>NC_091071.1:110936500-111539250 GCF_032405125.1 Capricornis sumatraensis | reverse complement strand
GATTCACGGGGTCGCGAAGAGTCGGACACGACTGAGCGACTGAACTGAACTGAACTGAACTGATGGGGTTGCAAAGAGTTGGACATCACTTAGTGACTGAAGAATATATGAATATAAATGTATATTCATAGGAAGGACTGATGCTAAACAGCAGCTTCAATGTTTTGGCCACCTAATGTGAAGAACTGACTCATGTGAAAAGACTCTGATGCTGGGAAAGATTGAATGCAGGAGGAGAAGGGGACGACAGAGGATGAGATTATTGGATGCAATCATTGACTCAATGGACATGAGTTTAAGTAAGTTCTGGGAGTTGGTGATGGACAGGGAGGCCTGGCATGCTGCAGTCCATGGAGTCACAAAAAGTTGAACAAAACTGAGTGACTGAACTGAACTGAACTGAATGTGACATGAACATTTAAACCCATTGGTCCTCCCTCACTGGAGCCTATTCCTTTGTGCGGTACCCTGGACAGGGAATGTTGTTGCCTGCCATTCTAGTAAACAAAAAAAAGTGCCCACCATCCCACTTCTAGGAAAGCTCTATATGGCTCAGACCGTAAAGAATCTGCCTGCAGTACAGGAGACCTAGGTTCAATCCCTGGGTTGGGAAGATCTTCTGGAGAGGGGAATAGCAACCCTCTCTGGTATACTTGACTAGAAGATTCCATGGGCAGAGGAGCCTGGCGGGCTACAGTCCAACATGACTGAGGGACCAAGCACCAAAGTACATCCTACTTCTATACTGGATCAAATCATTAGTCACTACAACTGGCCATCAAAGCTACCTTCTGGGGGAATTCAGGATGGAGAAAAACAGGAAATACTCTGTGCTTTGGATACTTGCCCTAGATAGCTGAGATGCACACCTAAGAAACAACTTCAATGAGCCCCAATTCTTGCATCTTTCTCATACAAAGAAAAGTACTAAAATTATTAACTTGAGATGTCTGTTCTTTGTGAATAGCATTAATCTTTTGATGTCCAATTACATTTTTTCCCCAGAAAAAAAAACTCCTATATAACCTGGGTCATTCCTTACCTCTCTGGAAGAGTTCCTCAGGGCTATCTTAGAGGACATCTCTGGAATATGATTTTCAGTATGATCTCCAAATAAACTTAACTCTCAAATGTTAGGTTTTCTTCTGTCAACATACATTAGAGGTACAGGTTTATAAAAAATACATTTTAACTTGTAGGTTTCCCTTGCCTTGAACCTATTTCAGAAGTGTCTATTTCCTATAGAAACACTGTAACATGGTTTTATTCTAACAACAAAAATATATTTACTTTCCCTTTCCCACTGAGCCAAACGCTGGTATGTCCTATTTTATTATAACTGATTAACATATTTATAGCACAGATAATACCATGTACCATTAATTAACAGTGCAGGAAAAATTACTTGGTGCCTAAAGGTCTGACAAGTTAAAATATTAGGTCTTATTTTTTTACTTACTAAGGCCACTCAGAGAATACAAACAAAGAATTCACAGTGCTTTCCAAAGATAATGCATTAAAGATAAATTGATAGGCTCTCTCTGTTCAATCGGTTTAACTGAAACACGACTATGTTAAACAAATGTGGGTATTATAAAGAACAGGCTTATTGTGAAAGTAATTTTCACATGTCACCAAAAATTAATAGGGTAGGTAGTTAACAGCCATGATTACACAGAAACTAAGCAAAAATTTTCAGCACATTGATCTAGATTCTCCTTCTTTCTGTGAATTCTTTACTCAAAATAGATGAAAACTTTGATATTGAAGAGAAAATGAGAGTAATTTTTCTCATAATTAAAAGACAACCACAACTCAGTATCATATGCATACACGCTCGGGGTGTGTATCTCTGTTTTTAGAGATTGTCAGACTGATCAGAAATCAAGGCTGGTTATTCGATCCTTCCCTGATCCAGTCAATGGCACCTTTGGACAGAATTTAAACACTAAACTTCAATTAGTGTTTAACTAGATTGATTAATCAGTCAAAATCTTTAATAAAATTGTACCATATACTTCACACCTAAGATAAACAAGCATGAGTTATTAAGAGTGACTACTTATTTGAACTTAAAACAATGTGACCAACATAAAACAGTAAATAATAAACACAGTTATAAGAGTTAGCATGAACGGACTTCCCTGGTGGTCCAGTTGTTAAGAATTTGCCTGCCAATGCATTGGACATGGGCTCAATCCCTGGTCAGGGAACAAAGATCCCATATGCTGCCAGGCAACTAAACCCTCACACTGAAACTACTGAGCCGATGTACTCTGGAGCCTGCATACTGCAATGAAGATTCCATGTGAGGCAACTAAGAAACTGATGCAGCCAAATTAATAAATGAAAACAAAAATAGCATGAGAGTCAGTCAACATAAAATTTCAGCAGGTAGTTATCACTTCCTCATTGCTAGAATTTCAAGACTGTCCATCCAAAAATGTAATGTTCTGTATCACAGATTTTGTCATTCACTAATTTGTCTGGTTATAAAGTTTATTAGTTCAGTTTAGTCACTCAGTTGTGTCTGACTCTTTGCAATCCCATGGACTCCAGCACGCAAGGCCTTCCTGTCCATCACCAATTCCTGGATCTTACGCAAACTCAAATCCATTAGTCGGTTATGCCATCCAACAATTTCATTCTCTGTTGCCCCTTCTCCTCCTGCCTTCAATCTTTCCCAGCATCAGGGTCTTTTCCAATGAGTCAGTTCTTTGCATCACGTAACCAAAGTATTGTAGTTTCAGCTTCAGTGTCAGTCCTTCCAATGAATATTCAGGATTGATTTCCTTTAGGATGGACTGGTTGCATCTCCTTGCTGTCCAAGGGAATCTCCAACACCACAGTTCAAAAGCAACAATTTTTTAGTTCTCAACTTGCTTTATAGTCCAACTTTCACATCCATCCATGACTACTGGAAAAACCATAGCTTTGACTAGACAGACCTTTGTTGGCAAAGTAATGCTTCTGCTTTTAAATATGCTGTCTAAGTTGGTCATAATTTTTCTTCCAAGGAGCAAGTGTCTTTTAATTTCATGGCTACAGTCTCCATCTGCAGTGATTTTGGAGCCCCAAAAAATAAAGTCTCACTATTTCCATTGTTTCCCCATCTATTTGCCATGAAGTGATGGGATCGGATGCCATGATCTTACTTTCTGAATGTTGAGTTTTAAGCTAACTTTTTCACTCTCCACTTTCACTTTCATCAAGAGGCTCTTTAGTTCTTCTTCACATTCTGCCATAATGGTGGTATCATCTGCATATCTGAGCTTATTGAAATTTCACCCAGCAATCTTGATTCTAGCTTGTGCTTCATCTGGCCAAGCATTTCTCATGATGTACTCTGTATATAAATTAAATAAGCAGGGTGATAGTATATAGCCTTGACATACTCATTTCCCGATTTGGAACCTGTCTGTTTTTCCATGTCCAGTTCTAACTGTTGCTTTCTTGACCTGCATACAGAATTCTCAGGAGTCAGGTAAGGTGGTCTGGTATCCCATCTCTTGAAGAATTTTCCAGTTTGTTGTGATACACACAAAGATTTTGGCATAGTCAATAAATCAGAAGTAGATGTTTGTCTGGAACTCTCTTGCTTTTTTGACGATACAACAGATATTGGCAATTTGATCTCTGGTTCCTTTGCTTTTTCTAAATCCAGCTTGAACATCTGGAAGTTCATGGTTCACATTCTGTTGACACCTGGCTTGGAGAAGTTAGAACCTTACTTTGCTAATGTGTGAGAAGAGTGAAATTGTGTGCTAGTTTGAGCATTCTTTGGCATTGCCTTTCTTTGGGATTGGAATGAAAACTGACCTTTTCTAGTCCTGTGGTCACGACTGAATTTTCCAAATTTGCTGGCATATTGAGTGCAGCACTTTCACAGCATCATCTTTCAGGATTTGAAATAGCTCAACTGGAATTCCATCACCTCTACTAACTTTGTTTTTGTGATGCTTCCTAAGGCCTACTTGACTTTGCATTCCAGGATGTCTGGCTCTAGGTGAGTAATCACACCATTGTGGTTATCTGGGTCATGAAGATCTTTTTTGTATAGTTCTTCTGTGTATTCTTGCCACCTCTTCTTAACATCTTCTGCTTCTGTTAGGTCCATACCATTTCTGTCCTTTATTGTGCCCATCTTTGCATGAAATATCCCCTCGCCTTATCTACACTAATGTAATTGAGTGATTTGCATCAGCTAAGGCAGCCCTAGGATATAGATATCTATACTATCTTTGTACTTGTGAAAGAGGCCAGGACCAGAAGTAAGATTCGAATTAAGAAGAGTGAGCTAGTACTAGGAAATAAGAGGAAAATCATTGCCAGATTATAGGATCCAATTAAAGAAGGGCAAGTGAATGGAGTTTATTGGAAGTTAGAAAATATTCAAATGTCCAAATCATATTGTAAATGCACATATAGATATAACCCTTATCCCAGCAAGGAGAGGAGCAAAAAGCTTTTCCATATGTAAAGAATGAGTTAAGGCTCTGCTGTTGAAGTGGGGAATACGGTACAAGACAGGAATGGTATTTTACTGAAGAGACTTACACTCCAAAACATCTCAATATCTGCTGCTGGTTTAAAACAGAGCTTAAATTTGCATATTATTTTTTATCTCTAAACACAGGATATCCAGCTTCTGATATTTAACTAGGTTCTGGTATATTTCAAGGAAACTTAGCTGGTGACATACTACGCTTGCTGATGAAGGTTACCTCCTAGATAAGATCCTCTGTGATGCAAACCCTCATGGCTCTTAGTACAAAATGAAAGAATTGGTCTCTTGAAAGTGCCTTGCCTATAAGTTTTTTTATAGGTAAGACACTATAAGTATAAAATGTAATAAATATAGCTCTGCAATATTTTTTGGAGTGGGATTCAGGGAAAAAGACTTCATAGTTTTTGAGTGTACTTTCAGAAACCAAAAGCAAATATCAGCCACTGGGGGGAAATTAGTAAATACAAGCCATTCAGATATTAGGAAAGAAAATATAAAACTGAATTTACAAATGGCATAATTGTCTACACAGAAAATCAGTCCCAGAGAATAGTAAGCAGGTTGGGAAATAAAAAGATATTCACTTATCTAAAAATCAATTGTATGTGAAGTGTGTATCTATGTCTATATCTATATACACATAGGGTTTCCCTGTCAATAAAGGAGATGCAAGAGATGCAGATTCAATCCTTGGATCAGAAAGATCCCCTGGAGGAGGAAATGGCAACCCACTCCAGTATTCTTGCCTGGAAAATCCCACAGACAGAGAAGCATGGCAGGCTAAAGTCCATGGAATCACAAAGAGTCAGATACAATGAAGTGACTCAACACATAAAGACATATTAATTTTATATATAAATATATGTTAAAAAATATAGCCAGTTACAATAGCATCAAAAATATAAAATATTTAGAGATAGATTTAATAAAATATGTGCAAGACATTAATTGACTACTTTTCATTGAGATAAATTAATAGGGATCAAAATAAAGGAGATATAGGCCATGTTTATCAATTGCAAGACAATATTATTAAGATACCATTTCTTCCCATAACGATCTATAGATTCAATGCAATATCTATCAAATTATCAGGAGGTTTTTGTGTAGATACTGCAAACTGATTCTATAATTGATATTTAAATGTAAAAGATCTAGATAGTCACACTAATATGAAAAAGGGTGAACAGAGCTGGAAAATTTGCACTACCTGATTTCTACCTTGTTCTAGAACTAGAATAATCAAGACAGTATGGCACTGAGGTCAAGATAGACACATAGTGAATGGAACTGAATGTTATAAAAAAATAAACTCACACATAAATGACAAACTGATTTTCAACAGAAGTGCCAAAGGAATTTAAGGGAAAAAAGGATCATCTTTTCAACAAATGATACTGGCATAACTGGTTATCCATATGCAAAGTAATGATCCATAATCATGACTTTATATCATGTAAAAATATTAACTGGGAAGCATTATGGATGTAAAAATAATAGATAAACTATAAAATTTTTAGAAGAAAACCTGAAATCCTTGAGTGATGGAAATGCTTTATAAATGATATTATTATAACAATATTTTGCCAACAGTTCTACACATTTGTCAGAACTAATCAAACTGCATTTAAATTGGTGGATTTTATTGTAGGGAAATACAGCAGTAAAGCCAACCATAACTGTGTCACGCAATTCTGTTGTGATGCATATTTATCGTCCTAAATTCATTTATTAAAAATAATGTTACAAGTTGGCAGGGCTCATATCTCTTTTTTAACAGTACTAAGGTTATCTAGGTTATTGCTTGTTTATATAAACTTTTTAGCATTAAAGTACAAAAATGGATTCTCTTCTTCCACACTGCCAACTCAAAGAAAAGAATATACATTTTATAAACATAATAATAACAACAATATTAAATTTTAAACAAAAATATATAAAATCAATGATAAAGATTATTCCTGGGTTAGAATTCTAGAATTCTTGATATGTCTTCTTACCTTATAAACATTTTGATATTTTTGAATACTTTATTGTGAATGGATATTACTTTCATAATCATAAAGCACAGCTAAAATTTTCCACATTTAACTTTATACTTTTTTTTATTTAAATGTACTTATTTTAATTGGAGGCTAGTTACTTTACAATATTATATTGTTTTTGTCATACATCAACATGAACCCGCCACGAGTGTACACGCGCTCCCCATCCTGAACCCCACTCCCACCTCCCTCCCCGCACCATCCCTCTGGGTCATCCCAGGGTACCAGCCCCAAGCATTTTGTATCCTGAGTTGAACCTGGACTGGTGATTCATTTCTTATATGATATTATACATGTTTCAATGGCATTCTCCCAAATCATCCCACCCTCTCCTTCTCCCTCTCCCACAGAGTTCAAAAGACTGTTCTTTACATCTGTGTCTCTTTTGCTGTCTCGCATACAGGGTTATCATTACCATCTTTCTAAATTCCATATATATGTGTTAGTATACTGTATTGGTGTTTTTCTTTCTGGCTTACTTCACTCTGTATAATCGGTTCCAGTTTCATCCACCTCATTAGAACTGATTCAAATGTATTCTTTTTAATGGCTGAGTGTTTTAAGATATCCAGTGTTTTTGATATTGGAATAATGATCATGTATACTTGTTATTAATTTTTATTGGAATCTAGTTACTTTAACAATGTTGTGTTAGTTTCTGCTGTACAGCAAAGTGAATCAGCCATATGTTTACACATATATCTTTTTTCGATTTCCTTCCCATTTAGGTCACCACAGAGCATGGAGTAGAGTTCCCTGTGCTATGCAATAGTTTCTCATGAGTTATCTATTTTATACATAGTGTCAGTAGTGTATATACATCAGAGGATAAATGATCACATATATTTATATCCTATGACTTATACTACGTGGACTAAGTGAAAGTGAAGGTCACTCAGGCGTGTTTGACTCTTTGTGACCCCATGGATTATGTAGGCCAGAATACTGGACTGGGTAGCCTTTCCCTTCTCCAGGATGTTCCCAACCCAGCTATCGAACCCAGGTCTCCCACATTGAAGGCAAATTCTTTACCAGCTGAGGCACAAGGGAAGCCCCAAGTGGACTAAAGTACTCACTAACTCAACTAACATTTGTTGAATACCATTTCTTGCTAGGCACTGATAGAGGCATATCATTAATTTCAATAACAATTAAGACAATAAAAGTTGTAAGATCATATGTACTTTTTAAAAATGAGAAGCTAGGATTTCTCCTACAGGTGTATTCTTTTTCTGGTGGACTTGTGATTTTACCAAGAGGCACAGATACACTGGTTATTCCATTTCAAACCAGCATTGATCATGTGGAAGAAAATTTATTAGCAAATGAGCTCCACTGAGGAAGAAGCCTCCTTTTCTATGAAGTTTTCAAGTGTGTGGTGTCTCAGATAAAATTACTCTACGGGAATTCTGTCTCATTTCTAACTAGTAGAAACAAACAAGCAAAAGAAAAAAAGTCTCTGAAACACACACCAGCAAGCACAGGGGATTATCTTTACTTCTGAAATGAAAAAAACACACTGCACCCAGTTCTGATACAGAATCAGAAATTGCCTTATTAAAGCATGTATTTCCAGTTCCTATTGAAATAACGCAAGAACTTCACATTATTCTAAGAGTGAAAACAGTAAAAGAAAACAAGTTTAGGGGATGTAGTAAAAATCTGTTTGGAAGCAACTACATAAAAAGTAAAATAAAAAATTAAAACCTGTGTTTATGGTCTAGCTGCAAAAAGCAAACATAAAAAAGTGTGTATAATATTGTTTTTAGGGGCTAAATTCCAGTTTCATCTCCATATGATTAACTTTTCCACTGTTTATGGACATAGTTATTTCAATTATAGCTTTTGTGGGAGATAAGATAGAATTCTCGTGGTTAAAGTAGTATGAAAGAAACCAGGTGAGAACAAAAATATATTAGCCATAGAGTCAGGATATTCAAGATACTCCTTCATAGGACCTTTTAGAAAAACAATAGTAAAATAGAAATTTTCTCTCACAAATCCAAGAGGCAGAATATTTATAATATAACATATTAAGTGGAGAAAATAGTTTTTCAAACGTTGAACACTACAAGTAGCCATGTATCAATAAAATGGACAACCTAGAAGAAATATTCAAAGTCTTAGAAAGATACAGTCTCCTAAGATTGAATGAGGAAAACAGAAAATATGAAGAGACCAATTACAGGTACCATAATTGAACCTGTGATTTAGAAAATTACAACAAACAAAAGTCCAGGACTAGATGGCTTCTCAGGCTGATTCTACCAAATATTGAGAGATGAATTAATATTTATCCTTCTGAAACTATTCCCAAAAATTGAAAAGGAAGGAACATTTCTGAGCTTATTCTATGAAGCCATCACCCTGATACCAAAACCAGACAAAGATACCACAAAAAAGAAAATTATAGGCCAATATTACTGATGAACATAGATACAAAAGTCTTCAACAAAATACCAACAAGACAAATCCAACAATATATTGAAAGTATCATATGCCATGAGCAAGTGGGATTCATACCAGGGATGCAATAAGGCTTTTGTGTTTTTTAGTATCCACCAATGTAATACACCACCACAACAAATTGAAGGATGAAAACCATATAATCATCTCAAAAGATGCAAAAATCTTTTGACAAAATTCAATACCTGTTTACAATAAAAACTCTCCAGAAAGTAGGCAAAGAGGGAACATAATCTCAACATAGTAAAGAACAAAGGCTAACTGTCCAAGGTTAATTACAGAAATCTTCAAGAGATAATTTCCAAACATATGTGGAATACATAATAACAAATGTGACATCTTGCTTTGCATTTAAATAGTTTCCCAATGGAAACTACTGATATTTTATGACTGTCTGTCTAATCAACATAATGTTAGTCTGTGTGAGAAATCATAAAAGATGACTAATGAAACATGAGCTGGTTTATAAAATATGTCTCAAGAAGTCACAGTTTTCCTGGGAAAAGCCTTCATTCTTATGCCTTAGACTTAAGACTTCCAGACTGACATATATAATAAAATTGTCATTTAATTAATTAAATAAATGTTTATTCTTTGTTTTTACCAATGCTTAAAAGTAAAGACATAGATTTTAAGTTTTTATCCATATTTTAGTAAATAGAAATAACAGCTTCATTACTATTTATTATTTCTAAGGCTAGTAAAAATGTTCATTTCCACACAGGCTGATCCTAAAGATACATCTTTCATCATGTCATTTTTTTTCCATCTCAAACATTATATAATTCCAAATTCAAGATCTTGCAACTGGATTCACTTTTCCACAACTAATTCAATCAGTATTTATTAAGCATGATTAGGGCAAGCAATCTGCTACCACTGGATATAAAATTGTAAGAAAGATACAAGGAATAATTTCAAAAAGATTTATGTCCTAATAATGTAGAAGACTGTCACACAAAAAGCTGGTCCTTAATAAGATTGTGTAAAATGTAATCAAGGTGCAGTCCTGTGGCTAAGATTCCATGTTCCCAAAGCAGGGGGACTATATCCCTTTCCTGGTCAGATAACCAGGTCCCACGTCAGGACTAAAAATCCCACAGGCTGCACCAAAGACCAGGTGCAGTCAAATAAATAAATAAATATTTTAAAAATGTATAACAAGTAATTTGCTTTTAATTGGGCAATTTTTGCTACCAAGTGCAAATGCCAACTGAACTGTGACATTCCTGCACACACTCCTTATCATGTAGAAACCAGTAATAAGCAATTCATGGCCTGGTACTGATTCAAAGGCAACATTTTGAGCGCATTCAGTTCAGTTCAGTTCAATCACTCAGTCGTGTCTGACTCTTTGCGACCCCAGGAATCACAGCACGCCAGACCTCCCTGTCTATCACCAACTCCCGGAGTTCACTCAGACTCATGTCTATCGAGTTGGTGATGCCATCCAGCCATCTCATCCTCTGTCATCCCCTTCTCCTCCTGCCCCCAATCCCTCCCAGCATCAGAGTCTTTTCCAATGAGTCAACTCTTCACATGAGGTGGCCAGAATATTGGAGTTTCAGCTTCAGTATCAGTCCCTCCAATGAACACCCAGGACTGATATCCTTTAGGATGGATTGATTGGACCTCCTTGAAGTCCAAGGAACTCTCAAGAGTCTTCTCCAACACCACAGTTCAAAAGCATCAATTATTCAGTGCTCAGCTTTCTTCACAGTCCAACTCTCACAATCCATACATGACCACTGGAAAATCCATAGCCTTGACTAGGCAGACCTTTGTTGGCAAAGTAATGTCTCTGCTTTTCAATATACTATCTAAGTTGGTCATAACTTTTCTTCCAAGGAGTAAGCATCTTTTAATTTGAGCGCATTATTCTAGATCAAAATTTCCTCACTTTTCCTTCTCTTTCTTAATTGACTTTTGGGCTTCTCATTTTACATAGTGAGTAAAACATAATGAACGAAATTTTCTGAAGTTTACAAGTAATAGATTCACTGAGATTCCCTTCATGATATTTTCTTGTATCCTTCAGTTTCCTACATGACAAAATCTATGTCAAACTACCATGGGTTAAATGTCCATTTCCAGACCATTTAAGTCTGCGGGTCAGCCACATAGCAAAAGAAGGGCTTCTGATATGGTGGGGTTTACTGAAGTACAAAGGTTTTAATTGTGATGAAATTCCACTTACCTATCTTTTATTTATGTATTTTAATTGGAGAATAATTACTTTACAATATTGTGATAGTTTTTGCCGTACATCAGCATGAATCGGTCATTGGCATACATGTGTCTCCTTCTTCCTAGAGCCCCCTCCCACGTTCCTCCCCACCCTATCCCTCTAGACTGTCACAGAGCACCAGCTTTGGGTTCCCTATATCATTTTTTTTTTTTTTAATTTTACCACTGGTGCTTTTGATGTCAAATCTAAAAAGTCACTGTGTAACCCAAAGTATGGATTTACTCATGAGTTTTCTTCTAAGGTTTTTTTTTTTTTAAAGTAATTAATTTTAATTGTAGGGTAATTAATTTACAATGTTATGGTGGTTTTTTCTCCATAAATCAACATGAATCAGTCACAAGTGCACATGTGCCCCCACCATCCTGATTCCCCCTCACACCTCCCTCCGCATCCCATCCGTCTGGGTTGTCCCAGCACACCAGCTTTCAGTGCCCTGCTTCTATAGTTTCATACGGTGATGGCAGCATGACTCTGTAAAACACATTGGATTCTATATTTTAAACTAATTACCTATGTGGTGTATAGATTGTCTCTAAAGCTGTTAAAAAAAGAATAGCTTCTGATGAGCCAGACTCAAAAGGCATCTATAACAATGAATTTAATAGGCAAGTAAGTGGTACAATCAATAACTGTTCCAGAAATAAAGAGCTCGGGCTCTAGACAGAGCACAAAGAAACAGTTTCACATCATAAGCAGTGGGCAGCCTGTGCTCTGAATGACTTTATCATAGGAGCAATCATGACATTTAGTTGAATTCTTACACAATATGAAGAAAGTGTTATTTCTACATTAAGAGTAGGGAACTGAGCCTCAGAAAGAAAAAGCGGCATGTCCAAAGTTATCCCTAAGTAGAGAAGCTTGAACCAGAATTGGTACCCATGCCTGTCTCCCAGGCTATGGTCTTAATCACCTCATCAAACTGCACAGCAATGAAACATCTGATTGTAAATATAGTTCAACAACATTAATGGAGGTTGACTGGAAAGTGTGATAGTGTTAGTCGCTCAGACGTGTCTGACTCTGCAACCCCATGAACTACAGCCCACCAAGCTCCTCTGTCCATGGAGTTCTCTAGGCAAGAATACTGGACTGGGTTGCCATTCCCTTCTCCAGGGGATCTTCACGACCCAGGAATCAAACCCAGGTCTCCTGCATTACAGACAGATTCTTTACCAACTGAGCTATTGGACTGGGTTGTCCTTCCCTTCTCCAGGGGATCTTCCTTACCCAGGGATCAAACCGAGGTCTCTTGCACTGCGGGCAGATTCTTTACCATCTGAGCCCACAGGGAAGACTGACATCTCTGCCAACCTTAATTTTTTTATGGCGATATGAAGAAAAGAATTTGTAACAACTTACAATATCAATTACATATACTTTAAGAAAGTTAAAAGTCAGTACTTCATACATAACACATAGAATTTGGTTTACGTGATATGTTGAATAACAAAAATATAAACTTATTTTAAAAGGAATACTGTTACATAAGGGCTTCCCTGGTGGCTCAGTGGTAAAGCCTCCACCTGCCAGTGCGGGAGATGTAGGTTTAATCCCTGGGTCAGAAAGATCCCCTAGAGAAGGAAATGGCTACCCACTCCAATATTCCTAACTGGGAAATCCCATGAACAGAGGAGCCTGACAAGCTATACAGTCCATAGGGTCACAAAAAAGTCAGACATGACTTAGAGACTAAACAACAACAAATAGTTACAAAAGTTGTTCTCAAGAAATGCTATAGTTTCACTAACTTTCAACTCCTAAAAGAAAAATAGGAGGAATCCAAAAAAGTATATATATATATATATATATATATATATATATATCTCACTAGAATGGCTTTTATTATAAAACTAGTTATTCTTTATAAGTATCCAAGGGAACATAGTGACTGAAGTGCACAAATGACTTTGCTATAAAACATTTTCTCCTGTAACAGAATGTCATGTATAGAATATAGGGAAAGTGCTATTGAGTACAGAAGAAAAAAAAAAAAAAAAAAACCTGGCAAGATTTAAGTAGCAGTCTCATTCTCTCAGATCCCTAGAGTAACATCAAAAAGTACACTGTGCTAAAAGATAGCATAGTATTCCAAACTGACTGCCCTTAAAGGCTAGAAGTTTTATAAAGTTATTCATTACACTGCACTTTATTATCTGCCTCGCTCACAGCTTTGCTGGTCTTTAAGAAGCACAGAGTAGATACTCCAAGATTCCCTTATTGGTAGAGAATGGAGAACATATTTTCTATTTTACTTTACAGTGGTTGTTTATACCAATTCTGAGACAGGGAAAACATGGAAAATATTATTTCTTTAGGATTTTACTTCTTGACTTGTTTAAAAAATATCTAACTTATACGTAAAATTATACAAAGTATAATTTGTATTTCTTAATATTACTGCTTTTATTTTCAATCTCATTGAAATTGTTCAAGAAATTCATTTTAAAATTTGGGGTAAGTAAGAAATAAACAGGACGTTGAAGTTGTGAACTTTAAACTTCTGTTGGCATGTACTTCTGTGCTGAACTATCTTTTGGATCACCGCAGAAATAGAGGGACATAGGTGAAAAGCAGGTCATCTTAGTCACTTTCTTTTTTGGCTATGCTGGGTCTTCCTTGCTGCTGGGCTTTTTGCTAGTTGCAGCAAGTGAGGGCTACTCTCCACTTGTGCTGTGCAGGCTTCTCATTGTGGTGGCTTCTCCTGTTGCAGAACACAGGCTCCAGTGTGCAAGGACTTCAGCAGTTGTGACTCCGGGGCTCTAGCACCCTGGCTCACTAGCAACTGGCTCACTAGTTGTGGCACACGGGCTTTAGTTCTCTGTAGCAAGTGGGATCTTCCCAGACCAAGGATCAAACCTGAGTCTCCTGCATTGGCAGACAGATTCTTCACCACTGAGCCACCAAGAAAGCCCAAGTCAAGAGTTTTATGAAAATAATCCTATTAGTGCAGTTCTGGGAGTGAAACAGCAGTGAATCAGAAACTTTATTAGCACTGACTTAACGAAAGAGAAACAAGGAAGAATGATAATCATGTCCCTGAAAAAAAGATGATCTTGCTAAAATGTCTCATGCTTCATAATGTCACCAGTAAAGGTGATTGTACATCACTGAGTATCTTACAGAATTCTCAGTCATCTCTCTAATGGGGGCTGTACCTTGGATCACCAGAAAAAAAAAAAAAAAAAAAAAGGCCTCATTAAGTGCCTCTGAAGTAATGTCTCCTTTCTCACTAATGTGCCAACTCCCATGACAGTCTCCCCTTGGACACTCAGCTCAGGATTGTTCTGTCCTGAGTATGAGCGATTTCAGATTCTTAGATATAGCCCATATTTAGAAAAAACAAAATCACTTGTCTGTAGAATTATGAAACATCTTTTTCTTAGACAGAAATGCAGATAAAATTAGCTCAAAATGTGTTTGCCTGCTTTTCAGAGAAGAGAGCATATTTGGGCCTGGGATTCTCCCCCAGCCATTTATAAATTATCCTCTTAAGTGATACAAGTGACAACATTCATTAGCAACCACAGTGAACTCTCCATTTCTTAAAAGGTGATTGTCTCAAATTTGGATTGGCCAGGTTCTATGAATTTTTGTTCCCTCTTCTCCAACTGGCAAATTGCCATTTGAATATTTTCTAATTATCAATAACTATGCTAAAAGCCAAGAGAAAAGAAAAACTGTAGTTGGTGTCCCCACATATTCACTATCAGAAAAAGATGAGCATGCAATTCATCTCTGAGTGAGATTAAGAAAGATGTTTCTGTCCCCAAGAATATGATAGAAACCAAGGAGTTGTTCTCATGGTATGAGTTTATGAAGAAACTTGTCTGTACATTTTTTACATAATATCTAGAAAAAAAGAGAAAGGCTGGTATTTGCTACTAAAGTGACATATACAGTAACTTTTTCCTTTACTAGGTCAACATGGAAACATTCCTTAAACTCTTTGAGCCATGACTTAGAATATATAAAATACTAATAACTGTTTTCTTCATAAATTTTTGCAAGTGTATATTAAGTCACATGCCCTCAACAACTGCTGGATCCATAGTATTTACTGATTAATATACATCAATAGATAAACTATATAAAATATATTTGAATGTGTGTATATGGGCATGGCAACCGACTCCAGTAGTCTCACCTGGAGCATCCCATGGACAGGTGATCCTGGAGGGCTACAGTTCATAGGGTCGCAAAGAGTTGGACATGACTGAAGCAACTTAGCATACACACACATGCACATATAGATAGATAGATAGATGAATGACTAGCTAGAGAGGGATGAAAAAGACTGGGAGAGATTATTATTTAATCAGAGAACTCAATACAAACACTGTGTGATTTATCCCAGGGAACTTTTCAAAGGCATAATGACTCTACTGCAGTACGGGTCAACTTGCAATTTTTGAACGTCTATTTTGTGAAGGGCCCTGCGTGAAGTGCCTTCAATTACAGGTGGTTGTTAAAATTAATTTTGGAAAGCTAAGAAACAGCTTTCTATATATACACTTTTAGAAAGCTTGTTTAAATCATTGACCTCTTCCTTTGGTTCAAAACACCTTGTCAAGATGCAATGGACTGTTTCTAATACAAAAGAAAGCCAAAATAGGATTCTATTCTGGGAATACAGTTTGCCTGCTTGAAGTGCCGAGCAATCTTAATAGAAGAAGGTTAACACTAGAAACCAGAACATGCTTTTTCTCCACTATTATTAATATTATGCTTGATGAAGGGACAGAAAAACAAGAAAGAGTCTACAACTGTTAATTGGCAGCCAATTACATGTTTATCAAATAACGAGGTGTACAAAAAGTTAGCAAGTCACTCAATATTTTGCATGGTGTCTTTCTATATGCATAAGTTAATATTCAGATTCAATCTGAATTTCTGATTTTCCCATTTATAGAGTTGATGATTGGTATTTTTTTTTTTATTTTCCACAGCTCATATTGCCATAAACTTCTAATGCCCTGATGGACAGTTGTTGGTGAATAATTCATTTAACTAAGGCTTCCAGTGTGTAAATTTTTTATTAGTTCTTTTGGCAGTGGATATACTCTACAGTTCTTCCCATTAGAGTTCCAGAGGGTGTCAGAACTTCTCTGCAGATTAAACAAAAATGAAAAGAAGAAAAAAGAAATAAAAATACTCTGGCCATACCACTATAGCAATAATCACAAATCATATCTCAAATTTCACTTAAGAATTAGGGAAAGTGATGGTCAAAGAAGTGATGGCTTTAGTATCAGAGTTGGCTTAATTTTGTAGGTTCTAGAGTTAAAGAATTACTACATGAAGTAGCAGAGTTCATAACAGTACAGCTTTAAAATCACCTTTAAAAATAGATCGATAGATTATTTTGCAGTATAACTATACAAGTACATATAATAAGATTATCATCCAAAGGTAAGACTGACTAAGATAATAACTTTTAACTGAGGATTCAAAGTGTATGCACAAGAAAACTGGTTCCCTGAGGTGTTTCACAGAGGGAGGTGGGAGTTTTTTGCCCAAGCAAACAACTGACACACCTTAATACACTACTTTTCCCAGATGCTAGCAGATGCATGATGCATCTGAGCATAGTGAAGGCTGAAACAGTTCACAGAGCAGCTACAATGCGTTAATTCTAATTCTGAAATTTATTTGGCCTTGGAATCCTAATGAAAGAACACCACACTAGTTTTCTACTCAGAACAGTTTGGGGAAACCACCAAATTGGCCTTCTGTTCCAAATCCAATCTTTACAATCAATGTTTGCTCTTCAGCTTCAGAAAAAACACCAATTATTTTGATGATTTTTAAAAACATTATTTCAAATCTCTAGTAATATTCTCAAATACTTTATTTGAAATAAAAAATGCTCAGTCATATATGACATTGCATCCCAAGGACTATAACCCACCAGGCTCCTCCTGTCCATGGAATTCTCTAGACAAGAATACTGGAGTGAGTAGCCATTCCTTTCTCAGGGGATCTTCCTGACCCAGGAATTGAACCCAGATCTCCTGCATCACAGATTCTTTACTGTCTGAATCACTAGGGAAGTCCAAGGTAGTCATAAATGTCAGTTGTTTCTGAGACCTCATGAAAAGCAAATTCTCCAGACAAAATGTGAAAAATAAAAAGTACAGATAATCTTGGTTAGACAGGAAAGTATTAAGAGTAAACTCAAACAGATATTTAGAGTGAATAACTAATAAAAATAAAGATGAAAAAAAAATGTGCTTTTAGAAAACAAATACACCCCACTCTTGGCTATCCAACTGACATTAAATGGGGAAACAAGCGAATTTCTAAACAATCAAGGGAAAAGCTAAATTTCATACAAGGGAGTTTTCTCTCTGTCTCTCCATATCTAACTATGTATCTATCAATATCTAACTACCTATGTATCTATCAATATCTATCATAAAATGGCACCTTGTATGTATAAAACAATTGCTTTTAATAAAAGTTTGTTCATTTTTACCAAATAAACTTAAGCAGCAAGATAAATTACAGCAAAACAATCCCACTCTTTTAGATATTTCACTATCACAGTGCAAATCTGATAGGTATTTTTGTTTCCTATTACTATTTGAGTACATATCTGAGATAAATATTTGAATCATGAAGCATTTCACATCCATAATGATCTTGACTCTAATCTCTTTACCCTTCAGTGGCTCAAGGTAAAGCGTAGTTAAAATTAGCACAAACTTGACATATTTATTCTTTAATAAACTCACACATTCTAGTTCAAAATGAAGGTTTTTCTGTTCATTTACAACATTTCTACAAGCCTTACAAGCTGGATTATTTTTCTAGAAAAAAACTGAAGAGGTCCATTTAGGCATTACAATGTCTGTCAGCCTAACAATGTCAATTACTACACAATCCAATGTTCACTTCTTCATCTACCAACCTGTTAGCAAGCTTCTACTGTATATTCTACGTGGTGAAGGTGATTCATTTCACAGACAACACTTACGATAATGTAAGTAGAATGATTTATAACAATACCAGCTGTCCGTGAAACAGTAACATCAATTTATTTGAGAAGATTTTTTTGTTCAATTTTATTATGTTATTGCTTCCATGTTTCATCATTATCAGATTATTCCCGAAGTATATGAATAGAATCAGTTGATAGAATATGCATTCTTACACTGATTGTATCTTTTATTAAAACTCTTAAAAGTCTATCAAGATAACATTTACACATATATTTGACTAAATAAAAGTGTTCTCAACACAAATGGAAATCATGGAATTTTTAAAAAATTATGTTACCTTCATATTTTACAATACCAATTTTTAATTTTTGATTTTTGTTCAGTTCAGTTCCGTCGCTCAGTCATGTCCAACTCTTTGTGACCCCATGGACTGCAGCACACCAGGCTTCCCTATCCATCACCAACTTTCAGAGCTTGCTCAAACTCATGTCCTTCGAGTCAGGGATGCCATCCAATCATCTCATTCTCTGTCATCCCCTTCTCTTGCCTTCAATCTTTCCCAGCCTCAGGGTCTTTTCCAATAAGTCAGTCCTTTGCATCAGGTTGCCAAAGTATCGGAGTTTCAGCTTCAACATCAGTCCTTCCAATGAATATTCCAGACTGATTTCCTTTAGGACTGACTGATTTGATCTTCTTACAGTCCAAGGGACTCTCAAGAGTCTTCTCCAACACCACAGTTCAAAAGCATCAATTCTTCGGTGCTCAGCTTTCTTTATAGTCCAACTGTCACATCCATACATGGTTACTGGAAAAACCATAACTTTGACTAGATGGACCTTTGTTGGCAAAATAACATTTCTAATGATTTTTGTTATTATTTGTCAAATTTTAATAAAAAGAACCTACACTATTAATGTTAATTATTTACTGAAGATATCAAATTATCATGCAGTTTTTACTATTTTTTTCATACTTTCCTACTCAAATGTTTTCCACCTATGGCTAATTTAAACCTGCTTTTGTTTACAATTTATATTTCAGCTGTCAGGTAGATTTTGAAGTTCTAGTTCACATGTATAAATATTTTCAGAAGACATCACAGCTGTTCAAAGTACCTAGTATCTCTATTGCTTACTTTTTTTGTGAGAAATTAGATCTTGTCACTACATTTCTTAAAGCAGTAAGAAAAAAAAAGAAAGAAACATGAAAAAGAGAGTGCTCTATAGTTAAAAAAAAAAAAAAAAATGCTACAACCAGCAGAGCAAAGACTCCAGAAGTCAATTTTCAGACTGATCCCCTGTGTCACTTTAAAATCTATTCTTAGGAAAGTGCATTGTTTTCACAGTATGAAAGCATAAAGAATATACCACTCAAAACTTCTGTCAAGATTTCCTTATTCTAAAACCTTATCAGCTAAAAAACACCCTGTCATATTAAAACTGTCAGTAACAGTTCATAGATATGGAATATGGTTAATGTCTCTCTTAATGTTGTGCAAATCAGTTTCCTCTATGGAGTGAAAAAAAAATTGGCTGTACCTGTAACACTAATTTGTGGATACTTTATACATAGCAAAATGCAAATTCCTTTAAGCAGCAATAAAATGATATGAAAGCATTATACTATAGGGGAAAGAGTTTGGGCATTTTCATTATGCTGAACTGAGTTTGAAAAAAGAGGGTAATATTGTGGTAGATAGCCTATAAGATGGGACCCCAAAATCCCCCTTCTATATTTATGTCTCACATGCCCTTGAATGTGGGCTGGACTTTGTGACTTGCTTTAAACCAATAAAATGTAGCAGAAATGATGGAATGTCACTCCCAATTTAGATCATAAAAAGACTTGGTCTTCCATCTTCTCTCTCTCTCTCTCAGTATCTGTCTGTCTCTCTGTCTCTGTCTCTCTGATTGCTCAACCTGGGGAAAACAACGTCATATCATGAGGCAGTTTTGTGGAGTAATCTATAGGACAAACAACCAAACCAAAAAAACCAAGAATGGGCTCTTGGCCACAGCCAGCAAGAAACTGAGGCTTACAATGGTAAATTTGGAAGTCTCCCCTACTCTTCAGATGAGAATGCAGCCCTTGTCAACAGCTTTACTGCAACCTCATGAGAAAACTTAAATCAGGCTCTAGATTCCTAATCAAAGAAAGAGTGAGATAACAAACGTTAGCTGTTGTTTTAAGCCAGAAGTTTGGGGGTAATTTGTTATGTAGCAATAGATAACTAATACAGTTGCTCTATATTCTTACTCCTGGTATCCTACAATAACTTGATAGGAACTCAATACATTAGTTACTTTACTGTAAAATGCTGTTAACTTTTCAAGCTACAACCTTGAGTTTGAGATATTGAGCTTTAAAACAACTCATGCTGTCTCCCAAATAACATTTAGTAAGCATCTATGTCATATAAAACAACATGTTCAAGTAAAGCAGGTATGAAGATGAATAAATAGTCTTACCCTTATGATTATATCTAATGAAGCCACAATAGTATGAAAATTGAAAGATAAACAGAAAATATAATTTTAAGTATTTACAGCATAGAAATAATGTTAAATCACCTAAATATCTATTAATTGCCAATTCTACAAATTTCTATGTCAATGACTATGATGTGTGTGAGCCCTGGACCTACAGTACAATATTAAGGAAAGAATAGTGGATATACATAAATTACTGTTAAGTAGAAAATGAAGGTGAACTATAATTTTTAAAACACAAGTCACAGTGAAAATGGGTACATAAGATTAAATGTGATGAAAGTTTGGGGAAACATCTTAAAGATTCTGTGGTTTGAGATTGATTTTTATGGTTAGGAATTGTATTCACCAGTAGGAAGAAAATAAGTATGCGAGACAGAGGAAATTATATGAGCAAATATCCTGAGGATGAAAAGTACTGGAAAAGCAACCGTGATAAGATTAAAAGACAGATAGAGGTAGTGAAAGAGAGAGAGTAGGAGAAAAGAGCAGAGAGATACAGAAAAGTTTTCTTTGAGTACATCACAGACTGGTGAAAAACACTGTGGAAATTCAGTTACATGATAATGCAGGTACTCCGATTTTTCAAGAATTTGATCCCTTATTTGCAGGAGACATCACCTTTACATATAATGTGCTTAGTCGCTCAGTCACATCTGATTCTTTGCGACCCCATGGACTGTAGCCCACCCAGCTCCTCTGTCCACTGGGATTATCCAAGCAAGAATACTGGAGTGGGTTGTCATGCCCTCCTCCAGGAGATCTTTCCAACCTAAGGGTCGAATCCAGGTCTTCTGCTTTGTAGGCAGATTCTTTACCATCTGAGCCACCAGGGAAGCTTTACATATAATAGTGCTTGCTAATGTGTAGCAGATTTCCTCCCTAAAGAAAACTCTAGGCTATTCCAAAGAATTCCTATTTGTGAAATTATAAATGTCTTTAAATATTCTCTCTCAAGGCACAGAGACATGCCTTTCTCATATAAGGATGAAAAGACATCTCACTGAAAATATAATTTGCTTCCAATATGATAATCTAAACTGTATAGGAATATATCCTCTAAACACCCTAGATTTTCTCATGGTATAAATATTTGCATCTTTATAGACTATAGAGCAAAGTTTTCAAACTAACATATGGCATCTAAGATGATTTTAGCCTTGAAAGCCCTACAGGGGTTGATAAGTAGAAAAACTCAATAGCCCTCTGGCATTGACAGTGACCAGAAGATTAAAGGAAGAATGTGTTTCTGCCTATAATAAAACAAACATAATATAATTAGTCTTATTCCCCATTCCCCCAGCAAAAAAAAAAAAAAAAAGAAAGAAAAATCATAACGGCTTTCTTTGTACCCTTTGCAAAATAACTTATGAGGAAACAACCACCTGTTTCACTAATATGGTCACTAATATTTCATGTTATTTAGTCTTTCTAAGTACTTCTTAGAACATAAAGACTGATCAAATTATTATCATTCTGAAATGTGAAGCTTCTTATCACAGTCCTCAAAAAAATTAAGACCATTGATAAACATAAAACCACTCTAGAGAGTAGTGAGCAGATTCAACGCATAGTGGACACTCAGAAGAACACTTTTAAGAACACATAAAATTCTCAGGATAGAATATATGAGAGGTGAATACATCTGATTCCCATGGACACTTTCTCAATAGTAACATTCACAAGTGTTAAAACACTATCCAATTTAGCTCCTGTCAAAATGCCAACAAGTCCCAGAAAGGTGTAAGAGATTAACCCTGTTCAGCAATTAACAACTTCAACACCAAAGAATTTTTTTCTAAAAAAGAAACCTGCAAAAATACAATAGCAGTAAAATGTTGATGCTATATGTCACCCATCAAATTCACCTTCTTAAACACTTTTTACATTATTCCAGCCTCCAAAATCAGAAACTCAAAGAAACTTCCTATTGCCCAAAGGATAAATTTTAAGGTTCTTGGCATGACATTCATATTAAGATATAATTTGGAATTAATCTTTCATTGTATGCTTATTGCTCAGATTCTCAAAATGAACCCCTACATCTAATCCATCTCATCTAATTCATACTGCCCAAAATATGTCCTGCTGATGACCATGCGACTGTAACAAAATATTTTTTCACATTAATCTGTTTGAAACACCAATATGCAATCCAAGTGTCACCTCTTCATCCTTGATGAAGTCTGGTATCACTATTATAATTAGATTAGCTTCCTCCTTTACCAAACTCTTTTAATATTTATGATCTGTATCATTTATTTAGCAGTTAATGATGCCAGAGAATGTATGAATGCACTCCCTGGTTGCTCAGACAGTAAAGAATTTGCCTGCAATGTGGGGTAACTGGGTTTGATCCCTGGGTTGGGAAGATCCCCTGAAGGAGGGCATGGCAACCCACTCTTGCCTGGAGAATCCCACAGACAGAGGAGCCTGGCAGGCTAGAGTCCATAGGGTCACAAGGAGTCAAACACAACTGATCAACTAAGCATACACATACACAGATACCAGAGAATGTATGAGTGCATAAGTGTCCCCTCCTCTGTCTTTAAGTCTAACATCCAGTTGGACCTAAAAATTTTAAAGTAGCATTTTACAGTGAAATGAAACATATTAGAGGAAGTAACATACATTTAGTGAGTTGCTACAAGAACTTATGCCAGTGAAACAGAATATATCAGAATGTATCACATGTAGTAAGAGTAACCATTATCTACAAAATTTTTGTTTTATATATGTATGTGGATGAATGTGTTTAGGGAGTTGTAATGAATTTTTTTTCTTATAGGACCAATTTATTTATTTATTTATTTTAATTTGAAAACCACTGTCCTAGAAGATGGAGAAGGCAATGGCACCCCACTCCAGTACTCTTGCCTAGAAAACCCCATGGACAGAGAAGCCTGATAGGCTGCAGTCCATGGGGTCGCTAAGTCGGACACGACTGAGCAGCTTCACTTTCACTTTTTACTTTCATGCATTGGAGAAGGAAATGGCAACCCACTCCAGTGTTCTTGCCTGGAGAATCCCAGGGACAGGGGAGCCTGGTGGGCTGCCGTCTATGGGGTCGCACAGAGTCGGACACGACTAAAGCGATTTAGCAGCAGCAGCAGCAGCAGTCCTAGAAAACCATGTTCCCTACTAATTTACATATAGAGTATCTAATACAGAATTCTATATTAAATAAATGCTTACAATGAAAGCATTTGTCACTTTAGGACAGTAAGATGAATTAAATTCAGAGAAAATAAAAAACACACAAGGAGAAACCAAAACTAAAGAACAGAATGGAGACATTGGGAGCACCAATGAATATGTACTGAATGAGAAAAACAGGAATTGTGAAATTGCTAGTTAAATTTTATTTGCAGTGCAGCCTAGAGTTGGCTCAAATTGGCATAAGACTATGTGGCACACAGACTACTATGCTTCAGTGAGGATCTTTGAATCATCTAAAAACTCAAGTGTCATCTATAGCAGGTTGTAATACCAACAAGTTGTAGAACCTAACAATATGAAAGAAAAGCTCCCTTTTTCTCATTGTGTAAGACTGAACATCTGGGACCTTTAATATAAACCATAAATAGAAGTTTTCTAAATTCATGATTTTCTCATGACTATTTTCTGTATAGTTTTATTACACAACCCAGAATTTGGCAACCACTTTTCACATACACTATGAAATTAAATTTTGATATTTTCATACATACATGATCTATAAATGAACATTAAATAGCTTACAGAACTGAAATAGCACCATCTGTCTAAACAGTATAATCCTAAAATACAAGACTTCATTGCTATATTTCATGAAGAATAGTTTGAATTTGTTACATGAAGTCTACAAAATATTACCAAATATTACTAAGCATATTTCATGTGGCACATAGTATTATTTGTTCACAATTCTTTCTTCCCTCTCCATCTGAAAATGGGGTGAATATACAATGTGTATACCTGTCCTCTTCACTGACTTGGAGCTTGAGCAAGTGACTTGTCTGAACTGTTGGCATGTGTGCTAATATAATTAATCTTTTCAGCCAAGCTTTAGATATACATGTAGGACTTGGTTGGTATATGCAATCCTGCCTTAAACCATGCAAATATTACTCCTCAAGTAAGGATCAATCCCAGAATGTGAGATGCATGGAGACACAAACCTAACTAGTAGTGTGAAGCATAGCCACAGCAGACAATACACAGTCATTTCAGTGAAAAACTTGTTGTTAGGCTTTGAGATTTTTGATGGCTTGTTATGGAGCATTATTTTAATAAAAAACTAATATAGTTCATAACTCAATACCATAATATATTAATAATGTAACATAAATTCCTAAAAATATATCATAAAAGATCCATTAGCACTCTTGAACAGCCTCAATAATTTAAGTTTTTCAACATAATTTTCTTGGTACATATACTGTTCTTTGTTTATAATTAGGAGAACAGTGTGGAGATTCCTTAAAAAACTGGAAACAGAACTGCCTTATGACCCAGCAATCCCACTGCTGGGCATACACAATGAGGAAACCAGAATTGAAAGAGACAACGTGTACCCCAATGTTCATCGCAGCACTGTTTATAATAGCCAGGACATGGAAGCAACCTAGATGTCCATCAGCAGATGAATGGATAAGAAAGCTATGGTGCATACACACAATGGAGTATTACTCAGCCATTAAAAAGAGTACATTTGAATCAGTTCTAATGAGGTGGATGAAACTGGAGCCGATTATACAGAGTGAAGTAAGCCAGAAAGAAAAACACCAATACGGTATACTAACACTTATATATGGAATTTAGAAAGATGGTAACGATAACCCTGTATACGAGACAGCAAAAGAGACACAGATGTATAGAACAGTCTTTTGGACTCAGTGGGAGAGGGAGAGGGTGGGATGATTTGGGAGAATGGCATTGAAACATGTATAATATCATATAAGAAATGAGTTGCCAGTCTAGGTTTGATGCAGGATACAGGATGCTTGGGGCTGGTACACTGGGATGACCCAGAGAGATGGTATGGGGAGGGAGGTAGGGGGGGTCAGTTCAGGATGGGGAACACATGTATACCCGTGGTGGATTCATGTTGATGTACAGCAAAACTAATACAGTATTGTAAATTAAAATAAAGTAAAATTTTAAAAAAATACTGAATCTTTAGTATGGAGATCATTTTAACTACTTCCCATTCTCATTATGAATTAAAATGCAACTTACTGCAATTCATAATTACTTGAATTCAGACATATAATAACCAACAAAATATGAAAATTGATATAGATTTATTGGCTGCCAGCTAATGCATTTAATAAATGGGCTTGTGTGTGTGCATGTGTGTGTGTGTGTGCACACATGAATGTGTGAACACATACAGAATTTTTGCACTACTATTTTTTGAAGGAAAATTAAAGTTTTGAACATAGTCTCAGAGGGGGAAAAAACCTACGTAACAAGTATATGAGGAAAGCATATAGAAATAAGTGCCAAACCAATGAAGAAACTCCTAGCTTATTAATGAGTATCTCTACTCTATTCTCTATTAATGACTCTTTGGAATGTACTTTTTAAAAACAAGAATAAGTTGCTTGTATATTTTTGAGATTAGTTGTTTGGGAGAAAATAATAGCAAATGAAGCAACTGACAAACAACTAATCTCAAAAATATACAAGCAACTTATGCAGCTCAATTCCAGAAAAATAAATGACCCAATCAAAAAATGGGCCAAAGAACTAAATAGACATTTCTCCAAAGAAGACATACGGATGGCTAACAAACACATGAAAAGATGCTCAACATCACTCATTATCAGATAAATGCAAATCAAAACCACAATGAGGTACCACTTCACACCAGTCAGAATGGCTGCGATCCAAAAATCTGCAAGCAATAAATGCTGGAGAGGGTGTGGAGAAAAGGGAACCCTCCTACACTGTTGGTGGGAATGCAAACTAGTACAGCCACTATGGAGAACAGTGTGGAGATTCCTTAAAAAATTGCAAATAGAACTACCTTATGACCCAGCAATCCCACTGCTGGGCATACACACCGAGGAAACCAGAATTGAAAGAGACACATGTACCCCAATGTTCATCGCAGCACTGTTTATAATAGCCAGGACATGGAAACAACCTAGATGTCCATCAGCAGATGAATGGATAAGAAAGCTGTGGTACATATACACAATGGAGTATTACTCAGTTGTTAAAAAGAATTCATTTGAATCAGTTCTGATGAGATGGATGAAACTGGAGCCGATTATACAGAGTGAAGTAAGCCAGAAAGAAAAACACCAATACAGTATACTAACACATATATATGGAATTTAGAAAGATGGCAATGACGACCCTGTATGCAAGACAGGAAAAAAGACACAGCTGTGTATAGCAGACTTTTGGACTCAGAGGGAGAGGGAGAGGGTGGGATGATTTGGGAGAATGGCATTCTATCATGTATACTATCATGTAAGAATTGAATCGCCAGTCTATGTCTGACGCAGGATACAGCATGCTTGGGGCTGGTGCAAGGGGATGACCCACAGAGATGTTATGGGGAGGGAGGTGGGAGGGGGGTTCATGTTTGGGAACACATGTAAGAATTAAAGATTTTAAAATTAAAATAAAATAAAATAAAAACAAGAATAAGACTTTCACAGATTGTGGTTATTAATAGGATAAAGCTATTAAAGTAATACAACCAGTAATCATTTTGAAGACACCAAGTCTGTCCCTGGGAAGATCTTCAAAAGACAGGATATCACATATCATTGTCAAGTACTTAAAAAGGACAACTCTTGATTAGGAGTCTGGACAAGGAGAGTCTTAAGCATTCATTAGATAAAGAATCATAGCTACCATGGGTAAACATATCCCCAAAGATCATTCTGCGCCCAGGACCAAAGGCTGGGCTATTTATTGAAATGGACACAGTAGTTAAGATAAAGGAAGTGTGACTTCTGTTGTAGATAAGCTCTATACAATATTTGTAGGAAGAAAAACTACATCTAGGGACATAAGATGATTTGATCTAGCATATAGGTATTATTTCCAGAATGAGGGCAATATATGCTAATATTTTATTGACACTTTTAAACATTACTGCAGAAGGCTCAAGCTACACACTGTGACTTAAAGGGGAATGAGATATAAGTGCAGGATTACTCTGCTGGCTCCAAAAAAATGTACCATGATTGTGGCTTATATTTCCCCCTTGTAGAAATACATGAAATTTGGGAATTAATACACAATGTATTAAAATGAGTTTATCTTCTTTACGAGGGTCTGGGGAAAAAATAACTAATGAGAGCAGTGATACAGAGATGCTAGTATGGCAAAAAAGAAAATGCATGGCATATGGCACTCCTATTAAAGTGAATTTATCAATGCACAACTTATCCAAGAATCATCAGTGCTTTCAATATTAAGATTGATTTATCTGCCTTTTAATTAATGCAATTTTTTTTAAACATTGCATTTTTCAATACATCAATTACTGACAAAGACATATGTTTGAGACAGAAAGAAGCATAAGTATTTTTTTCAAATGCTTTGTTAAAATGTTTAGATATGCATATCCTAATCAATAGTTGAATCAAATTATGTGATATTCTGAACATATAGCCAAAATGAATAAATACTGAGCTATATCCATGACTTTTTAGGTTTTTCAGAAAATATATAATAATTAAATAGTGGTGAGTAAAGGAATGATGACACAAAGTAATTACTGCGACATGAATGAAATCTGGAACAAGACTAGAAGAAAATGAGAGAGATCCATGACAAAAGATGAGGTGTTAAACCAAACAGGTCTATAATGACAATGAATTTAAAAATTATAGTTCAGGGTTTTTGATTAGTGGCAAATTGACACACTGAAATAATACCTGCCCTTTTCCTGCTAAAACACATATAAATGTGAGCTAGCTCATTTATTAGATATTTTAGAAATACCTAATTGTGTTACAAAGAAATAAAATTTATAATTCTAAAATTAAAGAGAGAATTTCAAAGTGAGAACAAGCACAGGAGTTAAGGAGTCTTTTTGGAGGGGACTATAGGGGAGTTTTTGTAGGTGGACAGTAGAAACTGAATAAACATGCTAAAAACTCATGTATTAGTATGGCTTTTATTATCAGAATCATTTTCAAAAGGCATTCCTAAAACTTAAGAACAAAAAGAAAACTATCCAAAGTAAAATGTTAGAAAAAACATGAATGACCAGGAAGAAAATAACCCAAATAAAACTGATATAGACATACTATGAGACAGAAAAGACCTATAGGTAATAAATATTCCTAGGTAAACAGATGGTACATAACTAAATAACCTAAAGAGGCAGCTTCACAGGCAAATTCTATCAGATAAAGAGCCACCACTTACTCTTCTGAAACTTTTCTAAAAAGTTGCAAAGGAAGGAACATTCCCAAACTCATCCTACAAAGCCACCATCACCCTGATACCAAAACCAGACAAAAACATCACACACAAAAAAGAAAATTATAGGCCAATAACAGCAATGGACATAGATTAAAAAAATAATAATAATCCTCAAAAAATACTAGCAAACTAAACTCAGACACAATACAAGTTACATACACCATGATCAGAGTGCCTAAAGAACTATGGATGGAGGTTCTTGACATCGTACAGGAAGCAGTGATCAAGATCATCCCCAAGAAAAAGAAATGCAAAAAGGCAAAATGGTTGCCTAAGGAGGCCTTACAAATAGTTGAGAAAAGAAGAGAAGCTAAAAGCAAAGGAGAAAACTAAAGATACACCCATTTGAATGCAGAGTTCCAAAGAATAGCAAGGAGAGATAAGAAAGCATTCCTCAGTGAGCAATGCAAAGAACTAGAGGAAAACAACAGAATGGGGAAGACTAGAGATTTCTTCAAGATGATTAGAGATACCAAGGGAATATTTCATGCAAAGTTGGGCACAATAAAGGACAGAACTGGTAGAGACCTAACAGCAGCACAAGATATTAAGAAGAGGTGGCAAGAATACACAGAGCTATACAAAAAAAAAAAAATCTTCATGACCCAGGTACCACAATGGTGTGATCACTCACCTAGAGTGAGGTGACCAGACATCCTGGAATGCAGTCAAGCGGGCCCTAGGAAGCATCACTACAAACAAAGCTAGTGGAGGTGATAGAATAACAGTTGAGCTATTTTAAACCCTAAAAGATGATGTTAAGCAAGTGTTGCACTCAATATGCCAGCAAATATGGAAAACTCAGCAGTGGCCACAGGACTGGAAAAGGTCAGTTTTCATGCCAATCCCAAAGAAAGGCAATGGCAAAGAATGCTAAAAACTACCACACAATTGCGCACATCTCACACACTAGTAAAGTAATGCTCAAAATTCTCCAAGCCAGACCTGGAGAATCATGAATTTCCAGATGTCTAAGCTGGATTTAGAAAAGGCAGAGGAACTAGAGATCAAACTGCCAACATTCGTTGGATCACTGAAAAAGCAAAAGAGTTCCAGAAAAACATCTCTTCTGCTTTATTGACTACTCCAAAGCCTTGGACTGTGTGGATCACAACAAACTGTGGAAAATTCTTCAAGAGATGGAAATACCACACCACCTGACCTGCCTTCTGAGAAACCTGTATGCAGGTCAAGAAGCAACAGTTAGAACTGGACACGGAACAACACTGGTTCCAAATCAGAAAAGGAGTACATAAAGGCCATATATTGTCACCCTGCTTATTTAACTTATATGCAGAGTACATCATGAAAACTGCCAGACTGGATGAAGCACAAGCTGGAATCAAGATTGTCAGGAAAATTATCAATAACCTCAGATATGCACGTGATACCACTCTTATGGCAGAAAGTGAAGAAGATCTAAAGAGCCTCTTGATGAAAGTGAAAGAGGAGAGTGAAAAAGCTGGCTTAAAACTCAACATTCAGAAAACTAAGATCATGGCATCTGGTCCCATAACTTCATGGCAAATAGATGGGGAAACAATGGAAACAGTGAGAGACTATTTTCTTGGGCTCCAAAATCACTGCAGATGGTGACTACAGCCATGAAATTAAAAGGTGCTTGCTCCTTGTAAGAAAAGCTATGACCAACCTAGACAGCGTATTATTAAACAGCAGAGAGATTACTTTGCTGATAAAGGTCCGTCTAAGTCAAAGCTATGGTTTTTCCAGTAGTCATGTATGCATGTGAGAGATGGACTATAAAGAAAGTTGAGTGCCAAAGAACTGATACTTTTGAACTATGGTGTTAGAGAAGACTCTTGAGAGTCCCTTGGACAGCAAGGAGATCCAACCAGTCCATCTTAAAGGAAATCAGCCCTAAATATTCATTGCAAGGACTGATGCTGAAGCTGAAATTCCAATACGTTGGCCACCTGATGAGAAGAACTGACTCATTTTTAAAAGACCCTGATGCTAGGAAAGATTGAAGGTGGGAGGAGAAGGGGATGACAGAGGATGAGATGGTTGGATGACATCACTGAATCAATGGACGTGAGTTTTAGTAGACTCTGGGAGTTGGTGATGGACAGGGAAGCCTGGTGTGCTGCAGTCCATGGGGTCACAAAGAGCTGGACATGACTGAGTGACTGAACTGAGTTGAACTGACACCATGGTCAAGTAGGATTTATTCCAGGGATGCAAGGATTTTTCAATCTATAAATCAATCAGTGTGATGCACCACGTTAACAAATTGAATTTAAAAAATGATCATCTTAATAGATGGAAGAAAAGCTTATGACAGAATTCAACACTCAAATTTATGATTTAACTCTCCAGAAAGTGGGCATAGAGAGAAACTTACTTCATCATAATGAAGGCCATATATGACAAAACTACAGCAAACATTATTCTCAACTGTGAAAACTGAAAGTATCTAAACTGTGAATAACTGAAACCTAAGATCAGGAACAAGAGAAACTGAAAGCATTTTCTCTAAGATCACAAACAAGACAAGGATGCTCATTCTAGCCACTACTATTCAACCTAGTTTTGGAAGTTCTAGCCACAGCAATTAGGGAAGAAAAGGAAATAAAAAGAATCCAAATTTAAAGAAGCAGTAAAATTATCACTATTTACAGATGATATGATACTATACATAGAAAAGATGCTACCAGAAAACTATTAGAGCTTGTCAAGGAATTTAGTAAATTTGCAGGATAAAAATTAACACATTTTGTATTCCTATGCACTAACAATGAAACGTCTGAAAGAAAAACCAAGTAAACAATCCCATTTAGCATCACATCAAAGATAACAAAATGCCTAGGAATAAACCTCCCTAAAGCAGAAAAAGATATATACTCAGAAAACACTATGACACTGATGACAGAAATAAGAGATAGCATAAACAGATATTGTGATATACCATATTGTTGGATATGAAGAATCAATATTGTGAAAGTGACTATACTAATAGAAATCTACAGACTCAATACAATCCCTAACAAATTACCAAGGGCATTTTTTACAGAATTAGAATAAGAAGTTTTACAATTTGTATGGAATAACAAACAACCTAAATACCCTGAATAGTCAAAATGATCTTGAGAAAGAAAAACAGAGCTGGAGCAATCAGACTCCCTGACTTCAGACTATACTACAAATCTACAGCTATCAAGACAGTATTTGCCACAAAGACAAAATATAGATCAATGGAATAGGATAGAAAGTTCAGAAATAAACCCATGCACCTCTGGACACCTAACCTATAACAAAGGAGGCAAGAATATACAATGGAGAAAAAGTCTCTTGGAATAAGTGATGCTGGGAAACCTGGATGACTGTATTTAAAAGAATGAAATTAGAACACACTCTACCACCATGCACAAAAACAAACTTAAAATGTATCAAAGACCTAAATGTAAAGCCAGACACTATAAAACTCTTAGAGTAAAACATAAATAGAAAACTCTCTGATATAAATCATAGCAAGATCTTTTTGATCCAGCTCCTACAGTAATGAAAATAACAACAAAAATAACAAATGGGTCCTAATTAAACTCACAAACTTCTGCACAGCAAAAGAAACAATAAACAAGACAGATAGATAACCCTCAGAATGGGATAAAATATTTGCAAACAAAGCAAAGGACAAGGGATCAATCTCCAAAATATACAAACAGCTCATGCAGATTAATATAAAAAAAAAAACTCCAAAAAAGCAGCAGGAGATCTTTTTTTTTTAATTTTTATTTTTACTTTATTTTACTTTACAATACTGTATTGGTTTTGCCATATATTGACATGAATCCACCACGGGTGTACATGCGAACCCAAACATGAACCCCCCTCCCACCTCCCTCCCTGCATCAGACACAGACTGGTGATTCGATTCTTACATGATAGTATACATGTTTCAATGCCATTCTCCCGAATCATCCCACCCTCTCCCTCTCCCTCTGAGTCCAAAAGTCCACTATACACATCTGTGTCTTTTTTGCTGTCTTGCATACAGGATCATCATCGCCATCTTTTTGAATTCCATATATATGTGCTAGTATACTGTATTGGTGTTTTTCTTTCTGGCTTACTTCACTCTGTATAATCGGCTCCAGTTACATCCATCTCATCAGAACTGATTCAAATGTACTCTTTTTAATGGCTGAGTAATACTCCATTGTGTATATGTACCTCAGCTTTCTTATCCATTCATCTGCTGATGGACATCTAGGTTGTTGCCATGTCCTGGCTATTATAAACAGTGCTGCGATGAACATTGGGGTACATGTGTCTCTTTCAATTCTGGTTTCCTTGGTGTGTATGCCCAGCAGTGGGATTGCTGGGTCATATGGCAGTTCTATTTGCAATTTTTTAAGGAATCTCCACACTGTTCTCCATAGTGGCTGTACTAGTTTGCATTCCCACCAACAGTGTAGGAGGGTTCCCTTTTCTCCACACCCTCTCCAGCATTTATTGCTTGCAGATTTTTGGATCGCAGCCATTCTGACTGGTGTGAAGTGGTACCTCATTGTGGTTTTGATTTGCATTTCTCTAATAATAAGTGATGTTGAGCATCTTCTCATGTGTTTGTTAGCCATCTGTATGTCTTCTTTGGAGAAATGTCTATTTAGTTCTTTGGCCCATTTTTTGATTGGGTCGTTTATTTTTCTGGAATTGAGTTGCATAAGTTGCTTGTATATTTTTGAGATTAGTTGTTTCTCAGTTGTTTCATTTGCTATTATTTTCTCCCATTCAGAAGGCTGTCTTTTCACCTTGCTTTGTTGTGCAGAAGCTTTTAATTTTAATTAGGTCCCATTTGTTTATTTTTGCTTTTATTTCCAGAATTCTGGGAGGTGGATCATAGAGGATCCAGCAGGAGATCTAAATAGACATTTCTCCAAAGAAAATATACAGACAGACAAGAAGCACATGAAAAGATACTCAATATCACTAACTATGAGAGAAATACCACTCAAAACTACAATGTCAAATCACCTCACACTGGTCAGAATGGCCATCATCAAGTCTACAAACAATAAATGCTAGAGAGGGTGAGGAAAGAAGGGAACTATTCTACATTGTTCATGGGAAAGTAAATTGGTATAGTCCCTATGAAATCATTATGAAGGTTTCTTGAAAAACTAAAGAGAGAGCTACTATATGATCCAGCAATCCCACTCCTGGGTATATATCTGAAGAAAACCATAATCGGATACATGCACCCAAATGTTTACTGCAGCACTGTTTTCAATAGCCAGGATATGGGAGCAACCTAAATACTTATCAACAATTCAGTTTAGTTCAGTTACTCAGTCATGTCTCACTCTTTGCGACCCCATGAATTGCAGCACGCCAGGCCTCCCTGTCCATCACCAACTCCCAGAATTCACCCAAACTCATGTCCATCGAGTCGGTGATGCATTCCAACCATCTCATACCCTGTCACCCCCTTCTCCTCTTGCCTTCAATCTTTCCCAACATCAGGGCCTTTTCTAATGAGTGAGCCCTTTGCATCAGGTGACTAAAATATTCAAGCTTCAGCTTCAGCATCAGTCTTTGCAATGAATATTCAGGACTGATTTCCTTTAGGATTGACTGGTTTGATCACCTTGCAGTCTGAGGGACTCTCAAGAGTCTTCTCTAACACCACAGTTCAAAAGCATCAGTTCTTTCAAAAGCACTCAGCTTTCTTTATGGTCTAACTCTCATATGCATACATGACTACTGGAAAAACCATAGCTTTGACTAGGTGGACCTTTGTCAGCAAAGCAATGTCTCTACTTTTTTAATATGCTATCTAAGTCGTTCATAGCTTTGCTTCCAAGGAAGAAGTGTCTTTTAATTTTATGGCTACAGTCACCATATGCAGTGATTTTGGAGACCAATAAAAAAGTATCTCACTATTTTTTCCCCCTCTATTTCCCATGAAGTGATGGGACTGGATGCCAGGATCTTCGTTTTCTGAATGTTGAGTTTTAAGCCAGCTTCTCACTCTCCTCTTTCACCACGAGTCTCTTCAGTTCCTCTTCACTTTTTGCCATAAGGGGTGTGTCATCTGCATATCTGAGGTTATTGATATTTCTCCCAGGAATCTTGATTTTAGCTTGTGCTTCATCCAGCCTGGCATTTCATATGATGTACTCTGAACAGAAGTTAAATAAGCAAAGTGACAATATACGGCCTTGACATACTCCTTTCCCAATTTGGAACCAGTCCATTATTCCATTGTTCCTTCTAGACCTACATATGGAGAAGGCAATGGCACACCACTCCAGTACTCTTGCCTGGAGGATGCCATGGACGGAGGAGCCTGGTAGACTGCAATCCATGGGGTTGCTAGGAGTCGGCCATGACTGAGCAACTTAACTTTCACTTTTCACTTTCACACATTGGAGAAGGAAATAGCAACCCACTCCAGTGTTCTTTACTGGAGAATCCCAGGGATAGGGGAGCCTGGTGTGCAGCTGTCTATGGGGTCGCACGGAGTCGGACACGACTGGGGCAACTTGGCAGCAGCAGCAGCAGACCTACATACAGATTTCTCAGGAGGAAGATAAGCTGGTCTAGTAGTCCCATCTCTTTAAGAATTTTCTACAGTTTGCTGTGATCCACACAGTCAAAGGCTTTAGCATATTCAATGAAGCAGATGTTTTTCTGGAATTCTCTTGCTTTTTCTATGATCCAAAGGATGTTGGCAATTTGATCGCTGGTTCGTCTGCCTTTTCTAAATCCAGCTTGAACATCTGGAAGTTCTCTGTTCACATACTGTTGAAGCCTCACTTGGAGAATTTTGAGCAATATGTTATTAGTGTGTGAGATGAGTGCAATTGTACAGTAGTTTGAACATTCTTTGTCACTGCCTTTCTTTGGGATTGGAATGAAAAACTGACATTTTCCTGTCCTGTGGCCACTGTTGAGTTTTCCAAATTTGAGTGTTTCCTGCGGAGACACAGGTCAGCAATGGCCTGCCATGGTGACAGGGGCTCTGGCTGCAGCAGACCTGGGAGGCACAGAGTACGAGCCCCAACATAGAGCCACCAAGCAGACAACCCACAAACCAGGGAACAACTATACCAAAAAAGTTCTCACACTGTTGTGAAAGTTCTAGGGCCCACAACCTATTTCCCAACCTGTAGATCTGGCAAAGGGATTGAGAACCCCCAGGGAATATGACTTTGAAAGCCAGTGGAATTTGATTACAGAACTTCCACAGGACTGGAGAAACAGAGTTTTCAAGGGGACAAACAAAACCTTGTGTGCACCAGGACCTGGGAAAAAGAAGCAGTGACCCCACAAGAGACTGAGCCAGAGTTGCCCATGGGTGTCAGTCATCTCCGGCAAAGGCGTGAGTCAACAGTGACCTGTTCTGGGGTCAGGGGCACTGGATACAATAGTCCTGGAACTTTAACATGATAAGTGGTTTCTATCACATACCTAAAGCAAATGCTTAAATCATTTCCTTCAAGACCAGGAAATAAATAAGAATGAGAGCTACTGACACTTCTATATAATACGACATAAGCAAAAGAAGGGACTTCCCTGGTAGCTCAGTTGATAAAGAATCCACCTGCAATCCAGGAGACCTTGGTTTGATTCCTGGGTCAGGAAGACCCTTGGAGGAGGGCATGACAACTGACTCCAATATTCTTGCCTTGAGAATCGTCATGGACAGAGGAACCTGGTAGGCTACATACAGTCCATGGGGTCTCAAAGAGTCAGATACAACTGAACAACTAAGCAAAGCACAGCAGATGCAAAAGAAACAAAACGTAAGGGGATTATAAAGTAAGAAATAAAAACTGTCACTATCTATAAATGAAATTCTTTATATTTAGAAAAACACAAAGCAGAAATTTTCAAATCTATCAGAGTCTCTAACCAGTTCCTGGGTCTGCAGACACAAACAAAATGACTTCTACAAATATGAAACAAGTATATAACTGAATTTAAAATAAAAATAATAATATCAATTATCTGTGTATATATATATATATATGCTATACACATATACATATATTTAGAAAGAAAATTGAAACAATGCACAGTATTTTTCATAAAATTATAATGCTTTATCTGTTTTTTTAAACCTAGTCTAAATAAATTGAAAGCTGTATAATTTATCACCAGCTTGATCAAGTTTCTACCAAAATCTCAGAAACTTCTTTTTTAATTTGAAAAATATCATTGTGATATTCATATGGGTGAGCAAATTACAATGAATTAGCAAATTATATTGAGTAAAAAAAAAAAATAAGACAAGGTGGGAAACAGTGTTACAAGTTATAGTGACTTTATAGATATAGACATAAATATAGAAAAACAGAGCAAAGAACATAGGTCCAGACCCATATAGTGGAATATTATTTATTGTAGGGCCAGTATTATGGATGGGGCTTCCCTGGTGGCTCAGTGATAAAGAATCCACCTGCCAATGCAGGAGACACAGGTTCAGTCTCTGAGTTAGGAATATCCCCTGGAGAAGGAAATGGCAACCCACTCCAGGATTCTTGCCTGGAGAATCCCAGAGGAGCCTCAAGGGCTACAGCTCATGGGGTTACAAAGTGTCAGGTACAACTGAAGTATCACCTTATACTGGTCAGAATGAGTATCATCAAAAAATCTATAAACAATAAATGCTGGAGAAGGTGTGAAGAAAAAGGAACTCTCTTGCACTGTTGGTGGGGATGCACATTGATATAGCCACTGTGGAGAAGAGTATGGTGATTCCTTAAAAAACTAGCAATGAAAACTATCATATGACCCAGCAATCCCACTACCGAGCATATACCCTCAGGAAACCAGAACTGAAGAAGACATATACCCCAATGTTCACTGCAGCACTATTTACAGTAGCTAGGACATGGAAGCAATCTAGATGTCTGTTGACAGATGAATGGATAAAGAAATTGTTGTATATACACACATTGGAATATTACTCAGCTATAAAAAGGAATGCATTTGAGTCAGTTCTAATGAGGTGGATAAACCTAAAGCCTATTATACAAAGTTAAGTAAGAAAGAGAAAGACAATTATCATATATTAACACATATATATGGCCTCTAGGGGCTTCCCTGGTGGCTCAGAGGTTAAAGCGTCTGCCTGCAATGCGGGAGACCCGGGTTTGATCCCTGGGTCGGGAAGATCCCTTGGAGAAGGAAATGGCAATCCACTCCAGTATTCTTGCCTGGAGAATCTCATGGATGGAGAAGCCTAGTAAGTTATAGTCCATGGGGTCGCATAGAGTCGGACACAACTGAGCGACTTCACCACGTGGCCTCTAGAAAGATGGTACTGATGATCGTATTTTCAGGGCAGTAAAGGAGATACAGACATAAAGAACAGACTTTTAGTCACAGTGAGGGAGAGGGTGGAAAACTTGAGAGAGTAGGATGAAACATTACGATATGTAAAAGAGATAATCAGTGGGAATTTGCTGTATGATGCAGGGAACCCAAACCAGTGCTCTGTGACAACCTAGATGGCTAGTATGGGGCGAGAGGTGATAGGGAGGTTTACGAGGGAGGGGACATGGGTATGCCCATGCTGATTCATGTCAATGTATGACAGAAACCATAAGTATATTGTAATTATTCTTCAATTAAAACTAAACATAAAAAGTAAATATGATAAAGAATGCAGCTTCACCAATCTTCTCTGAAACTCTAACCAAAAGGTCATCATTTTCCCAATATAAAGGGGAAAATATCAACTCTTTATATCTTCCTGGCTTTGAACACTTCCTAAATTCGATAAGAGTCCTGTGAGTTCTCCCTATTGAGCATCAGTGTGATCTACTCCCTTACTACAGTGGTTCATAAATTTAGATTTGCTCTGGGTAGTTTCCAAGAAAGGTCAAAGAGGAGAATACTGTTATACCCCTGAGGTTACAACCCCCCCCCCCACTCAAAAAAGACTGAAATCAACTGAGGATGCTGAGATCTACTTTCTCCATTTGAGAAAACATATGCATGTTATTTAGGCATCAAAATGAAGGTATCCTGGCTCTGGTTTCTTAATCTGTACTCCAATCCCACTTGTTTGTTTTGGTTCCTTTGACTCACACCTGGTTTCTACCTTAATGCTCAGCATTTTCAGATCCATGTTTCAATAAGACAGTTTTATTTCATTCAGCTTCAGCACTTAAGCACTTAAGCTCTCCTGACGATTTCCCCAAGTGTTAGTTCTGCAGGCTGCTGGCCAGGTCATCCCTAATCCTTTGTCAATTGCCTATAGCTGAAATCCCAAAATGATAAGACACTTCAAGACACTGTTTGTCTGGGGTCAAGTTAACATAGCCACTACTTACATAAGTAGAACTTCATGAGAGAATGCTCTGGGAGGATGTCTGGGTTTTCTCTGAACAGTTACAATAATATAACTAAATGCTGCAAAATACATGACAATATAGACATAAGTAAAATACTTATGCCTTATAATGAGTAGAATATGGGAAAGGTTAAAAAGAGAAATGAGACAGACTTTATATAACCACTGGCTGTAGTACAAGAGGACCTCCCTGGTGGTCCAAGGAGCAGTGGCTGTGCAGGCACAGGAGGGCTGAGAGGAGCTACTCCACATTCAAGGTCAGGACGGGTGGCAGTGAGGAGATACCCCTCATCCAAGGTAAGTAGCAGCAGCTGCACTTTGCTGGAGCAGCCCTGAAGAGATATCCCACATCTAAGGTAAGAGAAACCCAAGTAAGACGGCAGGTGTTGCGAGAAGGTATCAGAGGACAGACACACTGAAACCATAATCACAGAAAACTAGTCAATCTGATCACACAAGGACCACAGCCTTGTCTAACTCAAAGAAGCTAAGCCATGCCCGTGGGGCCACCCAAGAGGGGCAGGTCATGGTGGAGAGGTCTGCAGGATTTCGTCCACTGGAGTAGGGAATGGCAAACCATTTCAGTATTCTTGCCTTGAGAACCCCATGAACAGTATGAAAAGGCAAAATGATAGGATACTGAGAGAGGAACTCCCCAGGTCAGTAAGGTGCCCAATATGCTACTGGAGATCAGTGGAGAAATAAATCCAGAAAGAATGAAAGGATGGAGCCAAAGCAAAAATAATACCCAGTTGTGCATGTGACTGGTGATAGAAGCAAGATCCGATGCTGTAAAGAGCAATATTGCATAGGAACCTGGAATGTCAGGTCCATGAATCAAGGCAAATTTGGAAGTGGTCAAACAGGAGATGGCAAGAGTGAACACTGACATTCTAGGAATCAGCTAACTAAAATGGACTGGAATGGGTGAATTTAACTCACATGAACATTATATCTACTACTGTGAGCAGGAATCCCTTAGAAGAAATGGAGTAGCCATCATGATCAACAAGAGTCCAAAATGCAGTACTTGGATGCAATCTCAAAAATGACAGAATGATCTCTGTTCGTTTCCAAGGCAAAGCATTCAATATCACAGTAATTCAAGTCTATGCCCCAATCAGTAACACTAAAGAAGCTGAAGTTGAATGGTTCTGTGAAGACCTACAAGACCTTTTAGAACTAACACCCATAAAAGATGTCCTTTTCATTATAGGGGACTGGAATGCAAAAGTAGGAAGTCAAGAAACACCTGGAGTAACAGGCAAATTTGGCCATGGATTATGGAATGAAGCAGGGCAAAGACTAATAGAGTTTGGCCAAGAGAACACACTGGTCATGGCAAACACCCTCTTCCAACAACACAAGAGAAGACTCTACACATGGACATCACCAGATGGTCAACACCGAAATCAGATTGATTATATTCTCTGCAGCCAAAGATGGAGAAGCTCTATACAGTCAACAAAAACAAGACTGGGAGCTGACTGTGGCTCAGATCATGAACTCCTTATTACCAAATTCAGACTGAAATTGAAGAAAGTAGGGAAAGCCACTAGATCATTCAGGTATGACCTAAATCAAATCCCTTATTATTACACAGTGGAAGTGAGAAATAGATTTAAGGGACTACATCTGATAGATAAGAGTATCTGATGAACTATGGATGGAGGTTTGTAATATTGTATAGGAGACAGGGATCAAGACCATCTCCAAGGAAAAGAAATGCAAAAAAGCAAAATGGCTGTCCAGGGAGGCCTTACAAATAGCTGTTAAAAGAAGAGAAGCGAAAAGCAAAGGAGAAAAGGAAAGATATAAGCATCTGAATGCAGAGTTCCAAAGAATAGCAAGAAGAGATGAGAAAGCCTTCTCGGTGATCAATGAAAAGAAATAGAGGAAAACAACAGAATGGGAAAGACTAGAGATCTCTTCAAGAAAATTAGGGATACCAAGGGAACATTTCATGCAAAGATGGGCTCGATAAAGGACAGAAATGGTATGGACCTAACAGAAGCAGAAGATATTAAGAAGAGGTGGCAAGAATACACAGAAGAACTGTACAAAAAAGATCTTCATGACCAAGATAATCATGATGGTGTGACCACTCACCTAGAGCCAAACATCCTGGAATGTGAAGTCAAGTGGGCCTTAGAAAGTATCACTATGAACAAAGCTAGTCCAGGTGATGAAATTCCAGTTGAGCTATTTCAAAACCTGAAAGATGATGCTGTGAAAGTGCTGCACTCAATATGCCAGCAAATTTGGAAAACTCAGCAGTGGTCACAGGACTGGAAAAGGTCAGTTTTCATTCCAATCCCAAAGAAAGGCAAGGCCAAAGAATGCTCAAACTACCACACAATTGCACTCATCTCACATACTAATAAAGTAATGCTCAAAATTCTCCAAGCCAGGCTTCAGCAATAAGTGAACTGTGAACTTCCAAATGTTCAAGCTGGTTTTAGAAAAGGCAGAGGAACCAGAGATCAAATTGCCAACATCCGCTGGATCATCGAAAAAGCAAGAGAGTTCCAGAAAAACAACTACTTCTGCTTTATCGACTAGCCAAAGCCTTTGACTGTGCGGATCACAATAAACTGTGGAAAATTCTGAAAGAGATGGGAATTCCAGACCACCTGACCTGCCTCTTAAGAAACCTACATGCAAGCCAGTTAGAACTGGACATGGAACAACAGACTGGTTCCAAATAGGAAAAGGAGTAAGTCAAGGCTGTATATTGTCACCCTGCTTCTTTAATTTAGATGCAGAGTACATCATGAGAAATGCTGGGCTGGAAGAAGAACAAGCTGGAATCAAGATTGCTGGGAGAAACATCAATAACCTCAGATATGCAGATGACACCATCCTTAAGGCAGAAAGTGAAAAGGAACTATAAAGCCTCTTGAGGAAAGTGAAAGAGGAGAGTGAAAAAGTTAGCTTAAAGCTCAACATTCAGAAAACGAAGATCATGGCATCTGGTCCCATCACTTCATGGTAAATAGATGGGGAAACAGTGGAAACAGTGTCAGACTTTATTTTTTGGGCTCCAAAGTCACTGCAGATGGTGACTGGTTATGACCAACCTAGATAGCATATTCAAAAGCAGAGACATTACTTTGCCAACTAATGTCTGTCTAGTCAAGGCTATGGTTTTTCAAGTGGTGATGTATGGATGTGAGAGTTGGACTATGAAGAAAGCTGAGCACCAAAGAATTGATGCTTTTGTACAGTGGTATTGGAGAGGACTCTTGAGAGTCCATTCTGAAGGAGATCAACCCTGGGATTTCCTTGGAAAGAATGATGCTAAAGCTGAAACTCCAGTACTTTGGCCACCTCATGCAAAGGGTTGACTCATTGGAAAAGACCCTGATGCTGGGAGGGATTGGGGGCAGGAGGAGAAGCAGATGACAGAGAATGAGATGGCTGGATGGCATCACTACTCAATAGACATGGGTTTGAGTGAACTCTGGGAGCTGGTGATGGACAGGGAGGCCTGGCGTGCTGTGATTATTCATGAGGTCACAAAGAGTCGGACACCACTCTGTGACTGAACTAAACTGTAGTACAAGAGAATTACCTACTTTCCAAACATTTAAACATTTGTTGATGATTTTAGAACAGACACAAAATGTTGGCATTCATACAAATAAACTCCCTGCCTAGTCCTTTCCAAGATGTGCATTCAATACACAAAATAAAAATGTATTTTCATTCAACAAGAAAATAGTCAAAAGATAAACTGGATTATAGAAAGTGTTGGGACAGAAAAGTCATCCAATTTGAAAATTCTCAAGGCTGAACGAGAATTCACCATGATTCCAAGGCAAATCTCTTAACTCTTGATCCACTTAGCCCTACTTGTTCACCAGAGGTTTTCTTTAATTCTCCTATGGTTCCCACTGGAAATAGCCAAGGTAGAGATGACCCACCAAAATAACAGTATGATCTGCTGCCTTTTATACTCAATAAAACTGGGCTATCTAGAGTAGTTTAAAAATTCCAATACAGCTTTTAACTGTAGATAGCAATGAAATCTTGAAAGACACAGGTTCAGCTGATTTCATGAGAGAATTTAGAAATGTAAAAAAAGATGTGCTCTGCTTTTTTTTTTTTTAAGCAAAAGAGATTATAAACCCTCCTCTTAATTATATTCTGCTAAAGTGATTGAGATTTATTGGCTATGAAATGCACTATTTCCAGCCAATGCTTCTATGCAGTGTTTTCCACTGTTCCACTTCTGTTAACAAGGACAATTCAAGGGCAAATACTAATTATGGTTTTGACACAGTTTTACTTTCATGTTTAGCTTTTGAAAGTAATTCCAGAGTATGCCCCAATTCCCTTGTCAGTTTCCTCTACTTTTAATTTCTAATTTAATGAGCTAGAGAACTCGAAGAGAGGCTCTGACTTTAAAAGTATTTCCATTTTCCAAATTTTAGCTTTACTTCTCAAAAGAACATTTACAATTTAGGCAAATTATGAAGAATACACTAAGAAAATTTAAAATTCTAAATAACAGCTATACAAAATGGCTTTAAAAATCATATATCTATCCCTTTTGACTCAGTAAACACTCAGTATTACGAATTAGTACAGACATTTGAGGCACAGTTCTATAAACTATGAAACATTCTTGAATAAGAGTACCTTACACTCAAGGAGCCAATAGCAGTTGTTACTGAGATTTTGAGAAAAACATACTCTTTTTATCCAGGCTGGTGTGTTGGATTTATGGGATCATTTAGAACACATTGATTTACTTCATCCCGGACAGGAAAAGGTCAGTTTTCATTCCAATCCCAAAGAAATGCAATGCCAACGAATGCTCAAACTACTGCACAATTGCACTCATCTCACATGCTAGTAAAGTAATGCTCAAAATTCTCCAAGCCAGGCTTCAGCAACACGTGAACCATGAACTTCCTGATGTTCAAGCTGGTTTTAGAAAAGGCAGAGAAACCAAAGATCAAATTGCCAACATCCACTGGATCATGGAAAAAGCAAGAGAGTTCCAGAAAAATATCTATTTCTGCTTTATTGACTATGCCAAAGCCTTTGACTGTGTGGATCACAATAAACTGGGGAAAATTCCGAACAAGATGGGAATACCAGACCACCTGACCTGCCTCTTGAGAAATCTGTATGAAGGTCAGGAAGCAACAGTTAGAACTGGACATGGAACAACAGACTGGTTCCAAACAGGAAATAGGAAAAGGAGTCAGTTAAGGCTGTATATTGTCACCCTGCTTATTTAATTTATATGCAGAGTACATCATGAGAAACGCTGGGCTGGAAGAGGCACAAGCTGGAATCAAGATTGCCGGGAGAAATATCAATAACCTCAGATATGCAGATGACACCACCCTTATGGCCGAAAGTGAAGAGGAACTAAAAGGCCTCTTGATGAAAGTGAAAGTGGAGAGTGAAAAAGTTAGCTTAAAGCTTAACATTCAGAAAATGAGGATCATGGCCTCTGGCCCTATCACTTCATGGTAAATAGATGGGGAAACAGTGGAAACAGTGTCAGACTTTATTTTTGGGGGCTCCAAAATCACTGCAGATGATAATTGCAGCCATGAAATTAAAAGACGCTTACTCCTTGGAAGAAAAATTATTACCAACCTAGATAGCATATTCAAAAGCAGAGACATTACTTTGCTGACTAAGGTCCGTCTAGTCAAGGCTATGGTTTTCCCAGTGGTCATGTATGGATGTGAGAGTTGAACCGTGAAGAAGGCTGAGCACCGAAGAACTGATGCTTTTGAACTGTGGTGTTGGAGAGGGCTCTTGAGAGACCATTGGACTGCAGGGAGATACAACCAGTCCATTCTGAAGGAGATCAGCCCTGGGTCTTCTTTTGAAGGAATGATGCTAAAGCTGAAACTCCAGTACTTTGGCCACCTCATGCAAAGTTTTGGTGAACAGTTGACTCATTGGAAAAGACTTTGATGCTGGGAGGGAATGGGGTAGGAGGAGAAGGGGACAACAGATGATGAAATGGCTGGATGGCATCACTGACTTGATGGACGTGAGTCTGAGTGAAGTCCGGGAGTTGGTGATGGACAGGGAGGCCTGGCGTGCTTCAATTCATGGGGTCGCAAAGTGTCGGACACGACTGAAATGAACTGAACCTTTCTTATGGAGAAGGCAATGGCAACCCACTCTAGTACTCTTGCCTGGAAAATCCCATGGGTGGAGGAGCCTGGTAGGTTGCCATCTATGGGGTCGCTAAGAGTCGGACACGACTAAGCGACTTCACTTTCACTTTTCACTTTCATGCATTGGAGAAGGAAATGGCAACCCACTCCAGTGTTCTTGCCTGGAGAATCCCAGGGACGGGGGAGCCCGTGGGCTGCTGTCTATGGGTCGCACAGAGTCAGACATGACTGAAGCGACTTAGCAGCAGAAGCAACCTTTCTTAAGTTGAACATCTGACCCTTAACTGAAAAGCAAGTACATTCATATGATCTCCAAGTTTCTTGACTCAGGAATGATAAAAGGTAAACAAATAAGCAATCCTTGAAAGTGAAGTGAAAGTTTCTATATCGTGTCCAACCGTTTGTGACCCTATAAACTATACAGTCCATGGAATTCTCCAGGCCAGAATACTTATCAACCATAATAATTTCATTATTCCTCACTAATTTTATGTGTATTTAACATGCCAGTAACTGAGAGAGATTGAAAATTTCCACGGTAATGAGGAATTTCTCAATATCCCTTGGAATTTGCACTAAAAGATATTCTGATGTTATCTGTGTGTATAACTTTATATCTTTATATCTAACAATATATATTTGCAAGTTTATATTCTTAGACTTACAATGTCTGGTAGGCATTGAACTTTTATCATTACACAGTTAACTTTTATCACTAATGATGACTTTTGCCTTTGAATCTGTTTTGTTTCATGTAATATAGCCAGAAGTAATCTTTTCATTATTGCTGTTGTTAATATCTGCTTGATGTATTCTCCTGCTTTTTCCTTCTAAACATCTTTACTGAAATATATTTTACATTAAATAAACTGTATATGTTTAACATGTTAAAAAAATGAAAAAATAATTATTCTTAGAGTAGCAATATGTCCAGGTACAGACTATATATCAGTATTTCCTAGAATCTCTTGTGACTAAGTGTGGTCATATGATAAAATCTTTGACCAGTGAACAGTAAGCAAAAGTTTTATGAGGATGGTTCTGAGTAGGCTCTTTAGAAGGTATAGTTGAAGCACACTGCCTCTGTAGTCTTTCCTCTCTCTGCTAACTGGAGCGCAGGCATGGTGCTTGAAATTCCAGCAGCAAGTTGGAGATAAGGGTTAAGTGCAGGAAATAAGATAAGCAAGGTGCACAAAATAACTGCTGCCTATACCTGCCTGGGAATGCCAACCTCTAGATTTTCTTTATAAGAGAGAGAAGTAAGGATCAACTTTACTTAAACTACTGTTAATTGTTATGTTCTGATAAATGTAGCTGATCATAAACTTCAGTGGTGATGTACATGGGTAAAAGTAGATATTTTCTCTGTAGAATGAAGTTTATATTTCTTATTTAAAATGCTGAGTACATATTTATTATTAACATTCTATATTTAATTTAATTATATCATTAATTTAGTTAAATATTATGAAGATTTAATTTGCCAAACTGAATTTTGAGGTTTAAAGATTTTTAAAATTTGATTTATTCCTAAGTTCTTGTCTTTATTCTCTTGTTTTCAAATCAGTTATTTCAACTCTGAATGATTTTGCCATCAGTGGGTTGCCATAAAAATTGAGATAAAAATGCATGCAGCTGGCAGCCAGTGCGTATTCAAATAATATAAGCTACTGACAGCATTTTCACTGTCGACTTGCTTAAATTTCTCGTTTCTAATCCTTTTCCATAATACAGTAATTTCAGATACATAAACTAGGATAAATCTTATTTCGGTATACCATGACAATAATAAAATTAATTTGAAAGTACTATTGACCCTTGAGTAACGTGGAGATTGGGGCCTTGATTCACCAGTACAGTTTTAAATCCATATGTAACTTTACAGTTGGCCCTCTACAAGAGTGGTTCTGCATCTGCAGATGCAATGAATCTCAGATCATGGACTATATATTTGTTGAAAAAACTCCGTGTATAAGTTCAAAGCCATGTTGTATAGAAAGGTCAACTGTATTTTTGTTTTATTGATGTTTCTGGCACCAATAAATCAAATTTACTTTTTAAAAAGAAACAGGCCCAAATTTTAATGACAGCTACTTCCACTTAAGAATTCAAAATAATAATAAGAATAGACAGAAAAAGAAAAGTCAGGCTACATATTTTTCAGTTTCAACAGAAATCCCATGTGGTTCTCACTCTTTTCACATTTTGCCTTCTCTGAACAGAAAATTCTTCTAGAGCTCTCTATAAACTTTATATTTCATTTTCATTGAGTATAATTACTTTACAATGTTGTGTTGGTCTCTGCTGTACATTGAAGGGAATCAGCTATATGCATACATATAATCCCCTCCCTCTTGGACCTCTCTCCCACCCCACCCCATTCCACCTCTCTAGGTTGTCACAGAGCACCGAGCTGAGTTCCCTGTGCTATACAGCAGCTTCCCACTAGCTATCTATCTCACACACGGTAGTTCATATACTTTAAAATCATTCCATTGATGATATTATCTTAAAAATACCTATTAAATAATTTTAAACCTCATGTAGAGGTTTATGTAAAGCACAAGTTATACCATTAAAGCAAATATGTGCACATATAGGAACTGATCAATATAACTTAGAAAAAAAATTATGTAATTTTATGTAAATTAGGAGAAAACACCTGTTTGAAATGATGGGGTTTCTACTTTAGTTTTTCACTCTTTACAGATAACAATGCCATATTGAGATATGTTGAATTCATATTACTATTACCTATATTAAGATGAAAAGAAGGTTGAAATCATAGGTCAGAAATTACAATCTTTGTCTTTGGCAAACTCCCTATGGCTAGAGGGTTAGAAGAGATATTTTTCATTTCAAGGAATGCAATTGGGAAAGAAAAGCATTAAACCCATCCAAGAAGTAAATTAATTTGAGATGTTAACAGTTTTAAAGAATTTAGGCAAACTTCATTCAAGTCCATAAAGAAAAATCAGAACTTTTTATTCTTTGGATCAAATTTAAAATAAAATCTTGATTACGTATAAGATCAACAACTCAGTTAGCATCAAATCGAACAGAGCCTGACCCCCTGCCCCTGCCACCAACTCTCTGCACACACATACCCTTTTAGGTTATGTAAACTGAAGTAAACACACAGAGAAAACAGGGTGCTCTCAATAAATCATGATCAATCAGATGCGAAGTGTTTAGAACACAGTTAACAGTGAGGCATATGTATCTCTGAGTTAAACAAGCATTATACTAAGCAATAACCCTGACAATTATTTCAGATATAATCTTCAGGGCCTATAGGTCAACAGCCCATGAGGGGTCAAGTTTGATCAGATGCAATTATCCAAATAATTTAAATAAAAGTCATTCATTGGAATTACTTAAGATAATTGAGAGGAGTGACTTTTGCAGGGAGGAAAATGAATTTTTCTGTAACTGTTACCCATTGTGTCCAAATGCTACATATTTTAATCAATCTTTTACTGAACAAATTAGTATTATAAGCAAAATTCAGACCACAGTATCTGTTAGTCTAAGAATATTTAAAAAAATAATAATTCTGAATCAAATGGAAAGTTGCCTTTCTTAAGACATATTAATTCTTTCATCTATAGGGTGATGTGGTCTGTCTGAGGAAATTCTGTTGGAGTCTGCTTCAGGGTATCATTATTTTGTGATACAATGCAAAGTTCACAGGCATGAGTATTTTTTTTAGATATGGTCAAGAATGTGTATCATCTTATGCCAATTTTCCATATAGGCTTCCTTACTGATATTGGGAGGATGGGACTGCTCAAAGACAATCTATCTAAAACTTTTTCAAAAGCTGTTCTTTTCCCATGTTCTCAATTCTAATTCTTTAGAAACAGCTTCTAACATATTACTAATATATACTTGTCCATCACTTTGTGATTACCTCAAATGTAAGAACTATTTCTATTATATTTACGACCCCTCACTATTTCACATGAGTTCTGCATGGGGTATATATGTGTGTATATATATATATATATATATACACACACACATGTATATATACATATATATGTGTACACACACATATACATACATACATATATATGTATGTATATGCATGCTTGTGTGCTGTCATGTCCAACTCTTTTGTGATCCCACATATTGTAGCCTGTCAGGCTCCTTTGTCCTTGGGATTTCCCAGACAAGTATACTGCAGTGAGCTCCCATTTCTTTCTCCACGGGATCTTCCTGACACAAGGAGCAAACCTGTGTCTCCTGAGTCTCTTGAACTGCAGGCAGATTTTTACTGCTGAGCCACCAGGGAAGCCTACATACATACATACACACACACACACACACACACACACACACACACACATACATACATATACATATATATGTGTGTGTATATATATATATATTCAATATATATATTCAATGTATGTATATATTCACACATACATACATATACATATTATATACATATTTACATACATACATATATGCATACATATACATACACATATAGATACATACACATACATATGTATATACATACATATACTATGTATATACACATATATGTGTGTATATACATGTATATGTATATATGTGTGTATATATGTACTATATGTGTGTATGTATATATATTCAATAAACAATGATATTAAAAACAACTTGACTTAAAATATGTAAATCTTCATAGATTATTTTCACATGCTATCCCATTTCCTAGTAAATATTTTTCACCATCGTCATTGTTCATCTCTAAATATATTTCTGAAGTATAAGTAAAATCCACAATATATTTGTAAAATTCAGAAAATGTGTCAAAGATAAATTATCACCTAATCCACAGTAAAAATTCAGATTTCCTCTATTTTCCAATAACAACCATGTCATTTTTTCCTGTTCAAGATGCAATTTTATATTGTGCTTAGAACTTAGTAATATCTCCTTTATCTTTTTCATTTTCATTTCTGAAACAGTCTCGCAATCTTTCTTTTTCTTTCTTGACCTCGACATTTTTGAAGAGCACAGGTTGGCTATTTTGTGAAATGCTCTCAATCTACATTCATGTAATATTTCTTCATGTTTAGATTCACATTAAACATATTTGGTAGGAATGCCACGTGCATGATGCTATATCAGTCTTGGTGCATTATGTCAAAAGGCAGACTATATCATTTATCCTAATTATGGTGATGTTAACATTAATCACTTGATTATAGTGATGTCTATCATCAGATTTATCCTCTGTAAAGTTTGCCTTGTTTTCTTTGTAATTAAGTATTTTGTAAAGAGATACTTTGAGATTATGTAAATAACCATTCCTCATTAAGCTTTCTCCTAACAGTCTGAGCCCTAGGTTTTTGAAAAATATCATTCCTTGTACTTACAGTATTTTGCTTTCTACAGTAAAGAAAAACTTTCTTTCCTTTTTTCTTTCTTTTCTCCCTTCCTTTCCCTTTCTTTTCTTTTTTCTTTCTCATTTTCTTCCATCCCTCCCTTTTTCCCCTCCTTCTTTCCCTCCCTCCTTCCTTTCTTTCTCTCAGTACAAACTCATGTATTTCTATTTTGTCTAACATGTTGGGAATTATTCAGCCATTAATTCCTCAAATATTTTTTTCCCCAAGCTTTACTGGGATATTTATTATTGACATATAGCATATATAAATTAAAGGTGTACAACACTGACTTTATACTCATATAAACTATGAGATTATTACCCCAGTCAGTTAATTAACTCTTATGTGATATGACATAATTATTACTTCTTTCTGTGGTGGTAATAGTTAAGATGTGTGTGTGTGTGTGTGTGTGTGTGTGTGTGTGTGTGTTAGTTGCTTAGTCGTGTTTGACTCTTTGCAACCCCATAGACTGCAGCCCCACCAGGCCCTTCTGTCCATGGGATTCTCCAGGCAAGAACACTAGAGTGGGTTGCCATTTCCTTCTCCAAAAGGAACTATAGAAAGAAAGAAAGTGAAGCTGCTCAGGCATGTCCAACTCTTTACAACCCCAAGGACTGTAGCCCACCAGCCTCCTTTGTCCATGGGATTCTCCAGGCAACAATAGTGGAGTGGGTTGCCAATTTAAGATATACTCTCTTAACAAATGATAAATATATAATTAAAATGGTTAATTATAGTTAGTATGCTATAGAGACTAGATCCCCAGAACTTTTTTATAGCTGTAAGTTCGTGCTCTTTGTCCAGTGTTTCCTCATTACATCTACTCTCCAGTCCCACTACTCTGCTCTTTACCTATATGAGTTCCTGTTGTTAGACTGCATATATAAGTGAAAACATAAAGCACTTGTCTTTCTGTGTAGATTTATTTCACCTAGATCAACTCTCTCAAGGTCAATCCATGTTGTCCAAAAGCTTTTCCTTTTTATGGCAGAATAATATTCCATTGCATGTAAACACACACACACACACCCATATATATACTTCTACATTTCTTTATCCTTTTAATCATAAATGGTTATTTCCATGTCTTGGCTATCACAGATAATACTACAATGAACATGTAGATGAAGATATCCTTCAAGACAGTGATTTGGTTTTTTTTTTTTTTTCAAACATAAACTCAAAAGTAGGATTACTGCATCATATGGTAGTTCTATATTTAACTTTTTGAAGAACCTCCATCCTGTTTTCTATAGTGGCTGTACTATTTACATTCCCACCAACAGTGCACAATGGTTCCCTTTTCTCTACATCCTCACCAATACTTGCTATCTCTCCTTTGTTTAATAATAGCCAGGTGGGAAGTGGTATCTCATTGTAGTTTTGATTTTCATTCTCCTGATGATTAGTGATGTTGAGCATTTCTTCATGCACTTGTTCACTATCTGTGTGCTTTGTTATTTTTTTAGAGAGGGAAAATTCAAGCCCATTCAAGTCCTCTGTCCATTGTTTAGAAATTGCGTTATCTCTTTGTTTACCATTGGGTCATTGGAGTTACTTATGTAATTTTTGATACTATTCCCTCATTAAATATATGATTTGCAAATACATTCTTTCATTCCATAGCCTGCCTTTTCATTTTGCTCAATGTTCCTATTTTTGTGCAGAAGATTTTCAGTTTTAATACAGTCCCACTTGTTTACTTTTTCTTCTGTTGCTTGGACTTGTGGTGTCATATCCAGATAATTACAGTCAAGAATAATGTTAAGAAGCTTTTTTTCCCCTTGCTTCCTTCCAGTTGTTTTGTGGTTTCAGGTCATACATGAGGTCTTTAATTCATCTAAAGCTAAATTTTGTGAATGGTGTGAGACAGGGTTCCAATTTCAGTCTGGAGACTGGCCTGGCAATGCAGCAGGCCAGAAGGGTGTGTCCATAGGATTCAGTCTGCTTTATAGAAATCATGAGGGCTAGCCTCTTATTGGGTTGGGTCAAGATGCTGGGTCTATGGGATCTAGCTTGGTGCTGAGATGGGTTGAAAGCCTAGGTCTGTAGTAGTTGGCATGGAAGGGAGCCTGAGTTCCTGAGGGTAGATTGGGAGCCTGTGTCCCCAGGAGCACCCTGGGGCTGTGGCAGCTAGCTCCCACTCAGATGTGCCAGAAGCCTGCATTAGCAGGAATCCACTGATTGCTGATGCCATGGGAGCTGACTAGGGCCATAACAATTAGCCAACACCCAGGTGGGTCAGAGACCTGTCTTTGTGGTTGGGTTGCTCAGGCTTGGGGGAGAAGTGATGGGAGCAAGGCAAATCAATCTTTCCTACCCTTCTTATGCACCTTTTGTTCTTTCTATGCTTCACTCGTGCTTTCAAATTATAGTGCTGGAGAAGACTGGTAAAAGTCCCTTGAACAGCAAGGAGATCAAAACAGTCAATCCTAAGGGAAATCAACCCTGAATGTTAATTGGAAGGACCGATGCTGAAGCTTTGATCACCAGATGCAAAGAGTCAACTCATTGGAAAAGACCCTGATGCTGGAAAAGATTGATGGCAAGAGGAGAAGGGGACGACAGAGGATGATATGGTTAGATAACATCAGTGACTCAATGGACACTTGGGTATAGTCCCACTTGTTGACTTTTGCTTCTGTTCCTTGGGCTTGTGGTGTCACATCCAGAAAATTACAGTCAAGAACAATGTCAAAAATTTCCCCTTGTTTTCTTCTAGCAGTTTCATGGTTTCAGGTCATACATAAGGTCTTTAGTTTGAGAAACTCAGGGAGATAGTGAAGTACAGGGAAGGCTGGTATGCTACAGTGCATGGGGTCACAAACAGTCAGACATGACAGCAAACTGAACAAAAATGCTTCACCCATGTGCTACAATCCCTCACTTGCAATCCTTAGCTCCTGTGAAGGTATTTTCTTTTTTGAGGGAGAATGGTAGTGCACACTAGAAGTACTTACACTGCCATTTGGTAGACATCACTCTCCCATTTCTCTCTCTTTTTTTTTTTTCTTCTATGTTTGCACTTCAATTAGTCACCATGGATATTTGTTAAAGAGATGTAGAGCTAAGATTTTAGGGCTGGGGGTTCAAGTGAAAGCTTTCTAATAAGCTTTTATTAGGCTCACTCTTCCCTAGTGACTGAATTTATAGATAGAGACATTGGAGGCAGCTAGAAAGATGGCAGAAGAGTGAGACATGTGTGTACATGCCAGGAACTGTGTTTAGGGAAGAGAGGTGTTTGGTTTAGCAGAGACAGCCTCAATTTCAATATGCCTTAAAACCATCATTAATAAAATTGGGCCAATCACACCTACTTCTCAAAACTCTTCTTAGAGAAAGCTGTGGAGCTTTTCTTAGTGAAGCTGCTGGAAATGGGAGAAAAGTGTTTCAAATTGTTGTGGATTCTAAGCAAGATAAAGGAGTGGATACAAGTACTTTGATTCCTGTAGTACACAAACTTGCCCTGGGTAGATGCTGCTGTTGCTATTATTTCTATCTTCCTTACAATAACTTCAGTAGGAGAAAAAGTCATGAAACACTTTCATGGACCAGATCCTTGCCTGACTCTCTCTTATTTTCATTCTCCTCCCTACATCTGAGATGGCAACCCCAGTTTGTGGAACATGCCCCAGTAGCATACAAGACAGTTACAATTTGGACATACTGATGTTGGCATTTCACTGATGTTCAATACATACTTCCCCACAGAAACTATGCTGAAATAGTTATTGTTGTTGTTGTTTAGTCACTAAGTCGTGTCCGACTCTGCCATCCCAGGGACTGTAGCCCACCAGGATCCTCCATCCATGGGATTTTCCAGGCAAGAGTACTGGAGTGAGTTGCTATTTCCTTCTCCAAATTAACTATACTTCAATTAAAAAAAAGGTAAGGGTTAGACATAAACACACCTGAGTGTAATAAAAGAAGTATTACTTTCTACTAGGGTAATCAGGCAGAGAAGGCAATGGCACCCCACTCCAGTACTCTTGCCTGGAAAATCCCATGGACGGAGGAGCCTGGTAGGCTGCAGTCCATGGGGTCGCTATGAGTCGGACACGACTGAGCGACTTCACTTTCACTTTCCACTTTCATGGATTGGAGAAGGAAATGGCAACCCACTTCAGTGTTCTTGCCTGGAGAATTCCAGGGATGGGAGAGCCTGGTGGGCTGCTGTCTATGGGGTCTCACAGAGTCAGACACCACTGAAGCAACTTAGCAGCAGCAGCTGGCTAATCAGGGGAAGGACAGGATGAAAGTCAAACTATTTCCTTCTTCAGGGGATCTTTCCAACCCAGGGAATGAATCCATGTTTCTTGAGTCTCTTGCATTGGCAGGTGGATTCTTTACCACTGAGCCACCTGGGAAGCTCCAGTAAGTTATTACTATTCATTAATATAATTCTAAAAGTCAGTTATAAAAGAACACTTTGCTAGGTCAGTGTGGGAACACATAGCACTTTGTCAGAAGTGAAGATTTTTGCTAGTTGCCAATAACTGTCTATGAAAAGCTACGACCAACCTAGACAGCATATTGAAAAGCAGAGACATCACTTTGCAAACAAAGATCCATCTGGTCAAAGCTATGGTTTTCCCAGTAGTCATGTATGGATGAGAGAGTTGGACTATAAAGAAAACTGAGCACCAAAGAATTGATGCTTTTGAACTGTGGTGTTGGAGAAGACTCTTGAGAGTCCCTTGGACTACAAGGAGATCCAACCAGTCCATTCTAAAGGAATTCAGTCATGAATATTCATTGGAAGGACTGATGAAGAAGCTGAAGCTCCAATACTTTGGCCACCTGACATGAAGAACTGACTCATTGGAAAAGATCCTGATGCTCGGAAAGACTGAAGGCAGGAGGAGAAGTGGATGACAGAGGATGGGGATGGGCATCACCGACTTGATGGACATGAGTTTCCACAAGCTCCAGGAATTGGTGATGGTCAGGGAAGCCTGGCATGCAGCAATCCATGTGGTCGCAAAGAGTCGGACATGACTGAGCAATTGAACTGAACTGAACTGAGTAACTATGTATACAAACACAATTTTGAATATAAGCTGTTATTAGGTTGACTTTCATAGCAACAGTAATTTCTTCTGGGAAGCTTCTTTAAGAACCAATATACAGTGTGTAATTAAATGTCCCGTGAGCTGAAGCTATCATTGCCATATCCCATGGCCTCATAATTTTCCATATTCATCCTCTGACTCCTGCTTCCCTACATTCATCACCCACACATCTCTGGTCCATTCTTCTCCCTTTCTTCTAGATTCTTCTGTTTTTATCTTTTACATGGTCCAGTGTGTTCATCAGTGACGTTCTCTCCTTACACAAACTTTCAATCTTAACCTCTACAACTAAAGAGGAAGATCTGTGCCTGGGTAAATGCACAATAGAGAGGCTGTGTCATTAGTTGATGTGCAGTAGATTCGCTGATTTGGGGTATGGGATCTATCACATTGTAGTCTCTCCCTGCATATGTATTTTACAAAAGAATGAAGAAAGGGCTCTTGCCTATACATTCAGACCTTGCCAGAAAGGTAAATAAGAAAAGATCTGGGTGATGAAATATATTTTAACATAAGTAACTGAGAAGCCAATGAGTAAGAAGAAGCAAAAAACTCAGTACCTTTGGGGAATACTTAAATAGTAAATTCAATAGCTAAAAGCATCAAATTTCTGTGTCTTCAGTATTTGATCAGTTACTATACAGACTTCTTTACTGTCTGGTAACTCATTATAAAAATAAATACAAGATAATTATGCCTGCATGTTGAGTTGCTCGGTTGTGTCTGACTCTAGGTGAAGGGCTCCTCTGTCTATGAAATTTTCTAGGCAAAAATACTAGAGTTGGTTGCCATTTCCCACCCCAGAAGATCTTCCCAATGCAGGAATCAAACCTGTGTCTCTCGCATCTCCTGACTTGGCAGGTGAATTCTTTACCCCTGCACAAACAGTAAGGACTTCTTGTTTGATCTTTATTATGAAGCTATTCATTAACCACAGCAGCATTCCTGACCCCAGAGATTCATTGTTCCTCTCTTGGAACCAGGTTCACCTTTTTCACTTCCACTAGCTCTTTAAGAAAGAAAAGCAAAGTTCCTTTTTCTTTGATGGTTTGTGCACAGAGTTGAAATATCCTTCTTCTACAGAAGTTGCTTTAAAATATATATAACTCAAAAGTCTTGATATTTTCAGGAACTTATTTCTAAAGTTCCAAACCAGATCATGTAACAACTTGGCTTAAAATACTCTAAGAAACAACTCAAAAAAAATTTCTTAATATTGTATGCAATGATTTATCCTCTAATTACACTTTCAACCTCATTTCTCATAAACCACTTGACCTATTAGGTGATCATACTAAATGAAGTCAGTCAGAGAAAAACAAATATTATATGATATCACTTATATGCTGGACATAAAAAAATGGTACAAAAATAATTTATTTACAAAACAGATTCACAAATGTCAAAAACAAACTTATGCTTTCTGAAGGGGAAAGGTGGTGGTGAGGGATAAATCAGTAGTTTGAAATTGACATATACACACTACTATATTTAAAATAGATAACCAACATGGACTTACTGTATAGTACAGGAAACTTTACTCAATATTATGCAATAACCTAAATGGGAAAATAAATTGAAAAAAAGAGGAATATGTAAATATATAACAGAATCACTTTGCTGTATATCTGAAACTAACAAAATATTGTAAATCTATACTCTAATATAAAATGAAAATTTTTAAATTAAGCCACTTCCTGTGCTCACTGCTCACTGACTTCTCTCATTTTGTCTATGCAGCTTCCTCTACTTGGAATGCACCATATTTCCCCTTGTATTTCTAAGTCCTACCTATTATTAAGGTCCAGGTAAAATGTCATCTTTTATAAGACATTCTCCAATCATTTCATAAAGACATAATCTACTTGAACTTCCTTAATAATTTACTTTTTACAACACTTAATAATTCTCATAGTGTATTTTATATTAAGACATTCATTAAACAGGAAAGACAAGTTATCAGATTCATCTATTTGTGATATTTTATCCACTCCCTTCTCCAAAGGATCTTCCCAACCCAGGGATGGAACTTGGGTCTCCTGCATTGCAGATAGATTCTCTATCCTCTGAGCCACAAGTGAAGCCCATTTTATATATTAAATGTTGAAAAGCTACTAGGTTTAATCCCTAGCATATAAAGACATCAAAAATTATTGATCAATTCTCAATAAAATATTAACATATTACCAAAATTTCAAAATGATTTGTAAGAATTTCTACTTTCAAATTATGTCTTTTATAATATTCATGTGCAGCAAAAATCATTTATGTACCTATTTTAAAGTCTCCCACTCCAAGTGTCACCCAGACCATCATCATGATTTTCTACTGGGTCTTCTAGCTAATTGAAACATATATCTAATATTTCTTTTCATCCTCTCAGATCATAGTGCAGGAACAGAAGTATGATTCATGCTCTTGTACTTAAGATATTAATATTCATCGTATTATCTACACATTTGCTTTCACACAAAGAAGGTTGTATATGTGCTTCCTCTTTAAATATTCATTATGGTAGTACTGCTCTTTTCATTATCATTAGGACTTTGCTCCCTTCTCCTTCTACTCCCCACCCTTATTCACTGTCAAATAAGAGTAACAACTTCAACTCCACCCACTTCACCATTCGCTCTGTAATAACTAACACAGCAGTCCACCCCAGTTGGCAGCCTAATTTGTATACACACTACTTCATTCATTCCTGCATATTCATGATGGACAAGTGGATTGACCCACAAAGGAGACGTCTGCAAGTGGAGTCAGAAAAGCCCCTAGTGAAAAATCTAATCATAAAGGAGAAGAGGGTGAAAGTACACAAGTGTAGTTCAAAACCATGAGTCACATCTGACTGCAGGAATGATGGACCACACCTCATGGTCTGGCATTTCACACATCTGCCAGCCCTTCTCCTGTGGGACTCATACCTGAGTCCTAGAGAGAGGGAATTGCATTCAAGCATAAAAGAGAATATAAAAACTAAGGGCTGTTTTACAGAAATCTGTCAGAGCCTGAAAGTACAAGGCAAATCTAAATACTGACTTCAGTGGGATTATACTGAAATTTCTCCTCATGGAAATGGCATCACCCATTCAGCAGGCATCCACACCTTTGGGGAAGGCACGTTTACATCTTTGTTACCTTTGTTGCAGTCAATGGTACAGAACATCATTACAATCCCCTGAACTGGAATAAGCAAGACATGCTATTCACAATAATTTGCCACATAATACCCTTCTTGGGAAGAACCTGAACTAAATGGTGAGGCATAGAAGGAGGCTGAAAAGCCCCATTAGTTAGAATAGGATCAAGGGTAACAACCAAACAGTACTTTGGCTTGTTGTCTTTGCATACAGACTTTACAAGGACTAAGCTTTTTCCTCAAACACTACTCCCTTCTTCCTTCATCAAGAACCTTCTTGAAAGGACAAACTACACTTCCCTTAGTTTCTCCTTATTTCCATATACTCCTGCAATCTGATTCCATGTCCTTTCACTCTACTAAAGAACTCAAAGTCAGATACCATTGGCTGTTTTGCAGTAATATCAATCACCTCTTTTCAGTTTTCATCCTATTAATTTCCCATGCAGTGTTTACCTTATGGCATTAACATTTTTTTCTCTTCTATAGGTCCTTTTACTTGCTCATCAACTTCATTTAGCTCATTTCAGTGTCTCCATTTTTCTTTGCTGACAAGTACTTGGAAAGATCCATTAACTCTTTCAAGGCTTATCCGAGAGTTACTATGACTATGTTTTTCTAATAAGAAGTACATCAATGCAAAATTAAATTTAAAAAATTGTAACTTTATCTGAACTAGTTCATAAAGTTTTCGATCTAATATTCAATTAATTAATACAGTGATTTCATTGTCAGTCTCCCTAAGAAACTTATAAGGAGGACATAAGAATCCATTCCTTTTGTGACAGACTTTTAGACGAGAAAACCTATCACGTATTACGATGACAACTATTCTGTTGTCTCACAGAATGCTTACAATTCTGCAAAATAAATCTGAAAGCAATGGTAAAGATAGACATAGCCTTGGAGTACAGACTGGAGAAAACTATATATATATATGGACATAATTTATTTTTATTTTATTACCATTAATATTTATTCAGAATTGTTATAAAATTTTAAGATACTCTACTGTGCAATATGTTTCTATTCATATCTTCAGCTTTTAAACAAAATGCATTCTCTCTTACCCTATCATTTTATGAAGCATTCACAATAATTACTTTCAAGAATTAAAAAATATTTTACATTATCCTAGCCAAATAATTTACCACAGACAAAGCACTGTTTTCACTATGTAAGCTATTTATTTTGGCTTTGATTTCTAACTTCTTTATTGCAATTTTTTAATGCCAGAAACATTTTTATATTCCTTTCATCTTGGAAAATATTTTGCTAAGACTATGGCTTAATTATAGCAATTGTAGAAGTAACTTTAAAAGGGCCCTGTATCATGTATATATGTATATATACTATAGTCATTTATATATTAATAGAAATGTCAGGCATTTATTTTCAGTTCTCATATTAATCTACACAAAAATAAATATCACAAAATTCTTTTTAATGTCAAAAGGTTTTTTGATTTACTTATCATTATAAGCATTTAAATTCTTTAAGTTGTCACTGTCTCTATAACAGTAAATATCCAACACACAAAAATACTTCAATCTTAAAAGATGACAGACAACACAAAATAATAATTTGGGGTTTCAAAATAATGATAAGACAGATTCTCTAAGTAGTCTACCAGACTCTAATATTCTTTTGCATTGTTATATTTATTATATTATTATAATGATATCAATAATATTAACAATATAATTAATAACATTATGTGTTATACATATTTATTAATAAATTATATTATATTATGTATTATTATATCATTTTAACTATTATACTATTTTTATCTGTAAAATAAAATTCACTTCAGCCAATACATTTAACTACATTTTGTACAAATCCTCATTCAAAGAGGCATAGACATAGTTTGAAACCACTAACTAATATATTTCTTAATGGTCGAAAAGCATTCTCTGGTGGCTATGAGGAGAGAAATGGTCAAATGAAAAATAGCATGAAGGGGAAAAAAAAGAAGTCACCATCCTGGGCCAAAGGACATTATGATACAGATTTGGCTAAATCAAATATTTCGTGGTTGCCTAGGTTATGGCCTTTTAATTTATATGAATTGTTTTCCATACCTGTCATTAACTAGGGCCTCCCTTGTGGCTCAGAGAGTACAGAATCTGCAAGCAATGTGAAAAACCCAGGTTTGATCCCTGGGTCAGGAATATCCCCTGGAGAAGGAAATGGCAACCCACTCCAGTGTTCTTGCCTGGGAAATCCCATGGACAAAGAGGCCTGACAGGCTACAGTTCATGGGGTCACAAAGAGTTGGACATGACTGTGCAACTAAGACTTTGACTTTCATACCTGTCATTAAGTCAAATCATGGTGAGCTTTCCACTCTGCTGTCCTCTGTTATCAAAATTGCCTAGGGATCAAACCCTCATCTCCTGCAGCTCCTCACTGCAGGCAAATTCTTTACCACTGGGGAAGCCTCTTTATAATTATACTTACAAAATAATATATAATTTAAGAATGTGAAAAATGAAACAGCAGAAAAATAACCATATTCTTTGCATATATATATGTATATATAACTATATACTATATAATGTAAATATATATATATATAGTAAATCTAAGCATCATTTTCTTTTAGACATTAAGAGAACTTCCATTCTTACGTGTTCAGTCACTGAGATGTTGTCTCTACGGTTAATGTGCATACCATAATTGACCTTGTTCCCAAACCAGTACCAAAAGTGGGATATTTCCACAATTAAAATAAAAACGGTTGTAACTGCCAGTCATGAAGCTGGTAACAAGAAATACTGGAGGCTGGCAAGATGAATTTTCATATTATACCAAAGCAAAACACTTAGCAAAACTTTTATACTACAATAAACTGGAAGGCAAAATCTAAGCCCAGTAGAATACGAAGAACATATATATACACACATATATATACAGGGCTTCCCTGGTGGCTTGGATGGTAAAGAATCTACCTGCAATGCGGGATACCCAGGTAAAATCCCTGGGTCAGGAAGATCCCCTGGAAAAGGGAAGGCAATCCACTCTAGTATTTCTGCTTAAAAATGTCCATGGACAGAGAAGCCTGGCAAGCAACATTTCATCAGTTCAGTTCAATTCAGTCACTCATTCTTGTCTGACTCCTTGTGACCCCATGGACTGCAGCATGCCAGACTCCACTGTCCATCACGAACTGCCGGAGACTACTCAAACTCATGTCCATTGAATCAGTGATGCCACCCAACCATCTCATCCTTTGTCATCCCCTTCTCCTTCTGCCTTCAATATTCTTCAGCATCAGGGTCTTTTCCAATGAGTTGGTTCTTCGCATCAGGGAGCTAAAGTATTGGAGTTTCAGCTTCATCATCAGTCCTTCCAATGAATATTCATGACTGATTTCCTTTAGGATAGACTGGTTGGATCTCCTTGCAGTCCAAGGGAGTCTCAAGGGTCTTCTCCAACACCACAGTTCAAAAGCATCAGTTCTTCGGTGCCAGCTTTCTTTACAGTCCAACGCTCACATCCATACGTGACTACTGGGAAAACTATAGCTTTGACTAGACAGACCTTTTTTGGTAAAGTAATGTTTCCGCTTTTTAATATTCTGTCTAGGTTGGTCATAGCTTTTCTTCCAAGGAGCAAGCGTCTTTTAATTAAAAATTTCATGGCTGCAGTCACCATTTGCATTGATTTTGGAGCCCCCAAAAATAAAGTCTCTCACTATTTCCTTTGTTTCCCCATCTATTTGCCATGAAGTGATGGGACTGGATGCCATGATCTTAGTGTTCTGAATGTTGAGTTTTAAGCCAACTTTTTCACTCTCCTCTTTCACTTTTATTAAGCAATTGAGCATGACATGATATGGCATAGTATGGTGTGTGTATGTGCATGAGTGTGCGTGTGTATACATCAGACTGATATATTTGCTCAGTCATATCTGACTCTTTACAGCCCCACAGACTGTAGCCTGCCAGGTTCCCCTGTCCATGGAATTCTCCAGGCGAGAATACTGGAGTGGGTTGCCAATCCCTTCTCCAGGGGATCTTCCCCACCCAGGGATCAAACCCATGTCTCCTGCATCTCCTTCACTGCAGGTGGAGTCTTTACTGCTGAGCCACCAGGGAAGCCCATATATGTCTATATATAACCAATATTTGAATTTATTTGAGAAGTAAAGAAAGTTCATGTGAGATGGTAGAGATATCAACAAATACTGTTAAGAATTCACATAATAGATATTAATATTCATTTTTCTATCAAGTATTTCCACGTAAGCGTATTTACAACTGTATCTTGGCTCATTTTTTAAACTATTTAAAAATTATACATCCAAGTGCTACCTACTTTGAACCAGTTACCTTCAAAGTGACTGCTGTAACAGTAATAGAAGTCAGTGAACACACAATTTCCAAGGAATTTCTCATAAGTATGTGACAATCTTTTTGACAACCTTATGACTTAAATTTATCCACATATTCAAGGCAAAATTCTTAAGCACAGAAGGATTGACTGATTTCATCAAAGTCAAATGATTAACAAAGATGAAGACTAAACCCACATCAGTACAGTTCTACTCCATAGTATGAAGTGTTTTTGCCTTACACAAAGCCAAAAATAAAGCTCATGAAAAGTCCAGGAGAACTGGAAGTGGCTTGATTGACAGTACAAGTCCAGCTTATATATCTCTTTCATTACGATGCCATGATTAAAAAATTCCCAGCACAAACATCACTAAGACCAGTGTAGAGGGGAAGGAGAACCAACGTACTATTACTGATTCACTTAAATCACAATATCTAAGGATATACTGTATTTTATGAGTAATACCAATACTAGTTTATATCAGTAATCTGTGCAAAGGTAAGATTCTGATGATATTAGAAATGATGCATATTGTATTATTTCAGAGAAAGAGTGAAGAAAGAAAATTATGAAACTTGCAGCTACCAGGGCTAATCAAAATATCGCTGCTCTTTAGTCATTAAATAGTGTCTGACTCTTTTGAGACCCAATGGATTATAGTCCATCAGCCTCCTCTGTCCATAGGATTTCCTAGCCAAGAATACTGGATTTGGTTACTCCCTTCTCCAGGGCATCTTTCTGAACCAGGGATCAAACCCATGTCTCCTGCTTGACAGGAAGATTCTTTACCCTTGAGCCACCTGGGAAACCCAATCAAAATATTAAATTTTAGCAAAATATCTAAATATTAAGTTTGTAAAAAAGTTGCCTTACAGATATAGAAATAGTACTTATTTATTATATTTACCATGGCAAGTCCCTGATATCATTCAGTTCATTGTTAGATCACAAGATTTAGATATGGAGAGACATACCTGGTATTCCCTGTAGGATTTGTCAGTTACGAGTTGTGCTGTTGAAGAGCAAATTACTGAAAGATGAATCACAGTTATTTTTGGTTTTGCTACTGCTAAGTCACTTCAGTGGTGTCCGACTCTGTGCGACCCCATAGATGGCAGCCCACCAGGCTCCCCCGTCCCTGGGATTCTCCAGGCAAGAACACTGGAGTGGGTTGCCATTTCCTTCTCCAATGCATGAAAGTGAAAAGTGAAAGTGAAGTCGCTCAGTCGTGCCCGACTCTTAGCGACCCCATGGACTGCAGCCTACCAGGTTCCTCCATCCATGGGGTTTTCCAGTACTGGAAGTAAGGTGCCATTCTGTTTTAAAAGTAGAACAACATTTTGCAAGGCTTTTTGTAAAAATTGTATTTGAATATATAGGGCTTACCAACACAGAGCTTAGGTTTCCAGAAGGAAACCAGAAAATGAAAAGTGAAGTGAAGGTGTTAGTCACTCAGTTGGGCTCAACTCTTTGCAACCGCATGGACTGTAGCCCCCAGGCTCCTCTGTCCACGGAGTTCTTCAGGCAAGAATAGTGGAGTGGGTTGCCATTCCCTTCTCCAGGGGATCTTCCAGACCCAGGGATCAAGCCCTGGTCTCTCCCACTGCAGGCAGATTCTCTACCATCTGAGCCACCACAGAAGCCCCAGGAGGAAGCCAGAAAAGTTTTATTTTTATTGTGGTTGTTGTTGCTGCTCCTGTACATTAAGTGGCTACAAGGAAAACAATGGTTTTTAAGATCCTTATCTTAAATGAAAATTGTTCATGTCAAATTCCAAAATCTAGGGTATAAATGTAACCTTTCCTTAAAATTTTTAACTCACTGAAACACCAAGATGTTAAAATTGTTTTCATTAATAAGGAAAGCCAACTTACTTAACTCCACAACAGAGTGTATCCTATGAGTCCAGTTCACTTGCATAGCACCTAAGAAGTCTCTTACAAATCAACCTCTCTCTTATGGATCTGAGTTAAAAATTCAAAATTGTCTTTTCAGTCATCAGAACAGTTGCGTCATAGGAAGGAAGAAGACTACAATAGTACAATTTTTATGCCAATCAATAGTGTCTATTTTTATGCCATCAACGATTGATCCATGGTGGCTGGCTAGAATGCTGTTTTGTGAGTGATCCTGCTGACAAACTTCTTTCCTTTCCACCAGGATGAATGCTGTGATTAGTTTAAAATGTCTGCCACTGAAAAAGCAAGCACATGAGACTCCCTGGTGTTTTTTGAAAAACTTATTAATAATATAAAAGGATTCTTTGGTAATAAGAGGACCAAAGAGAATACTTATCACCTTGATTTTCGTCCTGGGCTTCCCTGGTGGCTCAGATGGTAAAGAACTGGGTTTGATCCCTGGGTCAAGAAGATCTCCTAGAGAAGGGAATGGCTACCCACTCCAGGATTCTTGCCTGGAAAATTCCATGGACAGAGGAGCCTGGCGGGCTACAGTCCACGGGGTCGCAAAGAGTCAGACATGACTGAGTGACTAATACTTTCACCAACACACTAATCAAGACATCCACTGAATTCCCACTAGATGTCTGGAAAGACTCTACCATTAAATACCTAAGAGCAACTGTTCTTAAGAACATCTGCCTAACAACCATGTCCAGAGTATATTCTTGAGGACATGGGTTAAAAGCTCTACCACCATGCTACATCAGTAAGAAACTTCTTGAGCATTTTTTTTTTCATTTTATCAAAAGTTGATAGTACCTACCTCAGAGTTTCATTTTGAGGATTTAATGACAATGTTCAGGAGCGTGTCAGGTACAAATACAAAAAATACTAGATAAAGGGTTACAATCATCATCATGAACAATGAAACAGAACTCTGAAGTATGTGTGCAAGAGAATGTACATAATTTTTGTTTGGTTTGGTTGTTTCCTGTACCCTTATTCAAGAAAAAACTATTTTAGTCATGAGATAAGAAACTAGGGTTGGGGCTTAGAGAGCAATTGAAACATTTGAGGGAGAAATTGCCCAGGCTGCAGACTCAAGCACAAAGCCTGTCCCACAAAATGCATTTCTTAGGGTAATAGCCTCAAATTTCAACTTTAGGATAATTTAGAGCACTTCAGGAAACAGCATCACATACTCAGCTTTGAAATCACCAAGTAAGACAACTTCATTTTAAAATAGAATTATATTGTTTTAAATGAGTTTATATCACAAATTGTATCCTTCTATCCACAGTTCTTATTTTTCATAAATTAGAAACCAAAGATTTATACCCTAATGCCTTAGAAGACAAATACTTAAAAAAAAAAAAGTAATTGAGGCACAGTCTTCATTATTGTTTTCATCATCCAGATCATTATTTCTACTCTCCTGCTCTCTTGGAATGTGCAAGTGGTTTTGCACCCCAGTAAACCATTCCCAGACCATATTAGTCTTACAAAGAGAAGTCTATTTTCTGAACTTCTTTGAGTGGAGGTTTTCTAGAGCAATTTGCCTTTCCCTGTAGATAGCTGAGAGGTCACACTGAGAATAAAATTAGCAAGTGTGCAATAAAAGCTAAGGAAAAAAAATGTTAAAAAGAAAAACCTAAGCATTTTCATGGGAAATGAGAGAGAAGCTGAAGAAAAGCTAATAGAGTCTAAAAATCAAGTTCTCATCCCAGAGAGATCATAAATTTGCCCTTCCAGGCAACAGGGAGGTGCCAGTTTAAACTTCAGCACAAAAGCTGACTCTCATGCCAAGGTCACATTGCCTATGATGATCAACTTCTAGAATAAGCAAAGCCCTGACAGAAATGCAAAGATTACTAAAATATGTGTGCATGGGAGTGTATGTGTATTGTGTAGGGCCTGAAAATGATCTGAAATACTTGTTACTCTGCAGGAGCAAGAAAAAAAAAAACAGGAAATATTTAACAAGTATTTCAGAATATTTTTAAACAACAAGCATGTATTATTGTCATATTCAAGGAAAACAACAAAACTGGTCAAATAAATATGAGTGTGTGTGCATGCACACAGATCTATCTTCTGGTCAAAGTGTACACAATGAGCAGTTGCCACAACATAGAGACTGCTTTTTTTCTTGTCTCCAAATGTTCCCCAGTAGTGTATGAATTACAGCAGAGAAAACTGCTGTTGAGAATTAAGATTCTAAAATTTTCAAGGCCAATTTTAGGAAAGTTTAGCTATTGATCTGAGAGTCCGTGGTATCAAGGAGAAAAAGGGCAACGTGTTTATTACACTTTACCTTCTACAGTAGTGTTTATAAATTGTGAGACTTGACCCATTTGAAGGTTATCTAATCAGTTTAGTGGGCCATGAAACAAAAGTCCTGAAGAACTGATTGGACTGAAAAGAATAAATTATCAGGCAGGGCCTGCATTAATAGTATAGCTAAGTACTGGATTTTTAAAATATATTTTGGGTGTATGTGTTTGTGTATGTGTTGGTATGAAAAAAAAAGAGAGAAAGGAAGACAGAGACAAGAAAACTAGATTATGATGCAAAATGTATTTCTTATTGTGGGCTGGAGGTAAAAATGATAAGCGGTGGTGGTGGTGATTTAGCCATTAAGTCATATCCAACTCTTTGTGATCCCATGAACTGTAGTCCTGCAGGCTCCTCTGTCCGTGGGATTTCACAGGCAAGAATACTGGAGTGGGTTGCCATTTCCTTCAGCAGGGGATCTTCCTGACCCAGGGATCAAACCTGGGTCTCCTGTATTACAGAGAGTCTACTACATTGCAGGGGGATTCTTTACTGACTGAGCCACCAGGCAAGCCTAAAAGCCTGAAAATGATAAACACTGACTCTCATAATAAAACCAGAGGACAACTGAATCTGACAGAAAACATCTTCAAATTCGTCCTATCACTTGTGAGAATCCACTCCCCTTTCTTTAAGATTGAAGTGACCTAAAAAGCATTTCCCCTCCTACCTCATTCATCTTCCTACTGATTTGAGGACTAGTTTATATCTCATGGGCTTCCCTGGTGGCTCAGAGGTTAAAGCATCTGCCTGCAACGCGGGAGACCTGGGTTCCATCCCTGGGTCAGGAAGATCCCCTGGAGAAGGAAATGGCAACCCGCTCCAGTATTCTTGCCTGGAGAATCCCATGGACAGAGGAGCCTGGAGGGCTATAGTCCACGGGGTCACAAAGAGTCGGACACAACTGAACGACTTCACTTTCACTTTCAGGGAGAAGGGTGGACAATCACACAAATGTGCGTGAATGCTAAGCCACTTCAGCCATGTTGGACTCTGTGCAACCTTATGGACTACAATCTGCCATTTGCCTCTCTGTCTATGGGATTCTCCAGGCAAGAGAATGGAGAAGTGAGTTGCTGCGCCCTCTTCTAGGGGATCTTCCCGACCCAAGGATCAAACTCTCATCTCTTACATTGCCTGCATTGGCAGGCAGGTTCTTTATCACTAGCGCCACCTGGGAAGTCCCAGTCACACATGGGACTCTGAAAGTGAAAGTTGCTCAGTCGTTTCCCACTCTTTTCGACCCCAAGGACTATAGTCCATGGAATTCTCCAGGCCAGAAACTGGAGTGGGTACCCTTCTCCTTCTCCAGGGGATCTTCCCAACCCAGGGTCAAACCCAGGTCTCCCACACTGCAGGTAGATTCTTTACAAGCTGAGCCACAGGGAAGCCCATGGTACTCTACTTTGGACTATATTCAAGAACCAGGTTGTTGTTGTTTTTTTTTTTAAGGCAGATAAAATTCTCTAAATAACAAAAAGTGTTTGAAACAGGCAATCAGACTGTCTTCTTTCAGAAAGCACAGTGGTATCAGTTACTGGAGAACATAATACCACTCATCTAGCCTCATTTGAACTGCATGAAAATAAATATCATACAAACACATGCACGCTTGCTTCCAACACAATTGCAAACTTTAAGTTGCTTGAAAGATCATCTTTGATTCTGCATAACAGAATAAATCCTGTCCCTATAAGCCCTTAAATTACAACAAGACAGTCAGTCACCTATTTCACTTTGCCACTTTGAATTCATTAAAAAAAAAAAAAGACAATCTACAATCAAGATTGGACTTCCCTGGTGGCTCAGTGGTAAAGAATCCGCCTGCAATGCAGGAGACACTAGTTTGATCCCTGGGTTGAGGAAGATTCCCTGGAGAAGGAAATAGGAACCCACTCCAGTATTCTTGCATGGGAAATCCCATGGACAGAGGAGGTTGGTGGGCTATAGTCCCTGGGGTTGCAAAGAGTCAGACACAACTGAGCACACACATACATAAATACATATAGTCAAGATTAGATGATTATGAACAGTATCAATGAAACTGCCAACTGTTTATATTTAAGAGGCAGCTATGGTCCCTACCCGCTTATTCAACACATTAAATTATTTGTTTCCTGAACCTCACATTGCTCCACATGGGAAATTGAGTAAACAAACCTACCTACATTTCAGAGTGATGGCTGTAAGGACATCTAAAGATGGTAATATACATAAAACACTTAGCAAGGCTGGCATATATTACCTATGGAATAAACAGCAGCTGTTACTATAATTACTAGGAAATATTAATGCCATAAGATTAAGAGCTCAAAATGAGTATATTCACTCCATGAAATATACAGTTTAGGAAGATTGTAATGTGAGTAATCATGAAAAGGAATAAAATTAGTTCCTTTGCCTTGTGTGACGATAATGAGAATGCACACTGACACTCATACATGTCAGAATACCTTTCATAACAGTGGCTACATGACAACTGTATACATGTTCAGAGGAAGAAGAAAGCACAAAACACTGGGGAAATCACAGCAGGCTTCTTGGAGCCTGTGAAATCCAATCTGCAGATTGATGAGCAAATTTAAAAGGGAGGGCCAGGTGAAACACTGTAAGCAAAATAATTAAACTAGAAAGAGGACAATCTGCATTTTAAGGACTAGCTTATCTATTAGCAACCCCAGTGCCTTCTTCTCTATGCTCAGTGTTATTGAAATATATTCAAAGCTTGTAAAAAGCCTTGGTGTTTTTCACTCTCCTAAAACACCTGATGAGGCCCAATAAAGTTCTATATGAAATAACTCTGAATTTAATTCAAGACTGAGAGCAGAAAATACACTTTCGTGCCAATGATATAGATTTTTAACAACAACAACAAAAATGGACTTGTACTAAGAACATTTGTGCCAGGTAAAGTATGTTCCCTGGACTTAAGCAGAGAGAGAGCGCTTCTGCAGCAATGCAGGCAGGACTCTATAAACCAGCGATTCTAAACTCTAATAGGAACCAACGTCAATTGACAATGTCAACTGTCATATGTACAATTTAATGAAAATCTAAAGCCCAGTTTGAACAAGCTAGGCTGCTGTGTGCATTGTTAACTCTCCAGATGATTTTCATGCTTACCAAAGTTTGAGAAGCACTGGTCTGACATGAGATGACATGGAACTGATCTGGAATGAAGGAGTATGAAGAGGAAGAAAGGAAGGGGCCACAGGAAAATGTGTACTCCGGCATTAGATTTATTTCATGTTTCTAATTCTTGAATAAAAGAGTTGGGGCCTAGAGTTTGTCTCAAACAGAAGTATAGAAAATTGTTTCTGATAGGATTCATTTCCCATTAACTATGAAATGAAAAATAGGGGAGACTCTCCTTAATTGACACGGAGCTCTCATACCTTTTGGAACTTTTCTGTTCACTAACCACTCAAGAGATTAGTTTCTTCTCCAGAAAAATGAGCTGCCTCAACTAAGATGATTTAAATCCCTTTCAATTCTAAATGTAGGTATAACATATAAAAGATTCAAGCATTAAAATAAATCATAGTGTAAAATAGGTACTTAAAAATTTTCATGGATGCACTGGTGGTTGCCAAGAGGGAGGGGAGGTAGAAGAGGGATGGACTGGGAGTCTGAGATGCAGATTGGAATATATAGACTGGATAAACAAAAATGTCCTACTAGGTAGCACAGGGGACTATAATCAATTGATATCATGGGATAAACCATAACATAAAATTATACAAAAAATTACACATACTTGGGTTGGCCAAAAAGTCTGTTCACCCACCCCACCCCCATAATATGCTCTAGTAGCACTTTAACTTCATTCAAAACAATTTTGTTAGATTGTATTGTGATAGCTGTCATATCAACATACATTTAAAAAAATCTCATCAAAATTGGTGATTTTTGTGTGTAGCCAACTTCATATTAAAATGGAAGTAAAAAGCAACATTTTCAGCATAATATGCTTTTTTATTTCAAGAAAGATAAAAACACAACTGAAACATAAACAAAGATTTGTGCACTGTATGTTCTGTGATTGATGTGATCAATTAGAGACATTCACTGACAACAATCAATGTTATACCATGCGGGAGAGAGCCGACATACTCAAAATAGCCAAATCAACTGTTGAAAATCATTTGTACCAGCTTGGTTACGTTAATCGCTTTGATATGTTGGTTCCACATAGCTTAAGTGAAAGAAACCTTCTTCACAATATTTCCACATGCAACTCTCTACTGAAACGTAAAGAAAACACTATGGAATGATGAAAAGTGGATATGGGGCAAGTAAATGAACCACCACGAACCACACCAAAGGCTGGTCTTCCTCCAAAGAAGGTAATGTTGTGTACATAGTGGGATTGGAATGTAGTCCTCTATTACGAGCTCCTTCCAGAAAATCAAATGACTAATTTCAACAAATAGTGTTTCCAATTAGACATACTGAAAGCAGCATTCAATGGAAAGTGCCCAGAATTAGTCAATAGAAAAATGCATAATTTTTTATCAGGATAACACAAGACTGTACGTTCCTTTGATGATCAGGCAAAAACTGTTACACCTTGGCTAGAAAGTTATGATTCACCCACAGTACTCACCAGAAATTGCATCTTCAGATGCCTTTTTCTTTACAAAATTTTCTTAATGGAAAAAATTTCAGTTCTCTGAACTGTAAAAGGAGTTTGGAACTATTCTTTTCTCAAGAAATAGAAGCTTTGGGGAAATGGAATTATAAAGTTGCCTGAAAAATGGGAGAAGGTAGAGGAATGAAATGATGAATATGATGTTTAGTAAAGTTCTTAGATGAAAATGAAAAATGTGCCCTTTATTTTTACTTAAAAACCAAAAGAAGTTTTATACCAACCCAATATATGTATATAACTGACTCACTTTGCTGTGTAGCAGTAATTAATATAACATTGTAAATCAAGTATATTTCAATAACTTTTAAAAAATCACAGAAAAACATGAAGAATATAACAATAACAAAAAAAGATTACAAATATATGTATTGGGTTGGCCAAAATGTTCATTTGGATTTTTCTGTAACATCTTATAGAAAAACACAAATGATTTTTTAGCCAGCCCAATGCAATAGGATAAACATACATGTTTATAAGAGGAATGCATGTTATTTTATTTTCATGTATTTAGAATGAGATAAAGGTAAAAGAATATACACATACTTATCTCAAGATATTAAAGTTAGAATTATTCTTCCATACTTCATAACCTTAGATTGTTAATTATGTGTAAGCAATTTTTTCCGTCCATAATTCTATACTACTTATTTTCTACGGCTGCTGCTGCTGCTGCTGCTAAGTCACTTCAGTCGTGTCCAACTCTGTGTGCAATCCCATAGACGGCAGCCCACCAGGCTCCCCAGTCCCTGGGATTCTCCAGGCAAGAACACTGTAGTGGGTTGCCATTTCCTTCTCCAATGCATGAAATTGGAAAGTGAAAGTGAAGTCGCTCAGTCATGTCTGAACCTTAGCGATCCCATGGACTGCAGCCTACCAGGCTCCTCTGCTCATGGGATTTTCCAGGCAAGAGTACTGGAGCGGGGTGCCATTGCCTTCTCCTACAGAACTTTAAATAACTGAGCTTTAACTCTACTTGAAATATGTGGGTTAATAATAGTAGAGAACTCCCTGGAAGAATACAGGTTATTTCAAAAAATAAATTACAATTTTCTTTTTTTTTAATACTTCGAACATTAAAGTATTTTTCCTATCCACATTTCACAGACTCAGCTTGCTTCCCCTAAGTTAACTAAATTACCTAATTTTGGTTTCACTTTAAATCTTCCAACTTAAGTATAAATCAATAGTTCTCAATTTTTGAGAGTAAGGTTACAGACATTAGATATTAAGAAAAATTATATTTATTTTCCAGCAAACTATAAGCAATGTTACCACACTATAGATTTTTCTCTTTTTATTCTTTTATGTGTCTGTAGTTCAAATTTTTCACAATTAATTTGATACCAAAAAGGCATCCCCAAAAAGTATGAACGTGAATCATTACCAGATCTTGTGGTTTTAATATAATACTTTATAATATGATTCATTTTTTATTAAATGCAATATATACTTATTTAAGTATTTGCTCACTGCTTAGTTGCTCAGTCATGTGTAACTCTTTGTGATTCCTTGGACCACAGTCCACAAGACTCCTCTGTTTCATGGGATTATCCCCACAAGAATCCTGAACTGGGTAGTCATTTCCTACCTTAGGGCTTATTTAAGTATAAATGATTACAAATAATATAGTTAAGTTCAAAAGCTCCAGCTTTTCAAAAACTAAAATTGTGAAAGCTCATTTGAAAAATCCTAAAAGAAAATAAATATATATAAAATGATAATTAGTCAAAGTGCTAACAGAATGCTAAGTGTTCATGGCAGAAACTCTGCCTAGAAAAATAAAAAGAAAGCATAAAATGGCGAAACACTCTATGGTATCTCTATACAATGGGATGGTATTCAGCAGTAAAAGGAAATGGAATCCTAAGGCTCGAAACAGCAGAAAAGAATCTCAAATACATTAACTAAAAGAAGCCAGTCCCTAAAGACTACAGATTGTATCACTTTATTCTATGAAAATCTGCAAAATGCAAAACTATAGAGATGAGAGACGTATCAGTGCCTACCAAGGACTGACAGTCAAGGATGGGTGACTAAGGGCAAAAGAGAGTTTGAGAGAACACTTCTGTATCTTAATTGTGCTAACAGTTATATGATTGCATACAGTTGTCAAAACTATTTACTAAAAAGAGTGAATCATATTGTATGCAAATTACACCTCAATAAATTTGACCCAAGGAAGAAAGAGAACAAAAAAGCATGAATTGCAACTCAAGGATTCATTATATTCCTGTGAAAAGTGAAAAGTGTCAGTTGCTCCACTGTGTCTGACTCTTTAGACCCCACGGAATATAGCCTGCCAGGCTCTTCTGTCCATGGAATTCTCCAAGAAAGAATACTGGAGCGGCTGCTGCTGCTGCTGCTGCTAAGTCACTTCAGTTGTGTCCGACTCTGTGTGACCCCACAGACGGCAGCCCACCAGGCTCCCCTGTCCCTGGGATTCTCCAGGCAAGAACACTGGATTGGGCTGCCATTTCCTTCTCTAATGCAAGGTAAATGTTTCTAAATTATTTCAGGTATTCTGAAAACTGACCTCACTCTGACAAACTATTTATTGCTAAAAATAGCAGTCTGCACTAAAATGAAAAATACATTTTAAATTTTTAATTGGAGAATAATTGGCTTATAATGTTGTATTTGTTTCTGCCATATAACAGTGTGAATCATCCATAGGAATACCTATGTCCCCTTCTTCTAGAGCCTCCCTCCCATCCTTACCCGCCCTCGACCATCCTACCCGTCTAGGTCATCTCTGAGCACCAGGCTGAGTTCCCTGTATTATACAGCAACTTCCCATTAGCTATCTATTTTACACATGGTACTGTATATATGTCAGTGCCACTCTCTCAATCATCTCCTTCCTCTGCTGTGTAAACAAGTCCATTCTCTACATCTGCATCTCCATTTCTGCCCTGCAAATAGGTTCATCAGTGCCATTTTTCTCGATTCCATATATATGCATTAATATACGATATTTGTTTTTCTCTTTCTAACTCTCTTCACTCCGTATAACAGGCTTTAGTTTCATCCACCTCAGGTCAGAAATATATAATTTCTATATTTCATGAAGTCTCTAGTATATTACATATTGACATAATTCAGACTACTCAGAACATTTTATTTTATGTCACCTAAAAGAAAGCATATGGGTACTTCAGAAACTACAAACAATTTAAAATGGAATCTTGAGACGATCCGACCCATCCAAATGTCTTGATGTCAAAATAATGCAAGATGTAGTGTCAGCCTGCATCCAGAACTATAAGAATGTCCTAGGAACATGGCAATTTATATGGAGCTTCCAGCTTTCAGTATAAACTTGAAATGTGCCTCAATGTCTACAGTCCATCCCTTGGTACCATGGTTTGTCTTTCTTTTGATTTACTTGAAATTTGCAGTTTTTCAGACTGGAACATATCCCTTATAATAAATGAAAAGCTTAGAAACTATAAAACTCCTAGAGGCGAACATAGGCAAAACACTCTCCGACATACATCACAGCAGGGTCCTCTATGACCCACCTCTCAGAATACTGGGAATAAAAGCAAAAATAAACAAATGGGACCTAATTAAACTTAAAAGCTTCTGCACAACAAAGGAAACTATAAGGAAGGTGAAAAGACAGCCTTCAGAATGGGAGAAAATAATAGCAAATGAAACAACTGACAAACAACTAATCTCAAAAATATACAAGCAACTCCTGCAGCTCAACTCCAGAAAAATAAATGACCCAATCAAAACATGGGCCAAGGAACTAAATAGACATTTCTCCAAAGAAGACATACAGATCGCTAAGAAACACATGAAAAGATGCTCAACATCACTCATTAACAGAGAAATGCAAATCAAAACCACAATGAGGTACCATTTCATGCCAGTCAGAATGACTGCGATCCAAAAGTCTACAAGCAACAAATGCTGGAGAGGGTGTGGAGAAAAGGGAACCCTTTTACACTGTTGGTGGGAATGCAAACTAGTGCAGCCACTATGGAGAACAGTGTGGAGATTCCTTAAAAAACCTGAAATAGAACTGCCTTATGAGAGTCCCTTGGACTGCAAGGAGATCCAACCAGTCCATTCTGAAGGAGATCAGCCCTGGGATTTCTTTAGAGGGATAATGCTAAAGTTGAAACTTCAGTACTTAGGACACCTCATGCAAAGAATTGACTCACTGGAAAAGACTCTGATGCTGGAAGGGATTGGGGGAGGGAGGAGAAGGGGACGACAGAGGATGAGATGGCTGGATGGCATCACTGACTCGATGGATGTGAGTCTGAGTGAACTCTGAGAGTTGGTGATGGACAGGGAGGCCTGGCATGCTGCGATTCATGGGGTCGCAAAGAGTCGGACACGACTGAGCGACTGAACTGAACTAAACTGATGACCCAGCAATCCCACTGCTGGGCATACACACCGAGAAAACCAGAACTGAAAGAGACATGTATACCCCAATGTTCATCACAGCATTGTTTATAATAGCCAGGACATGGAAGCAACCTAGATGTCCATCAGCAGATGAATGGATAAGAAAGCTGTGGTACATATACACAATGAAGTATTACTCAGCCATTAAAAAAAATACATTTGAATCAGTTCTAATGAGGAGGATGAAACTGGAGCCAATTATACAGAGTGTAGTAAGCCAGAAAGAAAAACACCAATAGAGTATATTAACGCATATATATGGAATTTAGAAAGATGGTAATGATAACCCTGTATGCGAGACAGCAAAAGAGACACAGATGTATAGAACAGTCTTTTGGACTCTGTGGGAGAGGGAGAGGGTGGCATGATTTGGGAGAATGGCATTGAAACATGTATAATATCATATATGAAACGAATCACCAGTCCAGGTTCGATACATGATACTGGATGCTTGGGGCTGGTGCACAGAGACAACCCAGTGGGATAGTATGGGGAGGGAGAAGAGAGAGGGTTTCAGGATGGGGAACACGTGTATACCTGTGGCAGATTCATGTTGATGTATGGCAAAACCAATACAATATTGTAAAGTAATTAACCTCCAATTAAAACAAATAAATTTATATTTTTTAAAAAAGGAAAGCTTAACTTACTATAATTGGTTAAACAAAGAGAACTCCACTAATAAGCAAAACTGAAATCCAAATAAGTAATTTGAAATAGTGATTTTTGTTCTGAAATCAATTTCCTCCTCACAGATATTTAATTAAATTTAGCTTTCTTTAACCACTATTGGAAATACTGAATTGATCCCCTTGTTATAAGTAGTCAAAATGAGCATTTAAATACATTCTGTTATAGATAGAAATATTCAGTAAAGTGCCATTCGAAAGTATTAAGTATTTCATAGCTGAATAAGATTACCTGACACATTATCACATGGCAGTCAAAGATCTTGTTCCTGCTTGTTAAGTTTCATTTTGCTCTATGGGTAACTGACAGTATAGATATCAAATTCAAAAATATGGGTTTGCTATGTTTCAAACGATTTTCATGGAAATAAAGAATAGAACCACATGATGACTAAATGGAAGGTTTTCTAACTCAAAATGCAAGTAGATCTTATTGACTTCTTTTTCTCAGTGTCTTTATAGAAATGTGTCAGATTCAACAAAACTGCTTGGCACACATTCACCATATGTACAACTCATGAGACATATATAGCTAGAACTCTAAATAATTAAGTTTGTTAATGAAAATGCACCAAAAAGAACATAATGCACATTTTGGGATAGAAAATAATACTTAGACATTCTAACCCACCCACTACCAGAATCTGTTCAATGTTTCATGACAACAAAATCTACAAGTGAGACAAATGACAGCAGTACTCTTAGCAACAAGATGTTTTGCATATATGCTGTTTTCTTGAAGAGTATGTAAAATTGAATTTAAGCTTTGCTGACATTTTCTGATAACAGCTTACATTGCTGCTTGATGATATTCTTGATAACTAGAACTTTGAGGGAGGTGATATTGCCATCTATATCTATACATATAGATATAGATAATCAATGCACAATATCTATCTAAATCAGGTACTGCACTATGTATTTCACATTTACCTCCAATTGTATCTATTCTTCAAGAAATAGATATATAAAAATAGATCCATATTCTGAAGAATGGATATGATAATTAGAATTATGTAAAATACACAGCAGAGTGCATGCTATAGGAATAGTGAAGTATTGTTATATTTCTCTGTTGAACTTGTTAAGATTCTTCAAAGGTATAGTGTGTTTTGTTTTCAGAAATAAAAATTAAATGAACTTCAAGTTAAGGCAGGTCTAAAAATATCTCAGGGTCATTTATGTTGGTGAAATACTGCTCCCCTATCAAAGATTGGTTGTGTCTAGACTACACATAATCTTTTGCAAACAGATTACTTTGTAACATCATTATTCCTGAATACATTTTTCCTAGAACAATGCTAAACCCAAGGTGTCTTTCATAGGATCACGTGGGAAATCTACAAAAGATAACTAACTGGAAATGTACTATATTTTTTTCTTACCACTGTAGCAAACAAGTTCATAAAAAGAGTCTGTGTCAGTGGTAATGTCTGCAATGTTAACAACTACCAATAGATACAATGGTATATGAAACAAAGTAGGCAATATAAAATAGTGATTAAGGATAGAGACTTTGGTGTTAGAAAACCTGGCTTCGAACACTTACCCTGCAACAATGCCAAGGGAAATGGGCAATTAAATCTCTGAGTATTAGGATCTCCATCATCACACTGAAAATTTTAGTTCTTATGGGGTTGAAGGGAAGATTAAATTGAATGGTGCTTGTAAAGAGCACAGTGAACACTCAATAAATGCTAATCATTGGTGGTGTTTATTATAATCTCTGCCATCGCTCTATCACAGTTAGGTGGACTGCCTGGTTCACACATGTCTAGTCGTTGATCACAGATGATAAATTCTGAGGTAAAAGTCCAACAATTCATATTTTTCTATGATAAATTTTCTCTTTATTAATGTAAGAGACAAGGCAGTGTATCATCATTAAAGGGCAAGGAAATAAAACAATATAGCTATGCTTTCTTCCAAGCTCAATTTCAAGCTAACTGTGGGGCTGGTCAGTTTCTTTAACTTTCAGTTTCTCAGGGCTTGACAAATGACATTTGAGGTCATTTTATTCTCCTGTTACTAAGTTTTCAGAACTTTTAAACTGAGAATATAGGGTAATATTTCAAGAAATACAAACTTCTCTGGGTTATATCTGAGTAATACATATGATAAACATCAATCATCTGATAGTTGATGAATAGAGAACCTTTTTATTGTTATTATTCTTTACGGAATAGTTTATTGACTTCAGGACCATGGACAGAGAAAGATCTGTCCTAAGAATGGCAATGTGGTTTGTGGCTTGAAACAGAAGTAAAATGAACATGGAAAAGTACTAAGAACCAGAGCTGGGAATATTAAACCAAGTAAATATGAACATATATGCAAGACCAGGATACAAAAACTGACTGCATCCCTATTACATAATAAATGGTGGGGAAATAAATACAACATAACGTTGCTCATTTTCAAGTTCACTTCACAGTCTAGAAACCAAAATTACTCTACTTCTTACCAAGTACAAACAGGTAAATACAAGCCTGTTTTATGAGTATGTATTACCTTAGGCTGAATAATTAACACCTGTTTCCGCTTTTTAAAGCTATCTGTGCCCTTTTTTATCATCCATAAAATGGGAATAATAATAGTACCCTAGATACTCTGATAAAAGAGATAATGTAAAATCCCCATGGACAGAGGAGCCTGGTGAGTCATAGACCACTAAGTAAAGCACAACATATTATCACTAATCACAGATCCTAGTGCTTTGGTGGGCAATGATCATGTATATCAGACTGTGTAATGATAATGCTTCTAAGACCAATAAATAAATGAACTTCAATTTGAACATATGATATCGGCCTTCTTTAGTAAAAAAAGATAAATCAACATTGTTTTTCTCTCAATTAAAATACAGTTTAATTCAGCAGTGTTTTCTGTTTAAATTATGGTCAGAAAAACAATCACTACAAAATTGATTTGTACTTCATAACCATTAGAGACTCAAATGTTAGACATGGGAAATCAGAAGCATATTTTATTATAATTATTTCCAGTATATATTACTCTACAGAAGATCTCCTCGGCATGGAGAGTAAGTCAAAAATTTTACTCACAGCATCCTCAAAGAAAAAGTTTATATGAAATATAGTCTGGTTCAGGGCTTTCCAGGTGGTAGAGTGGTAAACAATCCACCTATCATGCAGAGACTCAAGAGACACAGGTTTGATCCCTGGGTTAGGAAGATCCCCTGGAGAAGGAAATAGAAACCTGTTCCAGTATTCTTGCCTGGAAAATTCTATGGACAGAGGTGCCTGGTGGGCTACAGTCCATAGAGTTACAAAGAGTTAGACATGACTGAGCATGCTTGCACACGCACATGCACGTGTGAACACACACACATACATACATACACACACAAAGTCTGGTTCAAATGGATGGAAACAGAATAAGATCTTACTGTTTCCAAATAAAATATTAAAACTAGACAAGAATTTTTATCTCTTGTTTTTGGGGTTTTTTTCGGTGAGAGGAGCTTAAGAAAAACTTCTAAGAAATCAATGCATTTCTTAGTTTATTAAAAGACACCTTCTTTTTTAACAATATTAGACATGACCACTGCTTTCAATATAAGATATGCTAGTACTACAGCTGGAAACCATGTAGTGTAAAGGAAATAAATTTTCAGAAGGTACATATTTCATTCAAATGTCATGCTCTAAGGAAGCCAGGTATAAATACGAGTCAGTTCAGTTCAGTCACTCCATAGTGTCCGTCTCTTTGCGTCCCCATGAATCGCAGCACGCCAGGCCTCCCTGTCCATCACCAACTCCCAGAGTTCTCTCAGACTCACGTCCATTGAATCAGTGATGCCATCCAGCCATCTCATCCTCTGTCATCCCCTTCTCCTCCTGCCCCCAATCCTTCCCAGCATCAGAGTCTTTTCCAATGAGTCAACTCTTCGCATGAGGTGGCCAAAGTACTGGAGTTTCAGCTTTAGCATCATTCCTTCCAAAGAAATCCCAGGGCTGATCTCCTTCAGAATGAATTGGTTGGATCTCCTTGCAGTCCAAGGGACTCTCAAGAGTCTTCTCCAACACCACAGTTCAAAAGCATCAATTCTTTGGTGCTCAGCTTTCTTCACAGTCCAACTCTCACATCCATACATGACCACTGGAAAAACCATACCTTGACTAGACAGACCTTAGTTGGCAAAGTAATGTCTCTGCTTTTGAATATACTATCTAGGTTGGTCATAACTTTTCTTCCAAGGAGTAAGCGTCTTTTAATTTCATGGCTGCAGTCACCATCTGCAGTGATTTTGGGGCCCCAAAAAATAAAGTCAGACACTGTTTCCACTGTTTCCCCATCTATTTCCCATGAAGTGATGGGACTGGATGCCATGATCTTCATTTTCTGAATGTTGAGCTTTAAGCCAACTTTTTCACTCTCTTCTTTCACTTTCATCAAGAGGCTTTTTAGTTCCTCTTCACTTTCTGCCATAAGGGTGGTGTCATCTGCATATCTGAGGTTATTGATATTTCTCCTGGCAATCTTGATTCCAGCTTGTGTTTCTTCCAGTCCAGCGTTTTTCATGATGTACTGTGCATATAAGTTAAATAAGCAGGGTGACAATATATAGCCTTGATGTATTCCTTTTCCTATTTGGAACCAGTCTGTTGTTTCATGTCCAGTTCTAACTGTTGCTTCCTGACCTGCATACAGATTTCTCAAGAGGCAGGTCAGGTGGTCTGGTATTCCCATCTCGTTCAGAATTTTCCACAGTTTATTGTGATCCACACAGTCAAAGGCTTTGGCATAGTCAATAAAGCAGAAATAGATGTTTTTCTGGAACTCTCTTGCTTTTTCCATGATCCAGCGGATGTTGGCAATTTGATCTCTGGTTCCTCTGCCTTTTCTAAAACCAGCTTAAACATCTGGAAGTTCACGGTTCACGTATTGCTGAAGCCTGGATTGGAGAATTTTCAGCATTACTTTACTAGCATGTGAGATGAGTGCAATTGTGTGGTAGTTTGAGCATTCTTTGGCATTGCCTTTCTTTGGGATTGGAATGAAAACTGACCTTTTCCAGTTCTGTGGCCACTGCTGAGTTTTCCAAATTTGCTGGCCTGCTAAGTGCAGCACTTTCACAGTATCATCTTTCAGGATTTGAAATAGCTCAACTGGAATTTCATCACCTGCACTAGCTTTGTTCGTAGTGATGCTTTCTAAGGCCCACTTGACTTCACATTCCAGGATGTCTGGCTCTAGATGAGTGATCACTCCATCGTGATTATCTGGGTCGTGAAGATCTTTTTGTACAGTTCTTCTGTGTATTCTTGTCACCTCTTCTTAATATCTTCTGCTTCTGTTAGGTCCAGACCATAATGGAATGCAATTTTTCTAGAAAAAAGTATCCAACAGAACTTTCTTGCTACACACTGATTAGAGTCACAGGAAAGATATGTAAGGCTAGAGATCATGCTTCAAGAACAACCAAATCCTTTTTTTCTCTCCTTTCCCAAAACCTCAAAGATACTTATCTCTTAAGTTCATTTTTTTTACCTGTATTTGACAGCTGGGCTAAGGGCTTCAAGTAACATTTTACACCAGCAACTGTAAAAACAGAAAGGGTATCCTTTTGAATGCAAGTCAGAAAGCTGAATGGAGAAAGTATAACTCTATATAACATATTCAATTCAGCTCAGTACATGTTTAGTAACCCTTTTAAGAAACTAACTCTCAGGCAAAGCATTTATTATTAAGACTGGAACTTTGCCTGCTCTTACAAAAAATATAATCACATGACTGAGAGAGAAAAAAAAAAAAAAAAGAATAACAGAAAGGTTAAGCGACATATGACAAGCAAGTAAAGCAGAGGATGGAGAACATAGACCTAAACCTAGCAGAGGTTTGAGAAAGGGGGATGCTTGATTTGAGTCTTGGAGTAAGTAGGCTAGACAGGTAAATAAGGCAGAGACAGTTCTAGTCATAAGTAATCATAGGCAAAGGCAAGAAGACATGTGAATCAGTACTGTTTTAGCAGACGAAATAGTTTAGTATGAATAGTGCTGGGCAAAGTAACCAGAGTCAACCTCAGTGATGTTGTTTGCAAAGGAGTTTGGCTTTCATGTATAGGAAATCAGATGCTTTAGGATGGGTGATGGGTAGCACTGAATGAAAGATGAAATGGGTGTCTAGTAAGTTCCTCTGGCAGCACTTTGTAGAAGAATGGCATTTTTTTCTTTATTCACCCTAAATTAATTAAATACCTATTATGTTTAGGACACATGTTACCTACTGAGGAAAGACCAAAACAGACCAAGTTATTTCTGTCTGGAAAGAGTCCTCAGTATAATATGGTAAATAGTCAAATGAGCAAAAAGTTAAACAGAAATGTCAAAGCCCTAAATAAATAATAATAATAACCATCACAGAAACAGAATTAATATTAAATTAACCTTATATGATAAACACTGTGTATGCAGCTTACCATATTGTCATGTCATATATAAGGAGGGCCAGTTACAGTTATTAAACAACTACACTTGTATCATTTTGCAGATGAAAAAATTAAGATTTAAAGTTATTAAATAATTTTTCTAAGGTCAAACAGCTGGTAATGAGAGATCTAGGAATCAAAACTAAGCTGTTTGAGACTTCTTTCTAGCTCCTAATTATGAAGTATCTTGGTAAAAACCCTGAAGTAAAAATAACTCATCTGGGAGAAGATGGGAAATTACTAAATTTTACTAAAAATTTACTGAGTAGCAAAGTTTACTCAGTAAACTAGGTACTGAGGATGAATAGAAACTTATTGAACAGATAAAGCAATAAATCCAAACAGATTACACATATAAATTTAAAAGGTACCTTGCCATTAAACTCAAACATTTTAATGCATGTTTTTATTATGTTAAATCAGATGATGTATAGTTACAAAATCAATCACTGAAATTTTTAAAGTTTTGTGGTCTCTCCATAGACCTTGGAGGATTTAAATTTTTGCATGTATCTATCAGCTACAATAGCATCTGGCCTATTTTAAAATTAAAGTTTTTTTTCATGAACTCTGCAGATTTATAAAATCATATTGCATCTTTTACAGAGTCTCTTTTCAGAGTTAAAATTGTAACTTAATGTTCATCACGTTGGTCAAGGAACTTAAAATTTTCACTGTCAAAAGAAATCATGTGATCTCTTGTTAGATGGGAATAAAGTCCTGAAAGTTGGGTTTTCTCCTTTTTTCAATGCAAGTATCTGACTTAAGCTTTGATTGCTGGGCCACCTGGTTCAAACAGGGTCATCTCAGAAAAGCACACTGCCAGACACACTAGATAAAGATTCAGACTACCTCCCCTAAGTCTCCTTTGCTTTACAAATTTAGGTTGATTTTGATAACTGACATTGGAGCCACTTGTTTTTTCTCTTCCAGCTTTAAATTTCCACTTTTGTGTTTTAAATTCACCAATAAAGAATGCTGCTGCTGCTAAGTCACTTCAGTCCTGTCTGACTCTGTGCAACCCCATGGACAGCAGCCCACCAGGCTTCTCCATCCACAGGATTCTCCAGGCAAGAACACTGGAGTGGGCTGCCATTTCCTTCTCCAATAAAGAGTGAGCCTGTGGAAACCCTAGGTCCCCACCATCGATTAACAACAATAAGAGCTGAACTGCAGGCATAGGCCCTCTCTCTCTTTACCCACAACCTCACTGTGTGGCCTGTGTAATTTCTATGTCCTATAAACAGTAAACTTTTATTTTTCACAGCTTCCTGATGTTACTGCTGAAGAGTGTCTTGCAATCATAAGAACCACAAGAGCCGGCCCAGCCACAACATTGGTTATTGGTGGCCTGAGATTAGCACAGAACAAGATGTGCCTTTATTTGGTGCAGTGCTATAAGGAGTCACTCTTTGACATCACATTAATACTAGCATAATATATTGACAGACCTAGAGAATTACACCAACACCTTTGTTCTGAGGCAACTCTGGATAACCAACAGTGAAAATATCCACAAAATTCTTACCACATCATAACATAAATTGTCTCATCTGGAGTAAAAACACAGACTTTAAAAGCCAAACCCACTGGGTAATGGAGTAGGTTAAAATTTTTGCCCTAACCTTTTTCAAATTATGTCATGTCCACAACACGGATAGTAGTTAACAACAGGACAGTGATCTCAGTTAGACAAGATGAGTACAGGGAAAACAAACTGTGTGCCCTCAGTCAGACTGAGTGGGTTGGAAACCTGAGAGCACAGGGAAGCCAGGGGTCACAATTCTGTCAGGAAAGCAACAATGTAGTCAGGTAGGGAATGGATGGCAGTGCCAGTGATGAGCTGATACAGAAAACCAGGCAAACCTCCAACCTCTCTCCAGAGACAGGAGACAAGCTCAAATTATGTCCAGTGTCGGTCCATAGAGTGTTTTTGAATAAGGGGGAAGTCTGGAGGAAGGACAGATTGGGGCACTCATATGACTTCCAGACAAACACATTTAGTGCCACATTAATTATTTCATATAGAAATTGCACATCACATGGCAATACTGATTCATATTTCCCTATCTGCCCCTTCTCAAAGTAGGCTGAAGTAGAAATTATTTAAAAATGAACTCAGTGTATCTTAACATCATTTCTGTTGATACAGATAATTTTAAAATGCCATTGAAAATCCACAGGGTTTGACGATTTCATACCATCTATTAGGACCTGATGCTTAGACTTGGAAATGAGGTAATACTCTTGGGTAAGCTTAACCCCTGAAAGGGTGCCTGCAACTGAAGCAGAAGTGGAATAATAAAGCTTTTCATCAACGTGCTGAAAGCCAGGGTTGTCATGAAACCATCTTCATGGGACGTAGCTTTCATTCCTTATGTTGACTTGGCATCCAGACCAAACCTCCATTCATTCCACAGCGACAACCATTCTCAGTTTGCATGGCACTCTACAACCCACTGGCCACACTTGCCAGAAAATTAAGTTACGGTCTCAAGTCTGCTTCCCAACTCCTGTTGGGAACGATTGCTTCTCAAACACAATTTCTCTGCAAAATGGAGGTCTAAATTCTAAATGTTATTTTTCAAAAGTTATTTTACTCTAATATTTTTGTTTAAAATATTTTTGCTGAATTTTTTCCATCTATAAATTCTGCCCTTATTTCAGTATAACAAACACTATTTTAGGGACCTGAGTCAGATTATTACACTCTTAAATATGCCTAAAATCTACTTATCATAGTAAGTATTAGATAATAGTAGTTTCAGTGCTACAGACTTACACTTAAACATTATAGTACTTAGGAAACAGTTATATGCTAATCATCTTGATATGTTATACACTGTAATGCATTATTATTATTCACTTGAGATTAAGTACATGGATGTTAGCAAACATAAATATTAGCCTACAATTAAAAACAATGTCAAAGAATAACCAGGAAGAGTTCACAAACAAAAATGTAGGCCTTATTCTTTCCTCCTAAAATCATCAAACAATAACATCAGAACAAGAATATCAGAGGAGACATTTTAAATAACAAATTTTAAAAAAAGAAAGAAAGAAAAATAAGATTTTAGTTTGAAAAGAGGAAAAGTAAGTGGTATATGATCAGTCAGGATGAAGACAGATAAAGTAAACACAGATCCCTCCATGGAGACCTTGTATAAAACAAACCCTGAAGCCTTAAGGATGAGTATTGATTACTCTTATGATCCCTTCACACTGTGGGTCAGTGAAGCAGGGTAAAAGCACAGAGAGTTTCTTATAAGCAAGAGATGGGCAAAATGGGTCTATAATATGTCTGAGTTTACAGTCTCAGTCTTTTCTAAACTAATGCTTGTCAGGAACACAACTTCCTACTCCAAGGTATCTCTTACTGATTTTGAAACAAAATATATGAAATAAAAATGCACTGCATTCTTCTACGTCCAGGAAGCTATATATACTCCAGCTACCTGAAATGAGTCCTCAGTGAAGACTTTCCCAAATTCCCTCTTGGAAATTCTCACTATAGCTGCTGATCAGATCTTCAACTATATTCTATAGGCCTTACTGGGCCTATAGTTCAACAGAACTATTTAAGAACTCAATTAAAGGATAACAGAGTGATGAATACTAAATATTAGTGGGCATGGCTAGTCATGTGAATGGCTCAGTTTTCTACTTAGATAGGTGAATTGTTTATATGGCCTTTAAAGAGAAGTAAAATAAACTCTTGCAATTCCATATATAATAAACCTGATGTGAATAACATGCATTTCTCAAGTACTGAACTCATGAACTCATTTCAGGCAGAACATGCAATAATAAGCATGTCACTGTAAGAATTTATGGACAAACATGTCCAAATATGTATTTATACGTTAATATGTTATGATAAAAATATATCAAATAAAAGGCAGTTTAGCATATATGTGTGTGCTTCAGATAGGCAACAACTAAAGGAAACTAGCTTTTACAATATTGTTGCATAGATTATCATTCCATCAAACACAAAAATATTGTTTTGAGCCTTCTCTGGTTGTCCATTGTCTAGGACTCCTTGCTCTCAAAGAAGGAAGTGAGGTTCAATCCCTGGTCAGGGAACTAAGATCCCACATGCAGCAACTAAAGATGGAAAATCTTAGGTGCCACAGCTAAGTCTGGGTGCAGCCAAATAAATAAATAAAGTATTTTTTTAATATTGTTTTGTTTCCTATGTTAAAATTTCCACTATGCAGTGACCCCTTGCATGGCAATAAGGACTTCTCAAAGATATGTGCCATAAAAGTTTATGTTGAATCTAAGAAGATGCAAATCAAAGGGGAGTATTTTGGCTACGGTAATGAAAGGCAACCTCTGATCTGAATAACTGGAGTATGCCCTTTGGCGAGGGAAAACACTAGTACATGTCATACACATAGGGTTAATTCAGGCTTCTCTAATCATCTTCATATAAAGCCTCTTCATATATTCAAAAGAGCCTGTGATGAAGAGTTACGACCTAACAGATTCAGGCAAAAAGGTTTACTCCTTGTTTTCTAAAGTACTAACATGCTTAAGGGAACAATAAGTATTTAGTTTAAAGGCAACACAGATAAAGACTAACCTCTCAACTTGTAAATTAGCTAATTAGTGGATAATGTACAAGTACTTGACAAAGGCCTGGGCAGAGCTTCATTGAGAAGTAACTGCAGGTGAAGGTCAGATCTAAGCCATGTATCCTGGGTTATTGCTCTTGCATAATGCTGAATGCACACTTAACAATCAAATAGTTTTGACCCATTTTTGCATAAAAAGCTAAACAGCCATAGCATCAAATAGCTTTAACTAGTACTTACTTGTTAATCAAGAAAAGAGTAATAAATGAGATAGGAAAACATTTCAATAACTCAAAGCATTTGCTGCCTTTTACAATCAACCCTAAAAAAAAATAAAATAAAAGTAAATATCTAATAGCTCATTTCTCACTCTATTTCATGCAAGTATTGATATCATTTGTTTCTTGAAGAGATTCTAAGCAATGTATGAAGAAAAATTTTTCAAAATATGAATGTACTAAAGTCATATTGGCTTTACTGCTTCTGATATACACAACTGATCCTTAGTATATTACTGCCATATTAAATGAAACAACATAGCATGAGAGTCCCTCAAGAGTCAATAATCTAAGGCACAAGGGTGGAAAATAAACACAAAGAGGAATTCTTTGAATTATATATATGTGTGTGTGTGTATATATATATATATATTTCCTATTACCTATTGAATATAATTCAATGGGCTAAATCAACCAATGTTATTAAATCTAAAATTTGTCTACATTGACAATGGATGATGTATGACTAATCTCATAAACAGAGCTAGAGGAGCTTATAGAAATGGTAATGATACTACTGCAGAGTGCTCAGTCGTGTCCACCTCTTTGTGACCACATGGACTGTAGCCTGCCAGGCTCCTCTGCTCGTGGAATTTTCCAATCAAGAATATTGGAGTAGGTGGCCATTTCCTACTCCAGAGGATCTTCCCAACCCAGGGATGGAACCCACATCAAATCCACAGCTCTCGCATCTCCTGCATTGCAGGCATATTCTTTACCTAGCACCACCTGGGAAGACCCAATGATACCATTAACCAAGGGCAATTTAGTCAGTCCTTCCTAGGGCTTGACTGTGCTACAGGATTTTCTTACATTGTCTCAAAACTGTCTTCTCACGTTGGCACTGGTATTTGTGCCATTTTACAAAGAAGCCAGAGGCCAACTTGCCTGTTATCATCATCCTTATTTAGCCAATGTCTTACAGGAAGGAGCATTCAGACCTCTTGGCTGGCACATTTCAGAGCCCATCCTTTTAATCACCACATCAGGCTGTTCTCTGTTCAGGCAAATTCCAGAACACATCCATTAAAAAAAAAATTTATTTATGTTCTTATTCAAACTGGATCTTTCTGGCTGACATATCATAACCATTCAAAGTTTAGAATAAATAAGAATACCTAAAGAAAATGATTTATGGGGTCTAATTATTTGACTGTGATTTCATTTATATTGTTCAATTGAACATATGTTACTCAAATGTAAAAAACAATGTTGAGTTCTTCTTTAAAAAGAGACGTAATAAAAAGGTTGCTTTAGGGAAAGTTAAATATTTTCCACATCAAATGAATAAGAAAATAGCTGTGATCTTATTAGTAAAAAAATAATTTTAATATGTTGGTAAATTGAAGCTTTTTGTGACCCACTGATAGATCCTTATTTCAAAAATATATTCTCACAGAATATTCTATAGTCTAAAATAAAAGCACAGTGAAATGCATAAAGAGCACCAAAAGAAACTGAGAAGGTGACTCGCTTTCCAAAACGCACTCATAAATTTAGCAAAATTATACTAAAGTTAATAAACATCTCTATTCAAACCATTACACCTTAGTCTTGAAAGTACAGCACAAAAATGGAATCAGTCATACAACAGTTCAGATAGTTGTGAATTTGTTTGCAAAATAAACCAACTGCACTAAAATATAAATGTCTTGAGTGTGTCTTATTTGTACTGCTGAGACTAATTCAATCTCCCTCTCTGTATCTTTAGCATCTATATAACTATATTGTGGAAACACAGTGCTTTCTGTATACATTGCTATTGGTGTCACTAAAGCTGGGAATTACAACCTTGACACATCTGTAGCTCTTCCCTTTTCCTGCCAGAGCTGCTGTTTCTTGCATCTGCTTTGGCACGAATTCATCTCCAGGAAACACAGTTCCTTCCTTGGAGTTACTGTGTTATTTATTTTTTCTTTGCTGTTCTGAGCTGTGAGACCACATTTCCCAGAGGTTTGTTTGCCTACTCAGGAAATGAACAAGAGCCAAAGCAAGATGACTAGAGCAAGGCATAAAAGAAGAAAGTTAGACTGGACCAAAAAAAAAAAAATCATAGTAGACAAGTACCACAAGAAAAATACCAAAGAAACAAGAAATGCTAGAAAAACAAAACCCAGAAGAATGCAGCTGAAAAAGAGAATCGCAACCTCACATGCCAAAACTTCACATTTAAACCTCACTATAAACTATTTCCGGAGAAGGCAATGGCAACCCACTCCAGTACTCTTGCCTGGAAAATCCCATGGACGGAGGAGCCTAGTGGGCTGCAGTCCATGGGGTTGGTCGCGAAGAGTCGGACACAATGAGCGACTTCGCTTTCACTTTTCACTTTCATGCATTGGACAAGGAAATGGCAACCCACTCCAGTGTTCTTGCTTGGAGAATCCCAGAGATGGGGGAGCCTGGTGGGCTGCCGTCTATGGGGTCGCACAGAGTCAGACACGACTGATGGGACTCAGCAGCAGCATAAACTATTTCAAATGTGTGTGTCTGTGCATATCTTAAATTTTGCTAAGCAAATCTGTCCAATAAAAATAATTAAGGAGCAAACGAATACAGAATACAAGCTTTGTACAAAGTTTCTTTTTCTGCCAACATGCCTGTGTTCTATACAGAGTTATATTTGGCCTCTTGGACAGTGTGGATTTTTATGAGGGCGCTGACATTTTCCTTAAGATGAAAATGTTTAACTTTTATAATTGAGCTGCAGTTTAAAGTTGGGAGATGTGTTCAAAAGTTAGGATGTCTCCTTAGGATCAAGATGGGCATGTCAAAAGCTCATTAAGGAAGGCCTTTGAGGTAAGCATTGCTATCATTACCACTAGTGCGAGGGCTGACTCAAGTAATCTAACGTGGTACCCATTCACAATGCCTCAACTCTGAGATCAGAATTGATCTGATGTCCACAAGGCCAATTTCAGAAAGGGTTTCAGAATACATATGTTACAACCAATCACAAGGGTAAGGTACAAAAATGAAATATGAACAGTATTTTTTTTTCAGCTTTGTCGATTTACTCTTAAATTTACACTTCAGGCAATCTGAAACAGTGATATTGGCACTGCCCTTTCATTCCCAGAAAGTCAGAGTGAACCCAGAAAAGGGTTGGATGCCCTGCTGCCCTGTGCATTCGCCTTATGCTGCAAAGCTTTAGGGACAGAGCTTTATTCAAAATATACACGCAGCACTTATTATAGTCCCTGGAGCATGGGTGGTGATCAATACTTGTTTACTGACTGATGGAGACAAGTAAGACTGGTTGAGTCAAAACTTATAAACCAGATATTGGACGTAAATGGATGCATTGCCCAAAGTCAAATAGCAGAGGCAGAGGAAGAGACAGCTGCCATTAAATGTCCCCCCTCTGCTCAGTTCAGTTCAGTTGCTCAGTCATGTTTGACTCTGCAACCCCATGGACTGCAGCATGCCAGGGCTCCCTGTCCATCACCAACTCCCAGAGTTTACTCAAACTCATGTCCATTGAGTCAGTGATGCCATCCAAACATCTCATCCTCTGTCGTCTCCTTCTCCTCCTACCTTCAATCTTCCCCCTTGGCTACAAGACCTTATTTTAGCATTTCACAATATTATTAAAAGAAATTACTCTTTTACTCAATGCTATGCAGTTAAGGCTAAATGAAAGTCATAAAATACAAAATAAAATAAAAATGGAGAGGTGATACAAAGCAAGTTTCCCTAGAGACATGGGTTCTGATTCTGGCTTTGCTACTAACCAGCTTTAAAAGTTTTAGCAAGTTGACTTAATTGCTTTGAGACTGAGTTTTCACATTTTAAACCAAGGGCTAAGATGAGTGAATCTTCTAGATCTAAAATTCCACCATTCTCTTAATGAAATATCAGACAAACACTGTATGATATCTGATATCACTTGTATATAGAATATAAAAGTTAATACTAATGAATGTCTGTGCAAAACAGAAACAGACTCACAGTTACAGAAAACCAACTTATGTTTACAAAAGGGCAGAAGGAGGTTAGGGGTAAGGGATTAAGAAGTACAAACTACTGGGACTTCCCTGGTCCAGTGACAAGACCCCAACACAGGGGGCCCTGGTTCAATCCTGGGTCAGGGAACTAGATCCTGTGTGATGCAACTAAGAATTCACATGCTGCAGTTAAAGTTGCCTCATGCCACAACAAACACCCGGTGCAGCCAAATAAATGAATAAATAAAAATACTAAAAAAAAAAAAAAAAAACAAGCTACTCTGTATAAAATAGGTAAGGAACAAGACTATATTAAATAGCACAGGGAATGAAAGCCATTATCTTCTCATAACTTTCAATGGAATATAATCTGTAAAAATAGTGAATTATTATTCTATATACCTGAAACTAATATAATACTGCAAATCAACTATCAGTTCAGTTCAGTTCAGTTCAGTTGCTCAGTCATGTCCAACTCTTTTTGAACCCATGAACTGCAGCACACCAGGCTTTTCTGTCCATCACCAACAGTTGGAACCTACTCAAACTCATGTCCATCGAGCCGGTGATGACATCCAACCATCTTACCCTCTGTCATCCCCTTCTCCTCCTGCCTTCAATCTTTCCCAGCATCAGGGTCTTTTCTAGAGAGTTCGTTGCATCAGGTGGCCAAAATATTGGAGTTTCAGTGTCCTTTCAATTAATATTCAGGACTGATTTCCTTTAGGATTGACTGGCTGGATCTCCTTGCAATCCAAGGGACTCTCAAGAGTTTTCTCCAACAGCACAGTTCAAAAGCATCAATTCTTCAGCATTCAGCTTTCTTTATAGTTGAACTAACACATCCATACATGACTACTAGGAAAACCATAGCTTTGAGCTTTGATTAGACTGACTTTTGTTGGCAAAGTAATCTCTCTGCTTTTTAATATGCTGCCTAGGTTGGTCATAAGTTTTCTTCCAAGGAGTAAATGCCTTTTAATTTCATGGCTGCAATCACAATCTGCAGTGATTTTGGAGCCAAAATAAATAAATAAATAAAGTCTCTCAGTATTTCCATTGTTTCCCCGTCTGTTTGCCATGAAGTGATGGGACCAGATGCCATGATTTTAGTCTTCTGAATGTTGAGTTTTAAGCCAACTTTTCCCCTCTCCTCTTTCATTTTCATCAAGAGGCTCTTTAGATCATCTTCACTTTCTGCCATAATGGTGGTGTCATCTGCATATCTGAGGTTATTGATATTTCTCCTAGCAATCTAGATTCCAGCTTGTGCTTCACCCAGTCCAGCATTTCGTATACACTGCATATAAGTTAAATAAGCAGGGTGACAATATGCAGCCTTGATGTAGTCCTTTCCCTATTTGGAACCAGTCTATTGTTCCATGTCCAGGTCTAACTGTTGCTTTTTGACCTGCATACAGATTTCTCAGGAGGCAGGTCAGGTGGTCTAGTATTCCCATCTCTTGAAGAATTTTCCACCATTTGTTGTGATTCACACAGTCAAAGGCTTTGGCGCAGTCAATACAGCAGTAGATATTTTCTGGAACTCTCTCACCGTTTTGATGATCCAACACATGTTGGCAATTTTATCTCTGCTTCCTCTGCCTTTTCTAAATCCAGCTTGAACACCTGGAAGTTCACGGTTCACATACTGTTGAAGCCTGGCTTGGAGAATTTTGAGGATTATTTTGCTAGCATTTGAGATGAGTACAATTGTGCGGTAGTTTGAACATTCTTTGACATTGCCCTTCTTTGGGAGTAGAATGAAAACTGACCTTTTCCAGTCCTTTGGCCACTGCTGAGTTTTCCAAATTTGCTGATATATTGAGTGCAGCACTTTCACAGAATCATCTTTTGGGATTTGAAATAGTTCACTTTGAATTCCATTGCCTCTACTAGCTTTGCTCATTGTATTGGTTCCTAAGGACCATTTTATTTCGCATTCCAGGATGTCTGGCTCTAGGTAAGTGATCATACCATCGTGGTTACCTGCATCATGATTTTTTTTGTATTGTTTTTCTGTATATTTTTGCCACCTCTTCTTAATATCTTCTGCTTCTATTAGGTCCATACCATTTCTGTCCTTTATTGTGCCCATCTTTGCATGAAATGCTCCCTTTGTGTATCCAGTTTTCTTGAAGAGATCGCTAGTCTTTCCCATTCTCTTGTTTTGCTCTGTTTCTTTGCATTGATCACTAAGGAAGGCTTTCTTATCTTTTCTTGCTATTCTTTGGAACTCTGCATTCAAATGAGTTTATCTTTCCTTTTCTCCTTTACCTTTAGCTTCTCTTCTTTCCTCAGCTATTTGTAAGGCCTCCTCAGACAACCTTTTTGCCTTTTTGGATTTCTTTTTCTTGGGGATGGTCTTGATCCCTGTCTCCTGTACAACGTCAGGAACCTCTGTCTACAGTTCTTCAGGCACTCTATCAGGTCTAATCCCTTGAATCTATTTTTACTTCCACTGTATAATCCTATGGGATTTGATTAGCTCATACCTGAATAGTCTAGTGATTTTCCCCACTTTCTTCAATTTAAATCTGAATTCGGCAATAAGCAGTTCATAATCTGTCTGGATGGCATCACTGACTCGATAGACATGAGTCTGGGTGAACTCCGGGAGTTGGTGATGGACAGGGAGGCCTGGCGTGCTGCAATTCATGGGGTCGCAAAGAGTCGGACACGACTGAGTGACTGAAATGAACTGAACTGAATCTGGGCCACAGTCAATTTTAAAAAATAAACATAAAATAAAATTCTATCATCCTCTAGCTCACAACTGTCTATATCAGCTAATAGACATGTATAAGAAAACTATTGGGATCCTCCATTTCTACTGCCTCCTTCTTGTCATTCATTATTAACTAACTAGGCAATAACATCCTTAGGTTTTCTCTGCATCCAGTTTGAGTCTCTCCAATTTATTCTCCATCCGATACCAAGTCATCTTTGCCTAGAAACACAAATCTGACCTTGGTATCTCCCTGCTAAAAATCCTTCTCAGGATTTCCATTAGCTCAGGATCAGTTCCAAGCTCTGCAACATGGCCTTCCACAATCTATCTGCTGCCTTCCAAGTTTTACTTTAAGATATTCTCATTTTGGACTCTGCACTAGCTTCATCGGGTTTCCCTCTGTTGCACTAAAGTGATGCACTATCACCTCTAAAATTTGGTTTTTCCTTAGAACAACTTTCCCTTTTATACTTTATCCAACTAATTCATACCATTTACTGTTCAGTTGCTGTAAAATACTTAGCAGATTGCCTTCAGCACAAAGACACTGTGTTGAGTATTTGTTGAGTAAATAATTTTAAATGACTCATGTCAGGACAAAGCATATTCCTTCTTTCTCCTTTATTTCTGTAAAGTAGTTGCCCTTAAAAACCCTACACATCATTACCTTGGTTTGTAAATGGTCCACAATACAGGGTACCTGTTGCATGAAAGGAAAACTGGAGCTTGAAAAGTACTAATTGCTAAGACTGTTGGAGGAAAACAAATACTCTTCTGTCACTGTACATGAGTTACTCCACAAAAAGCAAAGCAAGGCTCACTGAAGAGACAGCTGCAAAACACACAAAGATATAATGTGTTTGCCAATCTGCAAAATCATTTGAAAGTTGCTGCTTCAACAGCTGGTATCTGGAAAGTGTAAGCATCATTTGGTCTAGTTAAAATTATACAGAGCAGAAATGTTTATTATGCACACAAAAAGGAGGTTTGAATGTTGAAGTTACAGCACTTTTAAAAGTCTGGAAAAGTCAACAAAACACTTAGTGGCTGTTGAAAAAAATCTCCAAGAGTCGTATTTGTTCAGTCATGGTTTCTTTCTAGTTCTATAGATCTTATGATCACATCTTTGAAGACTGTTAAAGAGATAGCACCACTGTATCACATAATTCTTTGAGACTACCCTGCATCTGGGCTTCCTTGGTGGTTCAGCTGTAAAGAATCCACCTGCCAATGCAGGAGATGTGGGTTCAATCCCAGGGTCAGAAAGACCCCCTGGAGGAGGAAATGGCAACCCACTCCAGTATTCTTACCTGGAGAATCCCATGGACAGAGCAGCATGCCAGGCTACAATCCATGGCATTGCAAAGAGTTGGACATAATTCAGTAACTAAACAGCAACAACAATCCTGCCTCCAGACTGAGCAGACAGGATGCACATGCCTCATCTTAGCACTATTATTTAACATTGGTTAGCATTTACAGAATCCATGCAAGCCAATGGGTTCTATTACCCTAGAAAACTATAAGGATATCTGCTTAGTACCAGGTACCACCAGAAGTGTAAACCTAGTTGAATAACAAAAAGGTTGTCTATAACCCACACCCTGCAAAAAATGTTTCCCTAGTCCCACTAGTATGCCTGAAATTTCCACATCATTTATCCCTTTAATTTAATGAAATATTTTTCAAATGTGTTCTACAGAAATGTTAATAGATTGACTTTGGAAGAGGAAAAAGAAACCAACACGATTCCAATGTCAAATGTGGGAAGAAATGTTTTAAACAAAATTCAATATTTTCTCTACTGTAGTACTTCTCAGAGCACTGAGTAAGAAGGATTTGGTAGGAAATGTCTCCCACATGGAACCATAAGTGTGGACCACATCCACCTCTTTGTGCAAGAAACTCTTGTTCAGGGAATGCTAATGAACACATGTGGAAGACACATCAGAAAATGCTAACTGAAGGTCTTAAAGATTCTTCTAAAAATGAAGTCAGTTTCTCAAGGTTATCTACTTCATTATTCACACGAACAGAGTTCCTTCACTAACACATGTGGAAAGCAGCCTAGTCACCTGTGACAAAGAAACATTTCTGCAACTTTATGTTCCCATAAGAAAATGTATGGGGTTTCCCTCTTGGCTCAGACAGTAAAGAATCTGCCTGCAGTGCAGGAGACCGTGATTTGCTCCCTGGGTCAGGAAGATACTCTGGAGAAGGGAATGGTGACCCACTCCAGTATTCTTGCCTGGAGAATCCCATGGACAGAGGAGCCTGGCAGGCTACAGTCCATGGGGTCACTGAGAGTCAGACACAACTGAGCAACTAACACTTTCAAGAAAATGTGTACAGTAGTCTCCTCCTCAAGTAAGAAGCTGCTGCTTCTCTTTTTGAATTCCTGTCACTGAAGTGAGTCACTGTGCCCCAGAGGAGAAGTTGTCACTATCTGATAGGGAAGGCAGGCAAAAGACAATGAGCTGCTTCCTTTTTCTTCCATGACCTGTTTGCCCTGTGAGCATGGATGCAGCCAGAGATAGGGCCAAAGGTTTTACCCAGAGGGTCCACTTCTCTGAGCCTCAGGACCCTCATTTGAAATACATAGGTGGTAACATCTGCTTTGTGGGTTGTTGGCAGATTAGAATTTATGTGACTAGGCTGCTTATATTGCCTAAAGGCTCAATAGATTTTTCTCCATTACTATCATAGAATTTGCTGCAATTACACACTGGATCTACGCAGTCCTCACCATACCTATTGCTCCTGTCAGCTCCAAGGGGCTAGAGGCTTTGTTTTTATTCCACAAATGCTGAGGCCAGTGTCTGACTCTTGGCCAGTTCTTGATGTGTGTGAAGAGAAGATTTCCCTGGAGTGAGTTAAATCACCCTCTTCGCTACTTGTGTTTTTATACCTTGCTTAATGAGAAGCGGTCACTTAGTGTTTTAAGAGGCCACCAATGTATACATAGCTTTATGGCAGAGACAGGGAGACAAGACACAATGGAATTTTAACTGCAGAAGACAATTCACTAATTAGCTTTCCTTTTCTTTACAAAAACCCTAAAATCAGTTCAATTCAGGAAGACAAAAGACAACTCAGGCAAGGGAAATCTTCTCAGCTCAGAGTCACCCACCCCTGTAGGAGTCTATCATTTAAACATTCATTTGAATAACTAACTTTCTCTATGATATTATTCCTAACCTGAGGAACTGCTTCACAACTGAGCATGAACTACTTTAGTATGATAATTAGGTAAACTTCTATAGACAGGGAAAGAGTTTAGGTAAGGCAGAGAGAAGGGAAAATTTAATGAGAAATGAACATAATAAAATATATTGTATGATATAAAGAATACTATGCTTGGACAGGGAGATCAAGGTAAGACACAAAGAGGTTCAAAAAGAGAAAGTAGAGGCCAAAAAAGATAAAAAAACCAACTTCAAGGTGTTGTGTGTGTGTGTTTATTTTTTAAGAGCAGGAAAATGAGTACACCAGTTGAATGAGGCTGAAAGCAAACTAATTTAATAATTTGGAAGGCCACCACCTTTAGCTCTGATCAGTTCAGCTCTGCCCAATGTGATGCAACTCAGCATCTTTCTCTCCAATCTGTTTACCCTGAAATTAAGAATGGAGAAAAACTGTACAAAAGATAAAAGACAAGCATATATGTATATAACTCTCCATCTCCTCACCTTAATAGCTCTTTCACACTTAACAGAGTCGACTCATCAGCAGAGATTTGAGAAATGTCAAAGGTCTTTTGAATAACACACACTGGCAACAACTTGGGGAAAAAAAGAAGGATAAATACAAAGAAAAAAAAAAAAAACTTAAAGAACAGACTGCAAGCCAACCCTATTTCTTATACGGAAGACTCATCTATTCTTGCAGGAAAGATGAAGTTGGACAATGCAGTCGAGTAACTGCCACTGTTTGATTGTCATACTGCCCTTTCTATGCCCACTTTCATGCCTCCCCAGGCCATCTCACCCTTGACTGATTATCATGTGTACCTATGTTCTTAATTTGAGTTGACCACATTCTGAGATTTTCCTTATGACTTTATCTCTGTGCCAAAATAAACATTAACACCAAAAATTCTTTCTCAAATGCTTGTGAAAGAAAATTGTGTGCATGGTGTATTACCTGTGAGGCAGTATACAAGAGATTTTCTACTCTGTGCCCTTAGTGACCACAATATTTCTTGATATCCAGTATTAGAGCCAGTAGCCAAAAATGGGTATGTTAATTTAATTTAGCTAAGAGTCTATTAAAAATTCAGGTTTTCAGTCATATTAGACACATTTCAAAGTCTATAGCTACATCTATATATTGGACATAATATGATATTTCATCATCACAGAAAGCATTATTAGACAGTAACATTCTAATGTTTAAAAAAAAAGTTTTGCTCTGAGAAATATGAAAGCAAGTAAAATTATAAGGAATCCAGTTTAGACTTAAAATAATGAAGTACTCGCAAAGAAATACAACTGTCAGATATATAGACTTTCCAGTAAAAAAGTAGAGGAAAATAGGTCCACTAGAAGTATTTAAACCAAAGCTAAGCAATTAAAAAAAAAAAAAAATCAGGAAACAGAATTAAATGAGCTGAAAATTCCAAGGGCATTTAGTCAGGAAATTGAGATAAGTTCAATTCCACCAAACTACAATTTTCCCATTCCTAATTAGCAGGTATTTTTCATTTAGTGATAAACCAGAGAAGTTTGTGCTTAAAGTTGCTAGGTCACAGAAAATTGCTTGACTTTCAAATCAGCAGTGCTAATTCCTTGAATTTGTAATTAATTAAATAATGGAAATGAATTATGTATCTGTGGCTCAGTTTTGATCAAATGTGAAATAATCCTGGTGATTAGCATTTTGAGAGAGCACAAGCACTAATTTAACATAAAACTTAGAAACCTTCAGAATACAGGAGCCACATCCCAGGACATAAGAGCACTACATTTTAAAGAAATACATTAATATGAGGAAGTAAAAGATATTCAGTCTATAATTCCCCAATATTTTTCAAATAAGGGTTCTTAACCTCAAGATTTCCTGATGGGGTAACAATTCTAAATATGCAGAAATATTGCTCCTGAAGATACAACAGGGCACCGCTTTCCTCTTGTTGCCCAATGTTTAGGACATGGGGCTGAAACGATCCAGAGCAGAAGGGGTAGGGATTGAAAAAATAAAGAATAAGACTGGACCTACAGCCCACCATACAGAGTAAAGGAAGTCAGAAAGGGGAAGACAAACATCATATATTAAGTCATATATATGGAATCTAGAAAAATGGTACAGATGAAGCAATTTGCTGGGCAGGAATAGAGATGCAGACATAGAGAATGGACTTGCGGACACAAGTGGGGGAAAAGGAGGGTGGGGCGGATTGAGAGAGCAGCACTGACACATAAACACTACTATACATAAAATATGCAACTAGTGGGAAGCTGCTACATAGCAAGCTCCCTGCTTTGTGATGACTTAGAGAGGTGGGACTGGGGGAGCTGGGAGAATCCATGAGGGAGGGGATGTATACATACTTATAGCTGATTGACTATGCTGTACAGCAGAAACTATTACAACATTGTAAAGCAATTATACTCCAACAACAAATTTTTTAAAACAAAGATACATACAAAGTAAAAAAAATTAAAGAAGGATTTCCATACACCTCAAGGACAACATGGGCTCCTTAGTAGATTCTAGTGTAAGACTGCATTAGCTTAAAAGTGATATTTAAAACCTGAACTGTCTCCAAAGTGGCTACCAAAATGGCTCCATATCCTAAAAACTGTGAGATGTGCTCAGGTAAAGATTGATTGTGCTCCATCAGTCGTGTCTGACTCTTTGCTCCCTCAGTCATATCTGACTCTACCCCATAGACTGTAGCCCACCATGCTCCTCTGTCCATGGGATTTTACAGGCAAGAATACTGGAGTGAGATGCCATTTCCTCTTCCTGAGGATCTTCCCAACCCAGGGATCAAACCTGCATCTTCTGTGTCTCCTGCATTGCAGGAAGATTCTTTACCTTATGGTTTCAAAGTAGGTGGGCTGTTTTAATCTTTTAGATTTTATAGTGACTGAGTTCCTATTTACTTTCTTAAAGGGGCTCATAGGATAACCTAAACTAGAAAAAAGTATTGAGAACTGAGAAACAAAGAATTATCTCTTGTTCCCAAATATCATTTTCTTGCTTGTCTCTTTTTCTTAATGAATGACAAGCACATCTGCTTCCCCTCTATTTGCATTATTTCTTTAGGACAAGGCTTTATAGTCATTGAGTGCATGCATGCTCAGTTCCTAAGTTGTATCTGATTTTTTGCTACCCCATGGACTGTAGCCTGCCAGTTTCCTCTATCCATGAGATTTCCCAGGCAAGAATATCAGAATGGGTTGCCATTTTCTACTTAAGGGGATCTTTCCCACACAGGAATCAAAAACCACATCTCTTGGGTCTCCTGCCTTGGCAGGCAGATTCCCTACCACTGAGCCACCTGGGAAGCACCTATAATCCTAAGGAAAATGCAAATATATTCAGCAAGTAAGTCAATAATATTCTAAATTGTTATAAAAGCAAGTTCCCATTAGGTGGAATGATTCAAGTAGATAGTATAATCAAGTCATGATATCAATATATGAGAACAGCATTAGGAAGGATCTAGAGCCTGAAGTATAATCAGTAGGATAGTCCTAGGTTTGGATTGTTCTATACCAGAATGGAAAAAAGAAATTGACAAGAGGCATGGGCAGAGAATTAGATTAGCAGAGTAAACAGATACTCCATAACCTTCACAAGTGCTATATCTGCTTGGGGAAATAATACTCTTATAAAATCTTATTCTTCTGCATAATAAATTAGTTATTTGCACTAAAGAAACCAACAATAATCATGCAATTTTTCTGAATGAATCTTCCTTTGTTGCTCTTTAATCAACCTTTATTTTTAATCTGCATATAGAAAAGATTAAATGCTGGGTGCTTAATGACTTAAGGAGAAAACACACACACACACGCATTGCCTGAATGTTTAATATCACCCCAGGGCTTCTTGTACACCTATGTGAAAAACCGAGAATTACAGTAGAGATTGGCAGTGGTAATGGTTATTTGAAACCGTGCTTCTATAAAACAAATGGCCTCTTTCAATGCTTTCATTCTTCAAATATAACACTTCTCTGAATGGTAAAGACGCCCAACCAAACCATCTGTCAGAGAAGACAGAGTTCGGCTGCAAAAAGCAGTTTGTTTTCCTACACTCTTAAATTTTCTTACTTCAAACTAGATGAACTGTAGGAGAACAGAAAGTACTCTGCTTCTCAGATGCCATAACTGATGCACAGAAATAGTAAGTGGACTGAGAGTTGATGTCATTTATGTATAATCTAAATACCATCATTCCACACTAGGGACATTTTATATGTTCCCTGTTGATTAAAGATCAGCTATGTTGGAGGTCAAACACCTGCCTTTTTTTTAAGACACTGGGTATTATGATAGTGTTTGACCCCAAAAGTGTCAAGTAGAGAGCTTTGCATACTATTTGACATATATTCAAACTCATATATATAGTCTATAAACTATGCCTTATGAAAGCCAGATATATTGTTATCTCATGAAGACAATGAATGAAAAGGGAATTATGACACAAGGACTACCTTCTTAAAATCATTGTTTAGTCTAAATATGAATTTAAAACTACATAGTGCTATGAACAAAGATAAAGAATAAAAGGAGGGTATGAACATAAAAAGGTGAAAAAAAAGAAAACAAATACGAGAACCAAGATATGTCAAAACCAAAATGAAGCACAGATTTCCTCTCAAATACTTTTGGGGAAAGTATCATATTAAAATAAAGATAGAGTTACATGGCTCTGTGTGAACAAAAATGTTCTCTCAGGTACTTACTACTTTCAAACCTAAGACCTAAAAGTTCAAATGACTAATAAAGATGACACCCTTAATATAACAAGACAAAACAGAAACGTCAAATGGAAACAACTTGTAGTTATTTAGATTAGTTTTTGATTCCCTGTGTTTAGAAGCCAATAAATTGCCCCCTAGAAAATAAAACAATTCACCCAACTCATATTCTCTAGACTAGATATGGCTATCATAAAATCCACACACAAATACCCAATGAATCCCAAGTAAAAAAAAGTATGTACATATACATGCAAATTACCAACTAAATAAATAAAAGCATAAATAAATAAACAAATAAAATAGAAAAGAGGTTAAAGAGTCCTGTACTCCCCCACAGCTAGACTTCAGGAAACAGAGTAATGGTTAATAGCAGTCTTTGGCACACTGGTTAAAGCATGGACTCTGAGGCAGATCCCTGTTTGGCATCTGAAATCTATTCCTTACCTGCTGTCTAACCCTGGACAAGTTACTTTAAGTTTCTGTGGTTGATTTCTGTCATATTTAAAGCAGGCATCATATTGCTCTGCATTGCCGATCAAAATGTTTGTTAAAAATTTAACACTTTTATTAGGTAATTTAATAAAATCTATATAAAATTTAGCAAAATTTAAATATATATATATATAGAAAGTTTAAGAAAATCTAATACCTAGAAATGAACCCACATTTGTCTGGGCAATTAACCTATAACAAAGGAGGCAAGAATATACAAGATGGAAAAAACAGCCTCTTCAATAAATGGTGTTTATTAAGAAAATTGGATAGCTACAACCAAAAACTGTCAAACTGGACAGTAGTTTCTTATATCATGCACAAAAATAAACTCAAAATGGATTAAAAACTTAAATATAAGACCTCAAACCATAAAACTTCTAGAAGAAAACATAAGAAAGTATACTTTTTGACATCAGTATTAGTGATATTTTTTGGATATATCTCTTCAGATAAGGGAAATGAAAGCAAATATGAACAAATGGGACTACATCAAACTAAAAAAATTTTGCATAGTAAAGGAAGTGACCAAAAAATGAAAATGTAACCTACTGAATGTGAAAAGCAAATGATATATCTGACAAGGGTTAATAGCCAAAATATACAAAGAACTCATACAACATCAAAAAAGAAAAAAAAAAAAAAACTGATTTAAAAATAGGCAGACAAAAAAAACAGACAATCTGAATAGACATTTTCCCAAAGAAGACACACAGACGGTCAAGAGGCACATGAAAAGGAGCTCAATACCACTAAACATCAGGCAAATGCAAATCAAAACCACAATAAGATATCACCTCACACGTGTTAGAATGGTTATTATTCAAAAGACAAGTGTCAGCTAGGATGTGGAGAAAGAAAACCCTCACGCACTATTGATGGGAATGTTAAATGGTGCAGTCATTATGGAAAACAGTAGGGAGATTTCGCAAAAAATTAAATAGAACTACCATAAAATCCAGTGATTCCACTTCTGGGTATTTACCCGAAGATTTGAAAACACTCATTCAAAAAGAATATATGCACTCATGTTCATGTGAGTGTGTGCAGAGTCATTTGTTTCCGACTCTTTCCTGACACTATGGACTGTAGCCTGCTTGAATCCTTGTCCCTGGGATTTTCCAGACAACCATGCTGGAGTGGGTTGCCATGCCCTGCTCCAGGGAATCTTCCCGACCCAGGGATTGAACCCATGGCTCTTATGTTTCCTGCATTGGCAGGAGATTTCTTTATGATTAGCACCACATGGGAAGACGTTTACTCACATCTTCATTGAAGTATTGTTTACAATAGCCAAGACATGGAAGCAATCTAAGTGCCTATTAATAGATGAACAGACAAAGATGTGGTGTGTGTATATACATACACACACACAACTGAATATTAGTCATATATTAATGTAGTCTTCCATTATAGGAAAACATAGATGACCTAGAGAGTATTATGTTAAATGAAATGTTAGAGAAAAACACATTCTGTATGATCTCACTTACATGTGGAATCTAAATAACAAATCAATGATGAGCAAAAATCACCATCTTTTATTTGCATCTCATGACTGTGAGATCAACCCCAAGAAAAATAAAATAAAAATATAAAACAAAACAAATGAACAAGCATAATAACACAGAAACAGAATCATAGATACAGAGAAGAAACAACAGGTTACCGGATGGGAGAAGGTGAAGTAAGGAGAAAAATGGGTGAGAGGGAAAAAGGGGTACAAACTTCCAGTTGAAAAACAAGTGAATCACGACTATAAAATGTACAATGTGGGGAATATAGTCAATAATTTTGTAATATCTTTGGTGACAGATGGTAACTTGACATCATGGGGATTATTTTGAAATATATAGCAATATCAAATCACTATGCTGTATAAAAGAAACTAATATAGTGTTGCAGGTCAATTATACTTCAAAAACAGGCAAACTTCAAGAAAAACATATCAGATTTTTGGTTCCCAGAGCCAGAGAGTAGGGAAAGAAATAATTGAATAAAGGCAGTCAAAAGATACAAATTTAGTGTCATGAGATAAATAAGTACTACAACATGTAATTGATCTGGAGTATGTTGTATATTAAAATCGTTAAAAGTGTAAATCCTAAGAGTTCTTATCACTGGGGAAAGTTTTTTTCTATTTCTTCAATCTCGTATCTATACAAGATGATGAATGTTCAGGAAACTTATTGAGTGGGACTTCCTAGTGGTCCAGCGGTTAAGACTCCACGCTTCCAATGCAGAGGGCATGGGTTCAATCCCTGGTCAGGGAACTAAGATTCCACATGCCACAGAGCACAGACAAAAAGTTAATAAATAGAAATAAAAAATAACTTATTTTGGCAATAATTTCATAATGTATATAAGTCAAATCATTATGCTGTACACCTTAAACTTATACAGTACTGTATGCCAATAATATCATAATAAAATTGGGGGAAAATTAATAAAAATTATGCCTAAGATTTAATATTTTTAAAAAGTGTTAGCTAGGATTATTGTCATTATTGCTGCTGCTGCTGCTGCTAAGTCGCTTCAGTCATGTCCAACTCTGTGCGACCCCACAGACGGCAGCCTATCAGGTTCCCCCCATCCCTGGGATTCTCCAGGAAAGAACACTGGAGTGGGTTGCCATTTCCTTCTCCAATGCATGAAAGTGAAAAGCGAAAGTGAAGTCACTCAGTCGTGCCCGACTCTTAATGACCCCATGGACTGCAGCCTACCAGGCTCCTCCGTCCATGGGATTTTCCAGGCAAGAGTACTGGAGTGGGGTGCCATTACTAGTATAATATTATCTATGTCATCGTAATTAGTCGCTGGCATGTTTCTAGATAGATTGTAAATGTTGTCTAGAGATGCAAATAGAAAGAAATCTAGAAATTTGATTCCATTTAATGTTTCAGCCATGAAATTAAAAGACGCTTACTCCTTGGAAGAAAAGTTATGACTAACCTAGATAGTATATTCAAAAGCAGAGACATTACTTTGCCGACTAAGGTCCATCTGGTCAAGGCTATGGTTTTTCCAGTGGTCATGTATGGATGTGAGAGTTGGACTGTGAAGAAGGCTGAGCACCGAAGAATTGATGCTTTTGAACTGTGCTGTTGGAGAAGACTCTTGAGGGTCCCTTGGACTGCAAGGATATCCAACCAGTCCATTCTGAAGGAGATCAGCCCTGGGATTTCTTTGGAAGGAATGATGCTAAAGCTGAAACTCCAGTACTTTGGCCACCTCATGCGAAGAGTTGACTCATTGGAAAAGACTCTGATGCTGGGAGGGATTGGGGGCAGGAGGAGAAGGGGACGACCGAGGATGAGATGGCTGGATGGCATCAGCGACTCGATGGATGTGAGTCTGAGTGAACTCCGGGAGTTGGTGATGGACAGGGAGGCCTGGCGTGCTGCGATTCATGGGGTCGCAAAGAGTCGGACACGACTGAGCCACTGAACTGAACTGAATGTTTCAAGTATGATAATGGCTTCTGATTAGACGAAAAGCTAAGAACTGTTTCATCCTTTTCCACTATAAGATCTATTTCTTAGAAGTGATAATAATGGTAGACTTGCATTTAGATGAAGATTCTAGCCATTTATTTAATGCATATTTATTAGACACTCCACACCAGACTGAATTAGGTGCTGGAGATTCTCCAGCAAAAGCGAGCAAAAAATGCCTTACTATCTCTGAATTTATGTTCTATGTGTGAGGAAGGGATATAGACAACAAAAAGAGTAAGCAAAAATAATATAGCATATTAGAAAGTAGCAAGTGTTGTGAAGAAAAAGAGTGCTTAGAAGAAAAGTAGTGCAACTTTAAAAAAATCCTTGTAGGAAAAGATTCATTAAGTACTAATTTGATCAAGGTCTTTGAGAAATTGAGGACATCTTCCCTGAAGATATTTTAGAGAAGCTAATTCTAGACTAATGGAACAGCATAGGCAAAGGCATGACTGAGGGACAACGAAAATTTCAGGGTGCACATATAGAATCAGATAGTTGCACTAAGGGATAAAACCTCCAATTGGGAGAATACACAATTACACACACACACACACACACACACACACATTTCATTTGGTACCCTCACGATAATCCACAGCAGTACCATCAAGCTGAATGTTATGAGTAAGAGGTAGTTTGAGGAGATGAGTTCAGACAAGTATCAAGGTGCTCAGTGACTGAAAGTCGCTCAGTCGTATCTGACCCTCTGAAACCCCATGGACTATAATCCATGGAATTCTGTAGGCCAGAATACTGGAGTGGGTAGCCTTTCCCTTCTCCAGGGGATCTGCCCAACCCAGGGATTAAACTTAGGTCTCACGCATTGCAGGTGGCTTCTTTACCATCTGAGCCACAAGGGAAGTCCAAGAATTCTGGAGTGGGTAGCCTATCCCTTCTCCAGTGGATCTTCCCAACCTAGGAATAGAACCGGGGTCTCCTGTACTGCAGGCAGATCCTTTACAGCCTGAGCTATCAGGGAACATGGGTGCTTGTAAATCATGAAAAGAACTTTGGCTTTTATTCTTAGCGAGATGAGGAAAACTTGCAAGATTTTAACCTAAGGATCACTCATTTAACTCTTAGCCTAATCATTTAGGATGGACAAATCTATTTTTATTAATCTTGATGCAATTATATTAATCATTTCCAAGAAAATAAGGTTGATGTGATCACTAAATTTCAATGAGAAATTACACTGAATGACAAATACAGAAAGAGTTTTAAAGGAAATATACTATATTAATTAGCAAATCTCAACAAACATTTCAAAGTGAAAATCACTGTATTTTAATATATAACCTAGTACATAACATGGGGAATTAAGAGCATTTATCATGACTACAGGTATAGCACAAATTAATAAAATCACACTTAGAAGACTACTACAAAAGTTAGTAATAGGATCTTAAAGAGTATAGACACATGCAGTTTACCCAAGTGAATTCTGAATCATACCAACTACAAATGCCACAGTATATTCATTTTGTTAAGCATAATTCAAGACCCCAATGTCCTGCTGCTTCATTAAAACAGGGTGTGAAAGAAGCCAACTCTTAAATTTTATGGCCAAGATTTACCAACATCCCAGATTTTGGCTATGAACCAAGTCTTCTATTAGGGTTTATAGTGCACTTTAAATGCAGTACAGAAAATGAAATGTTAACTTCTGAAGAATATAGCCAATAAGATCTCTTACCCTACAGTCTGGATTCTGAACTAAATTACTGTGGCCAAAATGCTGAAGTTGACCAGCTTGCACTGGTGGTATCTTGACAATTGCTGAAGGTAAGTTTATGAATCCATATTTGCCAACTCCATTTATTCCAGTCTCCTCTATTTCCCCGGTACTCTGTGATTAAATATTTGCCCATGTCATACTTATTTACCAGTATCATCCATCATCTCACCATGACCGGACTAAGCCTATCCATCCATATCTTAAGATGTGACTTAATTTCCAATATTACAATAAAGCAACTCCCAATAGGAAGCTCTTCTCTTTTCAGCTCCTATATTTCATCATAGTTTGTGGTTATATTAAACCTAATGTTTTGATTTTATTGTGCTCTGTCCTCCAATTGTTCTCTGATAAGCTCCTTCAGGACAGTTGCCCTACACACACCGTACTCACACTTTCTTATGCTCTAGCAACGTGAGAGGTACAAATACAGAGCTCAGTGCTGATTCTTGAATGCCTTAAGAGTCCCCAAGAAGATATGGTCAGCGGTCTTGACCATGATTTTGCTCATATAATAATAAATGTTAAAGTTGATCCTTTAGAAAAGTTATCTTTCCTGGGGATAGCTACCCACTGAAAGGGTAGCTTACATATATGTATGCTTCCCAGGTGGCATTAGTGGTAAAGAACAGACAGCTAATGCAGGAGACATAAGAGAAGCAGGTTCAATCCCTGGGTTGGGAAGATCCCCTGAGGGAGGGCATGACAACCCACTCCAGTATTCTTGCCTGGAGAATTCCATGGACAGAGGAGCCTGACAGGCTTAGTCCATAGAACTGCAAAAAGTCAGACACAATTGAAGCAACTTAGCATGCACACATACACATATTCATATATATACATTTTAATGTAGCATCAGTTTTAGCTATCATTGATTAACACAACTTTAACAAATAATATTTTGAAACAAAACTGAAATATCAATTTACTAAAAATATAATCTGATAGTAATAAATTAAAAAATATTCTTTCACAAAATAGAGAATAATTAATCTAGTAGGCATATTCAAAAGCAGAGACATTACTTTGCCATCTACTCAAGGCTACAGTTTTTCCTGTGGTCATGTATGGATGTGAGAGTTGGACTGTGAAGAAGGCTGAGTGCCGAAAAATTGATGCTTTTGAACTGTGGTGTTGGAGAAGACTCTTGAGAGTCCCTTGGACTGCAAGGAGATCCAACCAGTCCATTCTGAAGGAGATCAGCCCTGGGATTTCTTTGGAAGGAATGATGCTAAAGCTGAAACTCCAGTAGTTTGGCCACCTCATGCGAAGAGTTGACTCATTGGAAAAGACTCTGATGCTGGGAAGGATTGGGGGCAGGAGGAGAAGGGGACAACAGAGGATGAGATGGTTGGATGGCATCACTGACTCGATGGACGTGAGTCTGAGTGAACTCCGGGAGTTGGTGATGGACAGGGAGGCCTGGCGTGCTGCGATTCATGGGGTCACAAAGAGTCGGACACGACTGAGCGACTGAACTGACCTGAACCGAATCTAGTAGGTCATTGTCAGCATAATAAGCCCCAGTAAGAGAAGCACACAGATTCAAGATTCAAGCAAGGCAGATGTTGATATAGTCTGTTAAACATTTGTCATCTGAGGGAAGAATATGCTCCAGTGATCAAATATACTTAAGTTGAACTCTAATTCTTCTGCCTCAGCTGAAATTTTTCTTTTCTACATTTCAAATAAATTAGAAAACCACAGGGGGAAAGCTCTGGGAAAATACTGCTGTGCTTTATGGATTGTCCACAATTAATACATAAAATGAACTCTGGTCTCTGAAAAAATTGCACTTCGATGGCACATATTTTTTTCCTCAACGCTGAAAACACCTCAGATTGACATGAAATACTGCTTCTTATATTTCTGTTAAGACGTGTTCTTCCTCTACACTTCTGTTCCATTAAATATGTGGTTGTCATGTCAAATCCACTTTTTCACCAAACTGGAAGTAATAAAGTAAGTAATATACTGTATGTTGGTACACCAGTCAATGTGAAAGAGAAGTGAGAGAAAATTAGAGTGCCCACTGAAGAGCCACTTGTTTGTTAAGGATGAAATGCCACAAAATACCCAACAAGAGCCATTAAGGAAGGATTACTGTGGGATAAAACTAAGGGAGAGGCAGCTGTTAAGAATTCGGACAAACCAATAAAAGCTTCTACCACTTCTAAATGAATAAGCTGAGGTCCCACAAGTTTTAATCATTATCCAACTCTCAGTATCAAAATATATCATAATAATTTACAGGTATGTGTAGCCAAAGCAATATTTATTATGACAGAACAATGGCATATAGGCATTAACACAAGTAGACATGAGAATGTGAATGTGTGCAGACTCCTTGGGGGAAGAAGTAAATAACTGGGTAGATTTTAAAGCACAAGCTCAAAGTAATATCTAGAAATATATTCACACTTTTAAGAGACAAACAGGAAAAAGAAGTCTCTTCTTCCAGAGCTGCAAACACAACAGAATATTCATCTCTACAGGTGTGTGTGATTTTTTGGGGGAGGGGGTCTTTTTCATCATGCATGCATGCTTAGTTGCTCAGTTGTGTCTGACTCTGCCACCCTTTGGACTATAGCCCACCAGGCATCTAAACCCATGGGATTCTCCAGGCAAGAATACTGGCATGGGTTGCCATGCGCTCCTCCAGGTGATCTTCCTGACCCGGGAAGAAACCCATGTCTCCTGCATCTCCTTCACTGCAGGCGGATTCCTCACCCGCTGAGCCATTGGGAAAGCCCCTTTTTCCTCATATTAGAACATAGAAAACATTTTATCCTAACATCTTTAAGAGTATACAACAATGATAAAATAGGAGAGGGACAATGATCATATGATCTTAAAGATAAATCCTCCTTGAAAGCCACCAATAGTCAGAATTAGTATCCCCAACAAAGTCTCATGAGTGCAAAATAGACTTTTGAATTACAGAGCACCCCTCATCTTCTAATCACATGTTGTTTCTTCAAATAAGTCTGCCCAGTCAGTGATAATGATTAACATGTGTTGAATGCCCAAAATATACCCCCAAATCTGCATCAGACAGTGTCCCAATATAGATTTATCAGACAGGCAAAATGCAACCCTAGGAGTCTGACCAATGCAATTCTTTTCCTATGCAGAGCACAGCAAAGGCTCCTTCAGAAAGACTTTTTTTTTTTTTTTATAATTCTGTTTAGTTATGTATTTTTGGCCATGCTGGCTCTTCACTGCTGTTACGGCCCTTCTCCGGTTGCAGTGCAATCGAGCCACTCTTCCTTGCGGTGCATGGGCCCTGGAACACAGACTCAACAGCAGTGGCACACAGGCTCAGCTGCCCCACAGCATGTGCGATCCTCCCGACCAGGGGTTAAACCCACATCCCTTGCACCAGAGCCACCGGGGAAGCACCCTTTTATTTATTTATTTTTTGTCTTCCTGAGGGGACCTGGAAGACTGCATCTGCACAACACTGAGAACTTTCTATTGTACTGAACATCTTTTTTTTTTTTTTTTACTTTATTTTGCTTTACAATACTGTATTGGTTTTGCCATCTTGTATTAGTGTATTCAACTTCACACACCAATGCCCATTCTATCTCCTAACCATCTAGATTATAGAAAGTGTTCACAGACTATTGTAAAGGGAGCAAGCAACAATGGCTTGAAACTGACATATACACACAACTATATATAGACAGTTAACAAGATATATAGATAGTTAATATAGATAAGAGCCTACTGAATAGCACAGGGCATGCTATTCAATACTCACTCTGTAATGACCGATATGGGAAGGAAATCTAAAAAAATAAATACTGGATATATGTGTTTGTATAATTGATTCATTTTGCTACACAGAAGAAACTAAAATATATATCATAAAATCAACTATACACCAATAAAAAATGTAATATTTATTCATATATTCAAAAAATGCCTAAGGGAAAAAAAAAGAGAAAGAAAATCACTTCAGGCTCTTACATTAGCAGCAAGGAAGAGCCTAGGATGTCCTGGTGAGAAAGCAAGACCTCCCAAAGATCAGCTTGGCTAATATGTTACATTTGATAAGTTTACAAACTTCTCTGAACTTCTCAGTTTTTATATCCATACATCAGAGATCATGATATCTTGCTCATATTACACACACACTGAGTCTCAGAAAAATAGTAACAATACTCAAAACATATGACAACTATAAACAATTATTTTCCTGACAATTTTTTAATCTAAGGATATTCCACTAGGCATATAATATTCAGATTATTGCTTTTTAAAGTCACATGGAATAGCTTCTTTCTGGATGCATATTTAGATATGTTAGTATGTTTTATTTTTAATATTTAGAGATGCTTTTGTTAATTTAGTTTATCATAATTTAAACTATGTATTTACAGAGATTCAAAAACACTTCTACAAGATAATGTATATTCAAAGAAAAATGTACTTCTCTGCCTGTCGCTGTCACATCATTGCCCTCTTCCTGTAACAGGGAAAAATATTTATAGGGTTATGTTTATCTTTCTAGGTTTATATTTGTAAGTATAAACAGATAAGTGTGTGTATGTGTATACAATTATATTTTGTACCATTTACCTAAAAATATGCATATTGATCCTCTTGGGAAAATGGGAGTATATAATACATACTTCTCTCTACATTGCGAGTGTGTATATGTTTTTCTCTAATGCATGTGTATATTTAACATATATATAATGATGGTAATAGTGAATAGAAATATATCAATCATTTTTATAACTGCAAAGTACTGCATTGGTATAGATGTATCATAATACTATTAAAGGAAATTTGGGTTGCTTCCAGTCTTTGGCTATTATAGACTTACAGTGAATTGCCTTGTGTGTACTTTCTGTTTTTCTATATTTTGCCATATATTTTGAAACTGATTTCTAAAAGTGTGATTGCTGAGACAAAGGGCAAAAGTACATCTAGTTGTACTAAATAGTGTCAAATTTGTCTCCATATAAAATTGTACTATTTTGCATTTCTACCAGCAAGTCTGAGAGCCTCAACAACAGTATATATTACCAAACTTTTGTATTCCTGCCAATCAGAATGGTGAAAATTGGTATTGCAGTATAATTTCCATTTTAGTTTCTTTTTTAGGAGAAAATATGAGCCTCTTTATGCACAGTAAGAAAGTATTTGCATTTCTGTTTTTTACCAATTTTCTATCATTGACCTTTCTCAGATTTCCTGTTTTATGAATTTTCTAAATGGGCATGACTTTTCTGAAGTACTGCCTGTTATCTTAATGCAATTCTGTAGGCTTAAAATTACTCGTCATGGTTCTTTTTAGTTAAATTCAATGAAATTTGAATAGTCACAATATATATTTGCCCAAGCTTTTCTTTACACAGAAAGATCCAGTTACCTGATATATACCCAAGACACCACTTCCTTAATAATCCCCTTTTCTCCCATTGTTTCAATCTTAGTCTCAACTGGTTCTTTCCCTGCAGCCTATAAACATTTTTCAGTTCCTGCTGTCCTAAAAAATAAGAGAAATCAAATAAGTGATACAAAATAAAACTTAATAAACAAGAAAACCTCCTGAATTCCATGATTCTTCGACTCTTGTTAGTCTTACTCCTTCCCTGATCAGCAAAACTCTTTTGAAGTTTTACTTCCCACATGCTCTTCCTCCTGGTTCTAACTGCTGCTTCTTGACCAACATACAGGTTTCTCAGGAGACTGATAAGATAGTCTGGTATTCCCATCTCTCTAGGAGCTTTCCACAGTTTATCATGATCCACACAGTCAAAGGCTTTGGCATGGTCAATGAAAGAGACAAGAAGGCCTTCTCCAATGAACACAGTTTAATAATAGAAGAAAACAACAAGAAGGGAAACACTAGAGACCTCTTCAGGAAAATTGGAAACATCAAGCGAGCATTCTGACCAAAGATGGGCACAATACAGGATAGAAATGGTAGAGTCCTAGTAGATGCTGAAGAGATAAGGAAGAGATGAAAAGAAAACATGAAAGAACTGTACAAAAAAGATCTTAATGATGGTGTGATTAGGCACCCAGAGCCAGACATTCTGGAGTGCGAAGTCAAATGAGCCTTAAGAAGCACTACTGTTAATAAAGCTAGTGGATGTGATGAAATTCCAGCAGAATTATTCAAATCCCTACAGGATGATGCCATCAAGGTTTTGCGTTCATTATGTCAGCAAATCTGGAAGACAACAACAGCCACAGGACTAGAAGTATTAGTCACTCAGTCATATCCAACTCTTTGCGACCCCATGAACTGTAGTCTGCCAGACTCCTCTGTCCATGGGATTCTCCAGGAAAGAATACTGGAGTGGACTGCCATTTCCTTCTCCAGAGATCTTCCCAACCCAGGGGTCAAACCTGGGTCTCCTGCATTGCAGGCCGACCCTTTATCATCTGAGGTACAGGGAAGATCCACCCTTCCCTGGTGGACTAAAAAAGGTCAGTCCTCATTCCAGTTCCCAAGAAGGATAGTACCAAAGAATGTGCTAACCACTGGACAACTGCATTCATCTCCCATGCTAGTAAGGTTATGCTTAAAATCTTGCATGCTAGGCTTCAGCATTATGTGAACCAAGAACCTCCAGATTTCCAAGCTGGGTCTAGAAAAGGAAGATGAACTAGAGATCAAATTGCCAACATTTGCTGGATTATAGAGAAAACAAGGAATTTCAGAAAAATATAATATTATATATATATACAATACATTATATATTACATATAGTGATGACTTCCAAATTTGTATCTACTTTCCTTTTTTAAGGCTTAGTCTCAGATCAACAATGTCCAAAAGTATCTCAAACTTCATGTATCAAAAACTAACTTCTCAGTTGGACTTGTTTCTTCTTATGTATTCTAAGAGTCTTCCCACCACGTCCCTGAGCCAACAAACTGAAAAACCTGGGAGGTGTTCTGAACTCATGCTATTCCCTAAAAGAGGTTCCATACTTAAATATACATCCCTGAAGATGTATCATTATCCTACTTGACTCCCAAGGCCTGATAAACTGAAACTATATTTTCAAATTTTTCACTCTGTTCATTCCTTATAACCACAATTTTAGCCCAGGTGCTTTATCTCATCTGCACTTATTATTGATAGACTGTTCACTGGAGAGTATTACTACTCTAAGTCCATCCTACATATAAATGAAACATATAAAACTATCAAATGAAACATATAAAATTGGCCTTGAGTGTCACCTGCTTGAAGTCCTCCAACAGTCTCCTCATTTGCTAGGGAATAGCCCAAGCTGCTATGAATATCCTATTTGTTGTTGTTGCTTAACAGAGTCGGACACGACTTGAAGTGACTTAGCAGCAGTCACTTTGCGACTCCATACACCGTAGCCCACAGGCTTCTCTGTTTATGGGATTACCCAGGCAAGAATACTGCAGTGGGCTACCATTCCTTCTCCAGGGAATCTTTCTGATCGAACCCACTTCTCCAACAATAGCAAGTGGATTCTTTACCGCTGAGCCACCAGGGAAGCCCAAATGAGTACTCTACAGAGACAATGATTCCTAGGACAAGCCTCCTCCATCCCCCAACCTCATCACACACCACTTCCTTGAAAATGGACAGTCATACATAATTGCTTGTAATTTCTCCATGAGCAACAATGATTAGGACCTATACAATTCATGCATCACACCACCTTCTTGAATTAATTACCATCCCTCCTCCTTAGCCTATCTTTGCTCATGTTTCAAGTCTCAGGTCAAAGGTCATCTTTTCTGGGAAGTCTTCTTTGACTCCCTTCCACTACCACACTGAAGGATAAGCTGAGCAAAACTCTTACAAGATGCCTGTAGCATTCACTGCACACTCTGTTACCTTCACCAAACCACTGTGTGCTTGTCTGTCTCTGCCTTTATTTCACTTTAGGCTCTAAGAGCCCTATCATCTTCTTCAAATACATGAATTTAGTGATGAGTACAGTTCCTGGTGTATAAGGTTCATCTGTGTGTATCTGGTACCCCAAGCATATAAAGAGCACTCTATTTTCTCCACATAGAAAAATATCCATGTAAAACCAAGTTTACAAGCAAAAAGAACTAAGACCAGGAATGAAGAAGAGAATAAAAACAATGTAATTACTGAGCAGTAAGAGAGAGAGAATAGAGGAAGAAATAAAAGAAACTTTCTCCTTACTTGCCAAAGAGTTATAAGGAATTAAGTTAATACGATAGACTTTTGGGAAATTCAACCAATTAAAGAATTCTGTGAAATTCATAACTAATACAATAATATGGGGTGCATTTATTGTGAGGTAAAGGTGGTGGGGAGTTGCTCCATTATACTGTAATCAGCTTTATTCTTGAAAATAATTTTAATATTTTTCACCAGAGAAGACTCAATTCCTGGAGAACTCCAATTCCTGGAGAATTCCTATAATGAACATACTTACATTACAATCTATACTAATAGGTTTATAATTACAGTAATTACCTCTAAATATGGTGACCTGCATATGTAATATTGTCTGGATTATATCTTCTTGTTAAAATAGCTTCCTGGAGTTTCTGCTACACTGAATTAGAGTCACATCCATCTATGCCCAATTAGATAACATTAAATAGCTATATTTATGTCATTTTCTTCTTGGTTTGTTAATCATAACTAAAATATTCCATGCATTCTTAATGTAATTTTCTTCAGAAATTAAAAAAATTTGAAGCTTAGTATAAATTGACATAAATTTAAAATATTTCTCACTAAAAACTTGCCTTTACATACTTTTTTTTATTTTTGAAACTCTCCATCATTTTTTAGGACTCTAGCAATAATTATTCCGCAAAATGAATTTCGTAAAATGGTGAGTTAATATTTCATGAGTTCTTTTTTAGTTCAGACTCTTGTAAGACTTTAAAACTTTTGTCATTTCATTCATTTCTCTGGTGAAATGTTCTACATTTATGTTAATGAGTGCTAAAAAATTTAAATTCTTGGCTTTAACTTCTCACTCATTAATACAATGCAGTTCAGCTTCCAAAGCTTTTCAAGCAGGTCAGAAGTTCCTGCAATTCGTTGTATACTTATAGTCTAAAAGCTGAAAAACAAAGAAACAACAACAAATGTATCTATAAAAGCAGGCCATAGGAACAAGCCAGTTAACCTGCTGTGAGTTCTAAGCATCAGATACTTTCAAACAATGTTACAGTGTTTATACCAGTTCAGAATTCAAAAGTTATAAACAAGCTGTGATACACCTCATTGTACAATCCTGATCTGATTCTAAAAATAAAAATATCAAGCAATATTATTTTCCTCCTTTGTTTCAATATTGTACTAACATACAACAAAAGACTACTATATAAAAATTTTTTCTCGAGCAATGGTGGAACTTAGCAATAAAGCATTTTTTAAGGTTTTCAAAATTATCTTTGACTTCATATTGTGCATTATTAAATACTGTTATTCATTTTCCTTAACTCTGTTTTGTAGAAAATATATTACTTAGGATAATAGCTTCCACTAGATTATTCTCTTTCATTGTAACTATTTCAGGCAACTTGATGTCAGCTGTTGCAAAGACCCAACATTGGGCTGAGCCATCAATTACAGCTGGGTTGTCTTTGTCTAGAGTAGCTCTCCCACATACTACTTCTGTAAGTTGTGATAAATGGGAGCATCCGTGGAGGGCAACCTCCAAAGAGAATGTTACTGTTGTCAAGTTCTTGCCGCCATCATCTTATAAAGTTCAAGAAATGGAAGAACTTTACACACATCATCCACAGATGTTCACATTTTTCTCTTTCTCCTTATTTTTGTAATATCTTCTTCTACTCTAGCCAGTGCAACCCAGCCTAGTCAGCTCAGCTGCACAGTTAATTCTTATCAGGAAGCACAAGAATTCCTCCTGATATACCAAGTTATGGCAAAATAATAATGATGATGATGATGGTAGTAATAATAACCATAATAATAATAAAAGCCAAAGACCATCATTCTGATGATTGGACATGAGTTTAAAGTACTGCTTCCTTTTTTACTCTTTTTTTTAAGGGTTTGTTTGTTTGTTTGTTTCTTATTTTTCATGTGGACCATTTTTTTTTTGTCTTTGTTAAATCTATTACAATATTCTTCTGTTTCATCTTTTGGTTTTTTGGCCACCAGATATTTGCAGTCTTAGTTCCCCAATCAGGGATCGAACCTGCACCCCTTATATTGGAAGGTGAAGTCTTAACTAGACCACCGGCAAAGTCCCCTTTTTGATTCTTGACATTCCTCAGGAATAGTGGTCCTGCCCTTGGGGCCACCATTCTTACTATTAGGTTTTATAGACTCTTTCAATTGCTTATTCAGAAAGTCATTGAGTTGCCTATTCCCTCCCCCTATCTGGACTTCAAATCCCAAGATACTGATTGGATTTGAAGTTCAAACTAATGTAATTAACTCACCTGTCAGTCTAGCTTGTGTTCTTGGTCACCTGGTCACACAGAAAGTTTCCAACACAACCCCCTCCAAGCCCCATACCCTCTGGGATTATGTTTCTCCCAGGCTTTTTTCTTCCAAGTTTCTTTTACACTCTTTTAATCTTTGGAGTTTTTAAGCTTTTGGAGTTCTTGTCCTTCTGCTGTACATCATCTCACTCTGCACTTTTCCTGTGAGATTATATAACAAAAGGCTAAATGTTCATCACATCTGTCAAAACAAGTTCATCAAGGCTTCACCAGCCCTAGTACCCTTAAAGTGATCCACAAATTTGGAGCTATGATCAATACTAACCAGCTTAATAAAGATTACCTCTTCTTCTAAATGCCAAACTTCTTTCTCTTCAAATCATTTCTGCCACAAATGCAAATTTCACAACAGTTTTTTTGAAACTTTCTCATTAATGATTCAAAATTAACAAATCCAAGTCTCTGCCCTTAAGAGATGTGGCTATTTGGAGAGAGACCAGTAAACAGGCAAATACAAAATAGGATGGAGTAAAAGACTCTAAAAGATTGTGGCTGGAGAGCACTTAGCTGAAACCAATCAGATAGAATGCTTAAAATGCCACACATGGCTTTATTCCTGAGGACCACAAGTCAGAGTCAACATAAAAGGGTAGTAAATCAAAGTAAAAAGAGTTTTTGAGGTGAAACTTTGAAGAGCAAATCTCTACAGATATTCAGGGATACTTAGTAATTTCCTATTTGTGCTCGATCTTCATCTCCATCATTCCCATGGGCACCTCACTACAATAATCATCAGTAGCATCATTGTGTCTACATAAAGTTCCACTAGAAGGTTGACTTTGTAAGTTTAGGAACAGTATAATGCTTGACATATAATAAATACTCAATAAATGTTTACTTAACTAAAAAGAATAGGACTTTTTTCATAGAGTTTGGAGTATAAACAGAAGTACCCATCTCTAAGAAATAAAAAAATCTTTATGTGCCATTTTGGGGTACCAAAACATTTTATTACAGCAGTGGATAATATTATTCTATGTTCTTGTCTGCTCTGAGTAAGAGAGAGTTGCTTAAAATGTGGTCAGAGCTACTTTTGCACAACTTAGGTCACTGTTCCAAGAGAAATCTCCAAGAAACTTATTACTTTTCCTTCACTGGGTGTGTGCGTGCATGTGTGTGTGTGTGTGTGTGTGTGTGTGCATGTGCACACATGTGTGCAAATTTTCACATTTTCCTTCACTGGGTGTGTGTGTGCACACACAATTTTTCACATTCCAAAAAGGACTCTTGGCAGCCTGTGATCCCTGTGGTGTAAGCCACACTACTCTTCTCAGGTGGTAAGTTTACTACTAGGACGCGCTTGGTTTCTACATTCCCATCTCCCCTAAAAGTGAGGGAAGATGCAAATAGGAAGCAGTATCCCAAGTAGAACAGGTAGTGTGGAGGAGTGGAGAGCACAGAAAAACAACTTTCCATCACTCAGATTACATAAGGGTCTTCTGAGATGGCCTTCCCACCTTCTCCATTAGTTAAATAGCTCTCGCTTGATCCACAGGTAAATAAAGGAGAAAGGAGCCATATGTAGGGACGTACACCATGGAGAGGGGTATCTGCGCTAGCACTGAAGTCCATTTTTAGGCAATACCACGGAGAACAGGATAATTTTCATGTACTGTTAAGGTCTAAGGAGTGACAGGAATAATTTTTAAGAATATTCTACAAAGAATGATATTCCTGAGAACCCCAAAGATTTTGTTCCTGGATCATTTTCCCCCATCTGAAAAAGCTCACTTCGTGTGAAATCTTTGGAATTCCATTGATCCCAGGTTAGCTGCTGCTTCTAGCATGAAATGTAACCAGATGAAATATGTCACAGTGGCAGAATTCATTGAAGTAATTATATGTCAGAATTAAAGTATCCTTGCAGCCATAACAACCAACTTCTATGTACAATGTCTTCCCATCCTTTAAAATGTACACCTTCTCAGAAGTCTAGATACATATTTTACTTTTTGGCAACAAATTATTACAGATGGTCATAATTTCTCTGAAGTTAAAAGTTTATTTAGAACATATGATACTTTCAATAAAATTGTGCATTAAATTTATTTCCAAATAAATATATTTCTTGACTATACCTCGATACATGTGATTACTTTATATATAATTCTATGTTTAAGTGAAAACAATAAATTCTTGTCTTTTTAAGCATCACTGCATCTGAAGGATTATTTTCTATTAACTACAACTTGCCTCCACATTCTAAAGAGGCTCACATGTATAGACTATGGCCAAATATAGCATTGACGCCATGATATCACTTTTTTAAAAATTTTTATTGACACTGACCCTAAGGTCCGTCTAGTCAAGGCTATGGTTTTTCCAGTGGTCATGTATGGATGTGAGAGTTGGACTGTGAGGAAGGCTGAGCGCCGAAGAATTGATGCTTCTGAACTTTGGTGTTGGAGAAGACTCTTGAGAGTCCCTTGGACTGCAAGGAGATCCAACCAGTCCATTCTGAAGGAGATCAGCCCTGGGATTTCTTTGGAAGGAATGATGCTGAGGCTGAAACTCCAGTACTTTGGTCACCTCTTGTGAAGAGCTGACTCATTGGAAAAGACTCTGATGCTGGGAGGGATTGGGGGCAGGAGGAGAAGGGGACAACAGAGAATGAGATGGCTGGGTGGCATCACTGACTCAGTGGATGTGAGTCTGAGTGAACTCTGGGAGTTGGTGATGGACAGGGAGGCCTGGCGTGCTACGATTCATCGGGTCACAAGGAGTCGGACACCACTGAGCGACTGAATTGAACTGATTGACACTGAAGCTTCTCTTCAAATTCCCAGTCTGACCCGCAACCCTTAAATATTAAGTGGTATTATGAATTTTTTTTTAATTGAACTACAATCAACTTACATTAGATTCAAGTGTACATTAGTGATTTGATATTTTCATACATTACAAAATGATCAGCATGATAAAGCTGATTACCATCAGTGACCATACAAATGGAGAAGGAAATGGCAACCCACTTCAGTATCCTTGCCTGGAGAATCCCATGGACAGAGAAGCCTGGAGGGCTACTGTCCACAGGGTCGCAAGAGTTGGGCATGACTTAGTGACTAAACTGTCACCACCACCATACAAAAACACTGCAAACAACTGAATCAAAAGATGGGCAGAAGACAAATAGACATTTCTCCAAAGAAGACGTACAAATGGACAAGGGGCACATGAAAAAATGTTCAACAATGCCAATTATTGAAGAAATGCAAATCAAAACTAGAATGAGATGTCACCTCACACCAGTCAAAATGGCCATCATTTAAAAAATCCACAAACAATATATTCTGGAGAGGATGTGGAGAGAAGGGAACCCTCCTATACTGTCAGTGGGAATGTAAATTGGTGCAGTCATTATGAAGAACAGTATGGAGGTGCCTTAAAAAACTAAAAATTGAGCTATCACAGGATCCTGCCATCCCATTCCTGGGCGTATATCCAGAGAAAAACACACTGTGAAAGAATACATGCACCCCAATGTTCACTGCAGCACTGTTTAGCCAAGATACAGAAGCAACCTATAAGTCCATCAACAGAGAAACGGGTAATGGAGATGTGGTACATATATGCAATGCGATATTACTCAGCCACTAAAGAGACTGCAATAATGTCATTTGCAGCTATACAGATGAACCCAGAGATGGTCATACTCGATGAAGTAAACCAGACAGAGAAAGGAATATCATATGATACTGATAATAAAGGGAATCTAAAAGGAAATGATATGAGTGAACTGACTTACAAAACAGAAACAGACTCACAGATTTAGAGAAGGAAATTATGATAACCAGGGGAGAAAAGTGAGGGGAAGGTATAGTTTAGGGAGTTTGGATGGACAGTTACACAGTGCTACATTAAAACAGACAACCAACAAGGATCTGCTGTGTAGCACAGGAAACTCTGTTCAACATAATGTAACAACCTAAATGGGAAAAGAACTTGAAAAAGAATAGACAAATGTATATGCATAACTGAATCCCTTTGCTGAACACCTGAAACTGTTGCAACACTGTTAATCAACTATACTCCTCCTACATAAAATATAAAGTTTAAAAAAAGGCACAACTAAAATACAGTATGTCTCTGACTATTTTCCCCACATTTTACATTTCATACTCATGACTCATTTATTTTCCTACTGGAAAGTTTTACCTCCTTATTTCCCTCACCTGTTCCCATCCCAACCACCAGTTTGTTCTCTGTATTTCATGGGATCACTTTCATTCTTACAATATTTTTCACCATTTAAACACCTTTAAATTCTTCACATGCTCATATAGTGTTTATGCTCAGATATAGTTCTGTTTTGACCAACATTATTTGAGTCTGTGGTAGTTTTGAGATGCTTGCAAATTCTTTACACATCTCTAATAAAGTAGTTTTCCCTTTTTGTTATTTGGGTTGACCCTATATCTTGCTTTAACCAATACAAAGTGGCAGAAGAGAAGCTCTATAACTTCCAAGGTTGATTATTAAGAGATCTTCAATTTCTGCCTTCACTGCTTGAAATGTTCCCTTTTGGAAGACAACTAAATGGCACAAAGGACAAGCTATCTGTGTGGTGAAAGATAAAGGCCATGTGAACAAGTCCCAAGGTACCAGCCACACGAGTGACACCTCCTTGGCCCTTTCACCTAGCCTAGCTCCTAGTAGAGTTAGTGACACTGCAGGGAACTGGAGAGCTGTCACCCATTTCTGCAAGGATAAACAAACAAAATTATGAGCAATAAAGGAGTTGTTATTTTAAGCCACCAAGTGATTGAGCAATGGGTTATGGAAAAAAATAAAAATAAATAACAGAATCTGCCTAAGACAACTTCAGAATAATTCCAGTTTTTGAGGCAAGAATACTGAAGTGGTTTGCCATTCCCTTCTCCAGTGGACCACGTATTGTCAGAACTCTTCACCATGACCCATCCGTTTTGGGTGGCCCTGCAAGGTATGACTCATAGCTGCACTGAGTTACACAAGGCTGTGATCCATGAGATCATTTTTGTCAGATTTCTGTGAATATGATTTTAATCCTGGAAGCCATAGGACTGTACTTCTTGATTCTTCTGTTTGCCCTCTGATGGATGAGGACAAGAGGGTTGTGCAAGCTTCCTGATGTGAGGGACTGACTGTGGGGAAAACTGAGTCTTGCCCTGGAGGGCAGGGTTATGCTCAGTCAGTTTAGTTCAGTTGCTCAGTCGTGTCTGACTCTTTGTGACCCCATGGTCTGAAGCACGCAGGGCTTCCATGTCCATGACCAACTGCCAGAGCCTACTCAGATTCATATCCATTGAATCAGTGATGCCTTCCAACCATCTCATCCTCTGTCATTCCCTTCTCCCCCTGCCTTCAATCTTTCCCAGAATCATGGTCTTTTCTAGTGAGTCACTTCTTCACATCAGGTGGCCAAAGTATTGGAGCTTCAGCTTCAGCACCAGTCCTTCCAATGAATATTCATGACTGATTTCCTTTAGGATGGACTGGTTGGATCTCCTTGCAGTCCAAGGGACTCTCAAGAGTCTTCTCCAACATCACAGTTCAAAAGCATCAATGCTTCAGCGCTCAGCTTTCTTTATAGTCCAACTATCACATCCATACATAACTACTGAAAAACACAACTTTGACTAGATGGACCTTTGTTGGCAAAGTAATGTCTCTACTTTTTAATATCCTATCTAGGTTGGTCATAGCTTTTCTTCCAAGGAGTGAGCATCTTTTAATTTCAAGGCTGCAGTCACCATCTGCAGTTATTTTGGAGGCCAAAAAAAAAAAAGAAGTGTATCACCCTTTCCCCTGGAAACAATCTATTTGCCATGAAGTGATGGATCAGATGCCATGATCTTCGTTTTCTGAATGTTGAATTTTAAGTCAACTTTTTCACTCTCCTCTTTCTCTTTTCATCAAGAGGCTCTTTAGTTATTCTTCACTTTCTTCCATAATGGTGGTGTCATCTGCATATCTGAGGATACTGATATTTCTCCCAGCAATCTATATTCCAGCTTGTGCTTCATCCAGTCCAGCATTTTTCATGATGTACTCTGCATATAAGTTAAACAAGCAGGGTGACAATATACAGCCTTGACACATTTCTTTAGCGATTTGGAACCAGTCTGTTGTTCCATGTCCAGTTCTAATGCTGCTTCTTGACCTGCATACATATTTCTTAGAAGGCAGGTCAGGTGACCTGGTGTTGCCATCTCTTAAAGAATTTTCCACAGTCAAAGGCTTTGACATAGTCAATACAGCAGAAGTAGATGTTTTACTGGAACTCTCTTGCTTTTTCAATGATCCGATGGATGTTGGCAATTTGAATTCTTGTTCTTCTGCCTTTTCTAAATCCAGTCTGAACATCTGGAAGTTCACGGTCCATGTACTGTTGAAGCCTGGCTTGGAGAATTCTGAGCATTACTTTACTAGCATGTGAAATGAATGAAACTCTGTGGTAGTTTGAACGTTCTTTGGCATTGCCTTTCTTTGGGATTGGGATGAAAACTGACCTTTTCCAGTCCTGTGGCCACTGCTGAGGTTTCCAAATTTGCTGGCATATTGAATGCAGCATTACCACAGCATCATCTTTTAGCATTTGAAATAGCTCAACTGGAATTCAATTACCTTCACTAGCTTTGTTTGTAGTGATGCTTCCTAAGTCCCACTTGACTTCACATTCCAAGATGTCTGGCTCTAGGTGAGTGATCACACCATCGTGGTTATCTGGGTCATGAGAATCTTTTTTGTATAGTTCTTCTGTGTATTCTCAGTATATGCTCAGTAAAGCTTTAAACCTATTCTCTGCTGATGGGTTGGGCTGTGTTCCCTCCCTGTTAGTTGTCTGGCCTGAGGCAGCTACCAGGTTAGCACCATAATTAACCAGACTGTCCTTTGTGACTTAAAGAAATTACAGTTACTCATTTCAAGTATTTTGCAACAAAATGCTTATCCAAAAATTATTTTTCAGGGTCCAAGATAAAAAGAACAGATGTGTCTCAAAGATCTTGATGTAAAGCAGTTTCATGTTAGAAAACAGCATTGAAATGTTCTGTATTCACAAATCAAAACAAAGATGAGATGTTTCCATTATTTATCTGTGCCTGCACACACATACACTCAAAACTATAGTGACATTCTCTACCAGAACTACATTGTGTGCTGTGTGTCTTTGGTCGCTCAGTTGTGTCTGACTCTTGAGACCCCATAGATTGTAGCTTGCCAGGCTCCTCTGTCCATGGGATTCTCCAGGCAAGAATACTGGAGTGGGTTGCCATAAAGTGATAGACTTTTATTTACTTCTATATTACTTCCTGTCTCTTTAGTTTAAAAAGAATGAAAAGAAGGAAGCAAAAAAAGAGAAAAAGCAGAAGCAGGAAGGTAGGTTATTTTAAGGAAGAATGCCTGAGGTTACCCTCAGTGCTTCCAAAGTAAACACTTAATTCCCATGCGGCTCATTGGTAAAGAATATACCTGTCAATGCAGGAGACACAGGAGATGAGGGTCAAGAAGACCTTCTGGAGGAGGAAATGACAACCCACTCCAGAATTCTTGTCTGGAAAATTCCATGGACAGAGGAACCTGGTGGACTAGAATCCATGGTGTTGCACAGAGTCAGACACAACTGAGCACGCACGCATGCACTGAAAGAATAGGCAGAAACAGTCCCCCATTCAGAACAGCCTTGTTTTTTTAGCATAATTCTGGATGTCTAGATGTATATATACATATGAATTTCTATTTATAGGATGATAAAGTTAGATTTTGCCAGGAGAAAAACTTAAAATTCATCTATGAGGTATGTCCTGAAACTCTATTGGTTGTTAGGTATACAGAGGGTTTGGTGTGTCACCTAACACACTAATATCCTGGGATTAAGAGACTCCTGATACACTGCTCTGTCTCACTGTACTTATATTATCTGATCTAAGAGTGGCGTTCCCTTGTGGCTCACCTGGTAAAGAATCCACCTGCAATTCAGGAGACCTGGATTCAATCCCTGGGATGGGAAGATCCCCTGGAGAAGAGAAAGGCTATCACCCTAATATCAAAACCAGACAAAGATGCCACAAAAAATGAAAACTATAGGCCAATATCATTGCTGAACATAGATGCAAAAATCCTTAACAAAATTCTAGCAAACAGAATCCTACAGTATATTAAAAACATCATACATCATGACCAAGTGGGCTTTATCCCAGGGATACAAGCATTCTTCAGTATCTGCAAATCAATCAATGTGATACACCACATTAACAAATTGAAAGATAAAAATCATATGGTTATCTCAATAGATGCAGAGAAAGCCTTTGACAAAATCCAACATCCATTTATGATAAAAACCCTCCAGAAAGCAGGTATAGAAGGAACATACCTCAATATAATAAAAGCCATATATGATAAACCTACACGAAACATTATCTTTAATGGTAAAAAGCTGTTCCTGTCCCTAAAGTCAGGAACAAGAAAAGGATGCCCACTCTCACCACTACTATTCAACATGCTTTTGAAAGTTTTAGCCACAGTAACCAGAGAAGAAAAAGAAATAAAAGAAATACAGATTGGAAAAGAAGTAAAACTCTCACGGTTTGCAGATGACATAATCCTTACGTAGAAAACCCTAAAGACTCCACTAGAAAATTCCTAGAGCTAAACAATGAATATAGTAAAGTTGCAGGATATAAAATTAACATACAGAAACCCCTTGCATTCCTGTATACTAACAAAGAGAAGACAGAAAGAGAAACTAAAGAAACAATTTCATTCACCATTGCAATGAAAAGAATAAAATACTTAGGAATATTTCTACTTAAAGAAACAAAAGACCTATATATCAGTTCAGTTCAGTTGCTCAGTTGTGTCCGACTCTGCGACCCAATGAATAGCAGCACGCCAGGCCTCCCTGTCCATCACCAATTCCCGGAGTGCACTCAGACTCAGGTCCAATGAGTCAGTGATGCCATCCAGCCATCTCATCCTCTGTTGTTCCCTTCTCCTCCTGCCCCCAATCCTTCCCAGCATCAGAGTCTTTTCCAATGAGTCAAATCTTCAAATAAGGTGGCCAAAGTACTGGAGTTTCAGCTTCAGCATCATTCCTTCCAAAGAAATCCCAGGGCTGATCACCTTCAGAATGGACTGGTTGGATCTCCTTGCAGGCCAAGGGACTCTCAAGAGTCTTCTCCAACACCACAGTTCAAAAGCATCAATTCTTCAGTGCTCAGTTTTCTTCACAGTCCAAATCTCACATCCATACATGACCACAGGAAAAATCAGAGCCTTGACTAGACGGACCTTTGTGGGCAAACTAATGTCTCTGCTTTCCAATATGCTATCTAGGTTGGTCATAACTTTTCTTTCAAGGAGTAAGCATCTTTTAATTTCATGGCTGCAATCACCATCTGCAGTGATTTTGGAGCTCCAAAAAATAAAGTCTGACACTGTTTCCACTGTTTCCCCACCTATTTCCCATGAAGTGATGGGACCTGATGCCATGATCTTCGTTTTCTGAATGTTGAGCTTTAAGCAACTTTTTCACTCTCCTCTTTCACTTTCATCAAGAGGCTTTTTAGTTCCTCTTCACTTTCTGCCATAAGGGTGGTGTCATCTGCATATCTGAGGTTATTGATATTTCTTCTGGCAATCTTGATTCCAGCTTGAGCTTCTTCCAGTCCAGCGTTTCTCATGATGTACTCTGCATGGAAGTTAAAGAAGCAGGGTGACAATATACAGCCTTGACATACTCCTTTTGCAATTTGGAACCAGTCTGTTGTTCATGTCCAGTTCTAACTGTTGCTTCCTGGCCTGCATATAGGTTTCCCAAGAGGCAGGTCAGGTGGTCTGGTATTCCCATCTCTCTCAGAATGTTCCACAGTTTATTGTGATCCACACAGTCAAAGGCTTTGGCACAGTCAATAAAGCAGAAATAGATGTTTTTTTCTGGAACTCTCTTGCTTTTTTGATGATCCAGTGGCTACTGGCAATTTGATCTCTGGTTCCTCTGTCTTTTCTAAAACCAGCTTGAACATCAGGAAGTTCATGGTTCATGTATTGCTGAAGCCTGGCTTGGAGAATGTTGCGCATTACTTTACTAGCATGTGAGATGAGTGCAATTGTGCAGTACAATTGTGTGTGCATTCTTTGGCAATGCCTTTCTTTGGGATTGGAATGAAAACTGACCTTTTCCAGTCCTGTGACCACTGCTGAGTTTTCCAAATTTGCTGGCATATTGAGTGCAGCACTTTCACAGCATCATCTTTCAGGATTTGAAATAGCCCACCTGGAATTCCATCACTTCCACTAGCTTTGTTCGTAGTGATGCTTTCTAAGGCCCACTTGACTTTGCATTCCAAGATGTCTGGTTCTAAGTGAGTGATCACACCATCATGATTATCTTGGTCTTGAAGATCTTTTTTGTACAGTTCTTCTGTGTATTCTTGCCACCTCATCTTAATATCTTCTGCTTCTGTTAGAGCCATACCATTTCTGTCCTTTATCAAGCTCATCTTTGCATGAAATGTTCCCTTGGTAGCTCTAATTTTCTAGAAGAGATCTCTAGTCTTTCCATTCTTTTTTTTTTCCTCTATTTGTTTGCATTCATCACTGAGGAAGGCTTTCTTGTCTCTCCTTGCTATTCTTTGGAACTCTGCATTCAGATGCTTATATCTTTCCTTTTCTCCTTTGCTTTTCACTTTTCTTCTTTTCACAGCTATTTGTAAGGCCTCCTCAGACAGCCATTTTGCGTTTTTGCATTTCTTTTCCACGGGGATGATCTTGATCTCTGTCTTCTGTACAATGTCATAAACCTCAGTCCATACTTCATCAGGCACTCTATATATCAGATCTAGTCCCTTAAACTATTTCTCACTTCCACTGTATAATCATAAGGGAGTTGATGATTTTTTATGATTTTATGATTTTGCTATGAGCACACGGGAGGCTGTCACCTGCGTACATAATGCGGCCAAGAGGAGCTGCCCCAGTCCGAGGTCAGGAGCAGCAGCGGAGAGGAGCTACCCCATGCCCGAGGCCAGGGGCAGCGGCCGGGAGGAGCAACTCCATGTCCAAGGAACGGTGGCCGCGTGGGTGCAGGAGGGCCTAGAGCAGCTATTCCACATTCGAGGTCAGTAGAGGCAGCAGTGAGGAGATACCCCTCATCTAAGGTAAAGAGCAGCGGCTGTGCTTTGCTGGAGCAGCCATGAAGAGATACCCCACATCCAAGGTAAGAGAAACCCAAGTAAGACGGCAGGTGTTGCCAGAGGGCATCAGAGGGCAGACACACTAAAACCATAATCACAGAAAACTAGTAATCTAATCACACCAGGACCACAGCCTTGTCTAACTCAATGAAACTAAGCCATGCCCTGTGGGGCCACCCAAGATGGGCAGGTCATTTTGTGGAGAGGTCTGAAAGAATGTGGCCCACTGGAAAAGGGAATGGCAAACCACTTCAGTATTTCTGCCTTGAGAATCCCATGAACAGTATGGTAGGATAACGATAGGATACTGAAAGAGGAACTCCCCAGGTCAGTAGGTGCCCAATATGCTACTGGAGATCAGTGGAGAAATGACTCCAGAAAGAATGAAGGGATGGATCCAAAGCAAAAACAATACCCAGTTGTGGATGTGACTAATGATAGAAGCAAGGTCCGATGCTGTGAAGAGCAATATTGCATAGGAACCTGGAATGGCAGGTCCATGAATCAAGACAAATTGGAAGTGGTCAAACAAGAGATTGCAAGAGTGAACGTGGATATTTTAGGAATCAGCAAACTAAAATGGACTGGAATGGGTGAATTTAACTCACATGAACATTATATCTACTACTGTGGGCAAAAATCCCTCAGAAGAATTGGAATAGCCATCATGGTAAACAAAAGAGTCCGAAATGAAATATTAGGATGCAATCTCAAAAATGACAGAATGATCTCTGTTTGTTTCCAAGGCAAACCATTCAATATCACAGTAATCCAAGTCTATGCCCCAACCAGTAACAATGAAGAAGCTGAAGTTGAATGGTTCTATGAAGACCTTTAAGACCTTTAAAACTAACATCCAAAAAAGATGTCCTTTTCATTATAGGGGACTAGAATGCCAAAGTAGGAAGTCAAGAAACACCTGGAGTAACAGGCAAATTTGGCCTTGGAATGCGGAATGAATCAGGGCAAAGACTAATAGAGTTTTGCCAAGAAAATGCACTGGTCATAGCAAACACCCTCTTCCAACAACACAAGGGAAGACTCTACATATGGACATCACCAGATGGTCAACACCGAAATCAGATATTCTTTGCAGCCAAAGATGGAGAAGCTCTATACAGTCAACAAAAACAAGACCAGGAGCTGACTGTGGCTCAGATCATCAACTCCTTATTGCCAAATTCACTCTTAAATTGAAGAAAGTCGGGAAAACCACTAGACCATTCAGGTATGACCTAATGACACCACCCTTATGCAGAAAGTGAAGAGGAACTAAAAAGCCTCTTGATGAAAGTGAAAGTGGAGAGTGAAAAAGTTGGCTTTAAGCTCATTGTTTAGAAAACGAAGATCATGGCATCTGGTCCCATCACTTCATGGCAAATAGACGGGGAAACAGTGGAAACACTGTCAGACTTTATTTTTGGGGAGCTCCAAAATCACTGTAGATGTTAACTGCAGCCATGAAATTAAAAGATGCTTACTCCTTGGAAGAAAAGTTATGACCAACCTAGATAGCATATTCAAAGGCAGAGACATTACTTTGCCGACTAAGATCCATCTAGTGTAGGCTATGATTTTTCCTGTGGTCATGTATGGATATGAGAGTTGGACTGTGAAGAAGGCTGAGCGCTGAAGAATTGATGCTTTTGAACTGTGGTGTTGGAGAAGACTCTTGAGAGTCCCTTGGACTGCAAGGAAATCCAACCAGTCCATTCTGAAGGAGATCAGCCCTGGGATTTCTTTGGAAGGAATGATGCTGAAGCTGAAACTCCAGTACTTTGGTCACCTCATTTGAAGAGTTGACTCACTGGAAAAGACTCTGATGCTGGGAGGGATTGGGGGCAGGAGGAGAAGGGGACAACAGAGTATGAGATGGCTGGATGGCATCACTGACTTGATGGACGTGAGTCTGAATGAACTCTGGGAGTTGGTGATGGACAGGGAGGCCTGGTGTGCTGCGATTCATGGGGTCACAAAGAGTCGGACACAACTGAGTGACTGAACTGAACTGAAAGATCTATATATAGAAAACTATTAAACACTGATGAAAGAAATCAAAGATGACACAAATAGATGGAGAAATAGATGTTCATGGATCGGAAGAAGCAATATAGTGAAAAAAGTATACAACACAAAGCAATCCATAGATTCAATGCAGTGCCTTTCAAGCTACCAACAGTATTTTTTAGAGAACTAGAACAAATTAGTTCACAATTTGTATGGAAATACAAAAAAACCTTGAATAGCCAAAGCAATCTCAAGAAAGAAGAATGGAAATGGAGGAATCAACCTGCCTGACTTCAGGCTCTACTAAAAACTGACAGTCATCAAGACAGTATGGTACTGGCACAAAGACAGAAATATAGATCAATGGAACAAAATAGAGAGCCCAGAGATAAATCCACGCACCTAAGGACACCTTATCTCTGACAAAGAAGGCAGAAATATACCATGGAGAAAAGACAATCTCTTTAACAAATGCTGCTGGGAAAACTGGTCAACCACTTGTAAGAGAATGAAACTAGAACACTTTCTAATGCCATATACAATAAACTCAAAATGGATCAAAGATCTAAACATAAGACCAGAAACTACAGAACTCCTAGAGGAAAACATAGGCAAAACACTCTCTGACATAAATCACAGCAGGATCCTCTATGAGTAATGGAAATAAAAGCAAAAATAAACAAATGGGACCTAATTAAACTTAAAAGCTTTTGCAAAATGAAGGAAACTATAAGCAAGATGAAAAGACTGCCTTCAGAATGAGAGAAAATAATAGCAAATGAAGCAACTGACAAAGAATTGATCTCAAAAATATACAACAGCTCGTGCAGCTCAATTCCAGAAAAATAAGCGACCCAGTCAAAAAATGGGACAAAGAACTAAACAGACATTTCTCCAAAGAAGACATACAGAGGGCTAACAAACACACGAAAAGATGCTGAAGATCACTCACTCTCAGAGAAATGCAAATCAAAACCACAATGAGGTACCATCTCACACCAGTCAGAATGCCTGCTATCAAAAAGTCTACAAACAATAAATGCTGGGGAGGGTGCGGAGAAAAGGGAACCGTCTTACACTGTTGGTGGGAATGCAAACTAGAACAGCCACTATGGAGAAAAGTGTGGAGATTTCTCAAAAAACTGGAAATAAAACTGCCATACGACCCAGCAATCCCACTGCTGGGCATACACACCGAGGAAACCAGAATGGAAAGAGACACGTGTACCTCAATGTTCATCACAGCTCTGTTAACAACAGCCAGGACATGGAAGCAACCTAGATGTCCCTTGGCAGACGAATGGATAAGAAAGTGTGGCACATATACACAATGGAGTATTACTCAGCCATTAAAAAGAATGCATTTGAGTCAGTTCTAATGAGGTGGATGAAACTGGAGCCTATTATACAGAGTGAAGTAAGTCAGAAAGAAAAACACCAATACAGTATACTAATGTATATATATGGAATTTAGAAAGATGGTAATGATGACCCTATATGTAAGACAGCAAAAGAGACACAGATGTAAAGAACAGTCTTTTGGACTCTGTCAGAGAAGGCGAGGGTGGTATGATTTGACAGAATAGCACTGAAGCAAGTATAATATCATATGTGAAACAAATCGCCAGTCCAGGTTCAATGCATGAGACAGAGTGTTCAGGGCTGCTGCACTGGGATGACCTTGAGGGATGGGATGGGAAGGGAGGTGAAGGGAGGTTCAGGATGGGGAACACATGTACACCCATGGCTGATTCATGTCAATATATGGCAAAAACTACTACAATATTGTAATTAGCCTCCAATTAAAATAAATTAATTTTTTTAATTAAAAAATTTTTTAAAAAGGGAAAGGCTATCCACTCCAATATTCTGACCTAAGATTTCCAGGTTAATTTGGAAAAGCAATAGACTAACCTAAGAGATGCTGAATTAAATGCACAAGAGTGTTGATTCTTCATGATAAAATCAAATGATACTGCTATCCAGTCTTTGTGTATGAAAATGTAGCAGTTAACACATTAAGATTTATTTAAAGTCATATTCACTCACTTAGCATGAAATCAGGAATTCTTCTGGTATTGCTTCATATATGTTTTCTGATTAGGTTATTTAGAGATCAAGAAAAATGAATTATAAAACTTCTATTTCCATCAGTGTACCTCTTAAACTGTACCCACTTTCTCCTAATATCCCAAGCAGGACATCAAGGATTACTGCCTGTCTCAGATTCTAATAACTGCTTCCCACTTAGTAGCCTGACTTCCCAGAACCAGTAGAAATGAAATGTTTTCACCTAATGTTTAAAGATTACCTGCCACCATGTATGCTCTACCATAATTCAGGAAGTGCATTGTAAAAAATTGATTTTTCTTTAAAATTTTTTGAGAAAAGGAGTTATTTGATTTTAAATAGCTCTGTAACCTTTATGGATCTTAAAAGAAAATTTTAAAACTTTTCTTTCCCTATTGTTAAGAATAGTTTAACTAAAACATCCCCCTGTGAAAGTGACTACAGCCTTGGAGACCTAGTCATCCTTAATGGATCAATAAAACATTTCATCACTGCTATTTTTCTTCCTGGTGTTTTTGTTAATAATTTTCAATACTACTTGGTAGAACAGAGGGGAATGTTTTGACTGAATAGATTTTGTGGGTTTGAAATGGTTCTCACCTTCTTCACTATATAAGGTTGTAGGGACATAAGAATTTATCATTTATTTTAGTAATTTTTCCTTGAAAATTAAAAAAAGGATTCTGCAAAGGACAAGGTCTTCCATCTCTCCCTCAACTATGGTTATTCTTTCTTCTTCATTAGGAGAATAAGTTAACAGTGGCTGACAACAACATATAGCATTTTTAGGCTAAGTAAATAATTTTAGCATTTTAATGAAAATGAAGTATAGTATACTCTTAAAGAGATGCTTCCCATTTTAAAAATTAGGTTAACCCTTCCATGATATACATAAATGCAAGCATGACATATATTCATCATCACATACTGAAAGTCTCCATACCATGTAATAAAATTACAGGAAATGATATTTTCACAGTGTTGAGTCCTGTCCACAAGCAGACTTTATGCTTCACAACACCATTCATTCATCTAGTGATATAAAATCTTTCTTATTGTTACAGAAAACTCATGGTACTTTTAAAATGCTATATTAAAATTTCTAAAGATTGTCTTATTTCCTTACCCTGAGTAACTAACTCATTGAGTATAAATCTGTCTTTAATAAATGACAGTAGATGTCCCTTTCCTTTTTATCTATCCACTGGGAAATGCTCAAAAATTCCCTACAAAGTTTTAGAATATGCAACAATTGGCACTTACTCCTAAGTCTAATGCTTGAGATGGGAAGGATGCTATTCTCTTTTTAATTTATTCAGTTCAGTTCAGTCTCTCAGTCATGTCCGACTCTTTGCAATCCCATGAATCACAGCACGCCAGGCCTCCCTGTCCATCACCAACTCCCCGAGTTCACTCAGACTTACATCCATCGAGTCAGTGATGTCATCCAGCCATCTCATCCTCGTCCCTTTCTCCTCCTGCCTCCAATCCCACCCAGCATCAGAGTTTTTTCCAATGAGTTAACTCTTCGCATGAGGTGGCCAAAGTATTGGAGTTTCAGCTTTAGCATCATTCCCTCCAGAGAAATCCCAGGGCTGATCTTCAGAATGGACTGGTTGGTTCTCCTTGCAGTCCAAGGGACTCTCAAGAGTCTTCTCCAACACCACAGTTCAAAAGCATCAATTCTTCGGTGCTCAGCTTTCTTCACAGTCCGACTCTCACATCCATACATGACCATTGGAAAAACCATAGCCTTGACTAGACGGACCTTTGTGGGCAAAGTAATATCTTTGCTTTTCAATATGGTATCTAGGTTAGTCATAACTTTTCTTCCAAGGAATAAGCGTCTTAATTTCATGGCTGCAGTCACCATCTGCACTAATTTTGGAGCTCCATAAAATGAAGTCTGACACTGTTTCCTCTGCCTCCCCATCTATTTCCCATGAATAATCTAATCAACATATATAGACAAAGGTTACAAAGATAAAAATATATACATACATAGATGTACACAGCAGTGAAGTGAATGTCAACAAATTGTGTACCTTAATTCCAGTTTTACAAATGAGAAGCTGAGGTTCAGAGAGGTTAAGATTCCCAAGGTATTACAGCTAGTAAGTAGAGAAAATATCTTTTTGGTCACATACAGTCAGACACATCCTAATAACCATCAACTGCTTTCCTTTATTAAATTGAGGTTAAATGATTTATTAAATATTTAAATAATATTAAGCTTCAGACAGTAATGAATCTGCCTGCAATACAGGATACTCAGGTTCAATTCCTCGGTCGAGAAGATCTCCTGGAGGAGGGCATGGCAACCCACTCCAGTATTCTTGCCTGGAGAATCCATGGACAGAGGAGCCTGGCAGGCTACAGTCCATGGGGCCACAAAAGAGTCAGACATGACTAAGAGACTAACATTCTCACAAGTGATCTAAGTGATAGTAAATGACTTACTATGTGTGGCTGATTAGAAAAGCATACTGGCTATTTGCCTTTAGAGTTTATGCTACTGTGTGGTCCACTAGACAATTTCTCAGGTATTTAGTGGGAATGTACTATATTTCAGGCAATGTCCCAAGAGCACAGTTCTTCTACATGCATACAAGTGCACAAGCACACACATACACCAAAACTGGCTATCGGTTTAGTGGACACAAAGAGCTCTAATTCATAATGAATAAAAGAGTAAATATGTTACAGAAGTCAACTGTTAACCTATTTTAATAATATCCAGATATTTACCGAAACAATTAAAATATCACACATTTTAAATCAACATATGCTAACATTTATATAGAAAGGGAGGCAGCAAAAGAATTTGAGTAGCTTTTACATACAACAAATGTCTCCAAAACAAAGAAAAGAAAAAAATGTAAACATTAATAGTGATCATCTATTTAGAAAATAATAGAATTAGAAACTCAGTAGCTGGGGAATAACTGCAGGAGGGAGATTTCTCACTCTACGTATACCAATTTTGATGTTTGAACCACCTGATTATGTTATTCAGAAATTAATGAAGATTGTTGCATTTAAAGTCAGGAAATATAAAAAGATTCAGTTAATATTGGTCATTAGACTAAACAAAATTACACGAGAATGCTGCAAAATAAGGCTTAAATCTGACACTTAGGTTGCTGAATAACTAGGGTGAAAGCATTCACCTTTTCATTCATTAAAACAGTGAAGCCCATGTGTTGCTCAAGGTTATTGTGAGACACAGGGAAGTCAATTTTAAGTTCTTCTACATGATGAAGTTTATAGACATACCCTATATCCTTTAGTTCTCATCATTTTTCACTAATAAAAAAGTAGACATAAGATACCATGTAAAAGACACTAAAATTAGCTATGTCTAATTTTAAAGCTGGCTTCATATATCATACAAACTGAAGAACACATTTGGACATGGGAGAAACATTTTTCTTTCTTAAAATATTTGAGTAAACATAAAGTTACTCATGGTTAATAATTTCACAGTAAACTTCATTTGTCATGGAGCGTACAGAAGACGGGAACTATGCTCTTATCACATTGCCTCACACACAATAGGTATGCACTGAACACTTAAGGAACTATGTAGTAGACGACTCAAGAGCAAGGGCTCCAGAGGCAGATAGTGAGGATTCAGATTTCTGTTCTGCCACTCTGGTTCTCTGAAATCTTCTAATCCTCCAAACTGCAGCTTCTCATCTGCAAAACCAGAATGAAAGTAGAATCTATGACATAGAATCATGGCATGTGGCCCTAGTCTAACTACTTTGCACTAGATCTCCCAATTTCCCCATTTTTAACATAAGGATGACGGTACAAACTTGCAGAGTTCTAAAGGGGATTATTACTGTTAACTACTAGTAAAACTACTAGTACTATTTTCTGTGGAAAAGAATCAAATATGATGTACTGATCCACCACACACAGCAAATTATGGCCTCATTTTGATAAAGGAAACATCTGATACTGATTATAATATATATATGACTGTATATGACCAAAAGGTAGCTTCCCTAATTACTAGCTGTGCTACCTTGGAAATCTCTTCACCCTCCAAACCGTAGCTTCTCATACGCAAAACTGGAATAAAAGTAATACCTATCACATAAAGTTATAGTGAGGATAAAATGAGATACAGGCACTTGACCACTGCATGGCATTTATGAATAGTACTCAAACCTTTAGCCTCTGTCAGTGATAATACAAATGCCAATAATTTTACTACTAAAACTATTTTCCTTTTATAATTCTAAATTTACTTTGTAACTTTGTTATAACATGAACTTCTTATTGCAAATTCAGACTTAAATTGAAGAAAGTAGGGAAAACCACTAGGCAATTCAGGTATGACCTAAATCAAATCCCTTACAATTATAAAGAAGTGACAAATAGATTCAAGGGAGTAGATATGATAGACATAGTGCCTGACGAACTATGGACGGAGGATCATAACACTGTATAGGAGGCTATGATCAAGACCATCCCCAAGAAAAAGAAATTCAGAAAGGCAAAATGGTTGTAGGAGGGGGCCTTACAAGTAGCTGAGAAAAGAGAAGCAAAGGACAAAGGAGAAAAAGAAAGATATACCCATTTGAATGCAGAGTTCCAAAGAATAACAAGGAGAGATAAGAAAGACTTCCTATGTGAACAATACAAAGAAACAGAGGAAAACAATAGAATGGGAAAGACTAGGGATCTCTTGGAGAAGGAAACAGCAACCAAAATTAGAGACACCATGGGAACATTTCATACAAAGATGGGCACAATAAAGGACAGAAATGGTATGGACCTAATAGAAGCAGAAGATATTAAGAAGTGGCAAGAATACACAGAAGAACTATACAAACGAGATCTTAATGACCCAGATAACCATGACGGTGTGATCACTCACCTAGAGCTAAACATCCTAGAGTGGAAAGTCAAGTAGGCCTTAGGAAATATCACTACAGACAAAGCTAGTGGAGGTGATAGAATTTCAACTGAGCTATTTCAAATTCTAAAAGATGATGCTGTGCAAGTGCTGCACTCAATATGCCAGCAAATTTGGAAAACTCAGCAGTGGCCACAGGACTGGAAAAGGTCAGTTTTCATTTCAATACCAAAAATAGGCAATGCCAAAGAATGTTCAAACTACCACACAATTGCACTCATTTCACACACTAGCAAAGTAATGTTCAAAATTCTCTAAGCTAGGCTTCAACGGTATGTGAACTGAGAACTTCCAGGTTCAAGCTGGATTTAGAAAAGGCAGAGGAACCAGAGATCAAATTGCCAACATACATTGGATCATTGAAAAAGCAAGAGAGTTTCAGAAAAGCATCTACTTCTGCTTCAGTGACTACGCTATAGTCCTTGACTCTGTGGATCACAACAAACTGTGGAAAATTCTTAAAGAGATGGGAATATCAGACCACCTTACCTGCCTCCTGAGAAACCTGCACGCAAGTCAGGAAGCAACAGTTAGAACCAGACATGGAACAAAGGAATGGTTCCAAACTGGGAAAGGAGTATGTTAAGGATGTATAGTGTCACCTTGCTTATTTAACTTCTATGCAGAGTACATCATGAAAAATGCCAGGCTGGATGAAGCACAGATTCAGGCTGGAATCAAGACTGCTGGGAGAAATATCAATAACCTGAGATATGCAGTTGATATCAAACTTCTTTGTACATAATACAAAAATACTCATCTAAATTTAAATCTTTTTTTTTCACTCAGATAAGAAAACTGAGGGTTGGTTAAGGGGAGTGTCTGGCCCCATGTGCAGGAGATCATTCTCACCTGAGATTCTCAATCCCATATCTATGTTTATTTTCTCCCATCCCTACCGCTTCAGTTTCACAGAGGCCTCATTTCCTCTTGGCCCAAATATCAGTTCTCAAGAAAGAGCATACCAAGTTACCATGGAATTTCAAATCAATACAGTTAGACATATATCATGACCACCGTCTACTCAGTCTTAAAGTTAAAAGGCCAAAGGGAATCCTGGTGGAATTCAGTCAGATATCTGCAGACAGACGAGATGAGCTACCCCCAGCCTGGCAGTCAGGAAAGTGAGTGACAAGAGAAGGAAAACTTAGGATACATCTTAAATCAGACTGTGGGAGTGGTTATGGTATCCCTCACCTCCAAAGGGCATCTCTGAAAGCAGCCATTTTCTAAGAACCACTACTATTACGCAACTTGTTTTTTTTGTTTGTTGTTTAGTCACTCAGTTGTGTCCGATTCTCATGACCCCATGGACTGTAGCCCACCAGGTTCCTCTGTCCATGGGATTTCCCAGGCAAGAATACTTGAGTGGGTTGCCATTTTCTTCTTCCAGAGGATTTTCCCAACCCAGGGATTGAACCCATGTTTCTTGGATTTTGATCTGAACTTGATTTTGCTAAATCCTCAAGAATGGCTTTTCATCCCCCTGTGTGCAATTATTCTATTAAATACTTCATCTTATCCACAGAGAGCTATTTGAAATTGTCAAACTGTTCTCTCCCATCCTTCAAAAACACCTGGACCAATTTGTTGGGACAAACCTGATAAACAGCATTGGCTGACTGGCTGCATTCCAGAACTTTGCTGTTGATGAATCAGGTCTGACATTCAAGCTCCAAAAGGCTTGTAAAAAGCTATCATAAAATTGCTTAAGAAGTTGGTTGAAACATCAACTGTAGACCTGGACTGCATCATTTTTGTCAGACTGGGGATGGTAAGATTTTAGAGAACTTGGAAATGTGTCCATCTTTATAGTGTTAGACCAAGGCATTTCTAAGCAAACCACGTAAGGATTATATAACTCTAGGAGAACGTATCTTTCTTAGACTTAAAATTTACTCTCGACACAGATCCAAAGTATTTATTAGATGTTACTTGTAGAAGATAGGTAAGTGGCAAAAAAATTGTCTGCTATAAAAGATAACCACCAAGGTTATAATTTAAATGCCCTATTGGATATTAACCAGTTTTGGATCTAAGTTTGCAGATTTTGTATGGCATTTATTTCCTGAGTCTCTTCCTCATATGCTTTTCAAACTAGCTTTCCCATTTGATGGTTTCTTTATTAATGTTAAATCCTTGACATATGTTCCCTATATACTCATATGTACACTCTGCTTTACAGATCGTATATAATCTACAATCTATCTTCCCATTCTCTGTGGGAAAAATAGCAGAAATAAATAATAGCAGAAAATCGAGGTTTCACCCAACCATTACACTCATGTCCACCTGCTCCTTGATGCTTCCAGATAGGATCAATATATAACAGATTTAATCTTATTAAACTTACTGCCTAGAAAAAAATTAAATGAAAAGAAAAAAACCTAAACCAGCTGGAAATTTTCCATTAATTCTCACCCACTTTTACTTCATCTGACAACAACACAGACAACCAGGCATGGCTTCTATGATCCCATGATTGAGTGAGTCTCCTACCAACTCCCAGACCAGAAGCGAGGACCTCTAATTAATAAACTACTCTGGTTTCTAAATTCATCAGTGGTTACGACCTTGAACAAGTTAGCCTATATCATTCTCAGTTGTCTTGTCAGTAAATTAGGTAACACAATCACCATGGTTAGTTCTAAGAACCTTTAAAAGAATCCATCTGTAATAGGGGAAAAAAAGTGAAAGAAAAACAAATTATATTGTTTAAAACTCTCAGTCAGAAATAGGGACACACAGCACTTGCTACTAATAACTACCATCTGCAGATTTTATGCTGGCAATCTAGTAGTTCCCATGCTCAGGTCATGTAATATGAACCTGCAGCATTTCTATAAGAATGGATATTTTCTCCTCAAAAATTGGCTTTAAATGTAATTTAGCAGATATTAATGACAGCAGTTCCATGCTATCATATTTACTTAATTTTTATCATATATATAACCTCTTGGTACTTTGTGACCTGTCTGAAACACCTTTCCTAGTTACACAGAGACTCATTCTGGAGTTTACGTAATAACCATGGGCTTGTTACACTGCATAGCTCCAAACCAGAAATTTTATACCATGATGCTTTTGTCCTAGATTTCCCCTTAACTAAAACTGTCTTGTGTGACCAATAAGCAATACAAAGCTGACATTTCTGAGCTCAAACAGCTAATCCTAGATTGTATTTACCTATTTTCAAATATTTGCACCATCTGTGATTCTATATTAGTTTTTTTAGATTCGCCATTACAGCTCTTAGCTCTGAATAGGAATGAAACAACATTCCAAATGTAGAATGTATCGTAAGCATGAGTAGGATTTTTAACCATGGAATGGAGGGGAAAAAATCAGGAAAGGCAAATCCATACTCAGTTCTCCACCTTCAGAATGCAAACATTGTTGATTTTTCTGCATTTATAAAGAATCTAAAAATAAATGGATATTTTACTAACCAACACCTAATCCATCTCTGCTTTGGAGCCAAGTTGAACCCATATAATCTCCATGTAAAAAAAAAAAAAAAAATACCAGTATTACATGTGCTGTGAAGTTTAGTCAAAGTAACAGAGAAAAAAGATGAAGCCAGAGCCTCCAATCCATCGGAAGCCTGACACGCCATCCCTTTGCCTCTCTCTGGTTCAACACTCAGTCATGTTCAACTCTTTGTGACACCACAAACTGCAGCATACCAGGCTTCCCTGTCCTCCTCTGTCTCCCGGAGTTTGCTCTCAGTCATGTCCATTGAGTCAATGATGCCATCCAACCATCTCATCCTCTGTCACCCCATTCTCCTCCTGCCCTCAATCTTTTCCAGAAACAGGATCTTTTCCAAAGAGTTGGCTCTTCACATCAGGTGGCCAAAGTATTGGAGCTTCAGCATCAGTCCTTCCAATGAATATTCAGAGCTGATTTCCGTTAGGATGGACTGGTTTGATCTCCTTGCTGTTCAAGGGACTCTCAATAGTATTCTCCAGCACCCAATATACATTAACAACAATAAAAGCACAGCCATTTTCATCATCCCCTGATTAATAAACCTATCTTATTGCTAATCTTCAGAACAATTCAGCAAGGCAAGCATCATACCATTTTCAGATGAAATATTAAATTCAGAAAGAGACTGGGTAACTTGCTCAAACTAGTAAGTAGAGTTTAAACTGAGGTTGTGACTTTCCAAGTGGCTCTGTGGTAAAGAACCCACCTGCTAATGCAGGAGAGATGTGGGTTCTATCCCTGGGTTGGGAAGATCCCCTGGAGGAGGAAATGGCAATCTGCTGTAGTTTTCCTGCCTGGAGAATCCCATGGACAGAGGAGCCAGGTGGGCTAATAGTCTATGGGGGTCACAAAGATGAGTATGCATGACATCATCAAATGAATAGAAAGCCATTGTTCTTTCCACTAACAAGAATTTTGTGTGAATTCAAAATTCACACAAAACTACTTGTCAAACTAGTTCAAAGTAGTTCACATGTCTAAACTACTTCCTATATATTTAAAGTAAAAAGTTCCTCTGATCTAGTACTGAAACTTGGGACACTGACAAAATTACTACATCCTCTGGAAATGGTTCTGTGTTCCAAGAACTCCAGCAAATCAGAAGCCTGTTGTTTCTACTAACTTCCAAAGAAAGCTGTAAAATTCACCTTGATGCTTTCTAGAGTACCTAGGTGCATCCCTCCATTCACAAGAAGGGACTCATCCAATCACTTGCCTATTCATCATTGAATTGCAATTTCAAGTGCTGAGTGTAAAGATCAGTGGGTGCTCTTTTATGCTGAGGAGAAGAGGAGAGGTCTAAGAATGCCCATGTCTTCATGTATGGTGAGAGTTGCTATCATTTCCTTGGAACAGTGCACCTCACAGCTTATTTTCATGATGGCTTTATGGCACTGGGGTGCTCTCTTGCCATAGCTAGTTGGAGAAGATGCTTACGTGGCTCCATGGTTTTGTGGCCAGGTGCCAAGTCTAAAGACCACTGGCCTAGAACCAGCACATCACAATGGAGAAACCAAGAAATATTGAGTTTTACCTACAGATTCAAAGCCTTTAAGAACATTAGTTTAAAAAACACATTTTACTCTGATGTCAAATGCTAAGGAAGGTGTCTGTGCCACCAAAAAATCACCAGAGACTCTGTATCAATAGCTGACTCTGGCGGCATGGCACATGAAAAATGGGCATAAGTGAAAGACCCCAAATCAACTATTGCTTCTGATTCTAACCAATGGTGTGATCTGAGACAGGACACTCACCTCTACATTGACTGTCTCCTGATCTGAAAACAAAGACAAGAAGAGTTTTTCAAAATGTTATCATTGATGACTTTATGGCTATTTGACAGAAGAATCTGCAAAAGCAAGGTCACTATGGACATTGCAGTTGTCTAGACTCAAGGAATCAGTCTTGGAAAGAAACTGGATCTCAGAAATATAGAAAGGCAGAAAAAACCGGATTTGGGTTTAGAGATGGTACAGAGGCAAAGGGAAACACAGGAAATCAAAGGGGCCATCCTGTAACATAACAAGCTCTGATTCTGTGTGCAAACAGGCATTTGTAAGGAGTGACAGATGCAAAAGAAACCACCCATAACGCCACTCTGGCACTAATGCTGGGTAAACCCCACTTGTCATAAATATGAGGGTGGGTCTCTTCATTCCAGCTCCAGGTTCAATTCACACCTATCTAAGAATGCCAACATGACTTGTCAAGAAATGAAAACCACTTAATTCATAGGATCAGGGAAAAGGAACAACTTTATGAAGATGCTGACTATACCTTCAAAATATGCTTTCTTTATATCTTAAAAACACTCTTTATAGTATTCTAAGAAGAAACAAACAGTGAAATGCACAGTCTTTTCCCTAAAATCTCTAAAAGCTAATGGAGTAGATAGAAAATCTATTCATAAATTCATAAATCCCAGGAAATGTAAATTACATGCCAACCTAGCCAAACAAATGACCTATTTCTACATTTGAGACATTCTTCATGAATTTCAGATTTTTCTTTGTGAAAAGATAGTTTTGACCTCTATTCCGAAGGTATCTTGATTCCTAATCCTGTATCCTGTGTCTAAGTGAGAAGAATCATTATGCAAGTTCATAAAACACTGATTTAAAGGGTTGTTTTGATAAAAAAAAAAAAAGTTCTAGCATTTGTTTCAAAATATGTGAAATGAAAAAAAAAAATCCATGTCTTGCATTCATTAACACATATTAAAACCTTTCCTGGAGGTGAGATGTGATTAATGGAATCATGCGTATCAGAATTTTCACTTACTCCATTACTCTTGCAAAAAGTAAAACCACATATCAATAACAGAAAAGGCCTGTTTCTACCTTGTATAAGCCTTATTAATGCAACTTTGAGTGGTCTTTCTGGCCCTTATTTGAAAATAAATTGCAGGAGAGCTTGCCATTCAGGTTCTCAATAATATACCTCAGATTTGTCATATTTAGGTTTTCAGAGCAGAGACTTTCATACAGAAGAAAAAAATCGAATCTGTATTTAGATCTTAAAAGGGGGTTGGGGATAAAGATAATAAAAATGGCTTGTTTCCTCACTTTTCTTCATTTGCTATCTTGTAACCTGATACATAGGTTTCTGCACTGACGAGAAAAATCGATAAGTATGATAAATTACAATAATATTCAAGTCAGATAACATACAATTTGGCTGGAGAATATATAGATGACTTGATTTGGCTCTCCCAGATTTGAAGTCAGTTTTGATTATGCACTTTTCTTAAATTTCAACTCAACATATCATCAGTTCCCACATGCAAAGAATTTTTAAGGAAATTCAGTCATTTCTGGAAACCAAACTTCTGGAAAGAGAATATTAAACCATGATCACTTCAAAGAAGATCCTAAACAGTTTAGCAACTGAAAATAGTACAAATCAGTCAGGTTGTTATAAATTTTTACCAAATGCCTTATAATAAACCAACTGTAATTATTTACCATATTAAGATCATGAGTGTGTGTATGACCCTATGGAATAGAGCCCGTCAAGCTCTTCTGTCCATGGGATTCTCCAGTCAAGAATACTAGAATGGGTTGCCGTTCCCTCTTTCAGGGGATCTTCCCTACCCAGGAATCAAACCCACACCTCCTGTACTGCAGATGGATTCTTTACCCACGAGCCACCTGGGAAGCCCATAGTAATATATACAAACACACACACACATGTTTAGTATTTTCATTAATGTAAATGCAAAATTACCCTTGCAAAAAAACACAATAATCTTCTCAGATAATTTAGATACATAGTAGCAATAAGAATAAAAATATGGGGTTGACCAACAAAGTTCATTCAGGCTTTTCCATAAGCTGTTACTGGAAAATGTAAACAAACTTTCTGGCCAACCCAATACACACTAAGTTTTACCCTGGGACAGAAGTTAAACAAGACTCTTCATATGGATTGTCTCTAATCCTTGCCACTTTCTCCCCATCCCTTTCCTTTAAAGATGAAGAACAGGTTTCAGAGGGGTTAAATCATTTGCCCTACATTGCACAGTAAATGGCAAAAGTAAAATTCAGTCTGAAATCTGTAGGACTCTGTTTTCAACCCTACATCATGCCACCTTCTTCTCCAAAATATAATTAATCTGAGAATCATTTGGCATATCCAAAATATATTGCAGAAGATGCTGTTCTGGTTAGTGGGAAAAAGCATATTATCTGAAAATTGGTTGTAAAATTATTAATGCTTTAACAATTCTGAAATAACCATGGGATGAACAAACTTGAAAGGAAAAAGAAAATCATTTTCTATTATGTAGAAGACATTACCAAGAGTGCTGTTAACATCAATTACAGTTTGAAATAAAATGTTTTTTCTATCAGCTTCAGATACGAGCCAGTTTTCTGCATTTGGCCTGGCAGCTGGGTGTTATATTTACCATCACATACGAGCATGTCTGAAACCTTGGAAATTTAGGGCAGTTTAAGGAAAATGAATGAATAGTAGATGAAGTCTCTCTTAAATGTCCCATTCTCCCCACTGAGCCTACTCCCCAGCTTCCTCTCTTATCCTGAAAATGACAAGTCTTGTTTTGGTAAATACATAATAAATGATAAGAATATCTACCAGGTAGGGGAATGGTAGGTACACATTTTAAAAGCCTTGGAAAATACATGTTGTCTAGATGGAGAAAAGTAAATGGAGATTGGCTCTTGCCAGAAAGCTTGTGGACCAGGTCAAGTACAAATTTTAACACAAGACTGAGCTGGGAATAATCAGTACTGACCTATATGACTTCTCAAGGAGAGGCAGCATACACTTTTCATTGAAGTATTTCTAACTTTACATGAAGATGTGTTTATGAAGAAGTTTATGTTTCCTCCACTATTTACTTTTGCTCTTTTGGAGCTTTAAGAGGTCTTCAAGTGGGGAGAGCTCCACCCTTTCCTGGTTGACATATATTTTAGTACATATCCCCATTAAAATGTTTCAGTAAGATATTTACTTGATTAGAACCCAGAGTCACTCAGCAAGTATGAAAATACATGGAGGTAATTTTAATAGTCAGACATCAAAAATATATATATTTAAATATTGCATAGGAATAGCTGTAAAAAAAATGTGTGTAAAAATCTTTCAAATTATCTGAGTCTAATGATAGTCTCACTCCCAATGATAGCAGGCACACCCACCCTGGGCTCCTCAGGGGACTCCACTCACGATGCACATTCTCCTGTTCCAAAACTGAAATCTCATCTCCTGAGATATTTCTGTAAGCCACACCTCTCTTTTCTCTTTCTCCATGCTTATTACCAATATAAGTGCACTGAAAACAATATGCATGTTCAGCAGCTAATTCCTCTGTTAGTGAGACTTAACCAATGTTTACTTTTAGCATGGCCTCTTATAGAGTAGGACAGTAAAGAAGTGAGGCTTTTTTAAATTTTTGTTTAATTTTATTTGAAGGATAACTGCCTTACAGTATTGCATTAGTTTCTACCAAACATCAACATGAATCAGGCATAGGTTTACCCATGTCCCCTCCCACTTGAACATACTTTCTATCTCCCTCCCCATCCCACTTCTCTAGGTTATTACTGAGTCCTGGTTTGAGTTTCCTGAGTCACACAGCAAATTCCCACTGGCTATCTATTATGCATATGGTAATGTACATTTCCATGTAACTCTCTATATACCTCCTACCCTCTCCTTCTTCCACCCCACCCAAGCCATGTCCATAAGTCTGTTCTCGATGTCTGTGTCTCCACTGCTCCCTTGTAAATAGGTTCATCAGTACCCTCTTTCTAGATTCCATATATATGCGTTAATATACAATAATTGTTTTTCTCTTTCTGACTTACTTCACTCTGTATAATAGGCTCTAGGTTCATCCACATAGAGCCTATTATTATTTGAGGACTGACTCAGATGTGTTCCTTTTAATGGCTGAGTAATATTCCATTGTATATATGTACCATAGCTTCTTTATCCATTCATCAGTCAATAGACATCTAGGTTGCTTCCATGTCCTAGGTATTGTTAACAGAGCTGCAATGAAAATCTGGGTACATGTGTCTTTTTCAGTTTGGGTAGAGAAGCGAGTTTTCACTGAGTGGAAATAAGGATGTTACAGAATATTGTAAAGTCTGCATTTCTGCCAATTCAATGCCTAACTCAATAATATTTACTACATCATTAAAATATTTGTATGCATGTGAAAACTCATATGTAATCATATACATATGTGTACTAATTAATGCAATATTCTGGAAAATGCTAAAATGATATACCAGCTGTATGTGACTCAATGATCCTCTAAGTTTCTTCCTCCCTGGGTTCCTGTTCCCAAACTATACATGTAATGAAAGCACTTTGTATGAGATAAGCATTATTTAAAAGCTTTTACTTATTATTTCATTCAGTCCTTACAACAATCAGGTAGAGGATCTATAACCACCTTCAGTCACAGACGAAAATACAGAAAATGACTTTATCTTGCTCCCCAAAACACAGTAATGACTATCAGAGCTGAGATATAAATTTGAATCTGAGCTTACCAGTGCATAACATATAGATAGTGGTAAATAAATACTCCGGTTGATGGCACAAAAACTCACAGTCCTAGTTGCAGTATTCCAGCTTTGTGGCAGTGCTAATGGTAAAGAACCTACCCACAATGCAGGAGATACAAAATGTAGGTTCGATCCCTGGGTTGGGAAGACCCCCTGGAGGAGGGCATGGCAACCCAGTCCAGTATTCTTGCCTGGGGAATCCCACAGACAGAGGAGCCTGGAGGGCTATAGTCAGTCCATAGGGTTGCAAAGAGTTGGACACAGCTGAAGGAACTTAGCATGCCATGCATGCTACATAATGACCTATAAATAAATTTAAAATATGCCTACAAGTACTAAAAGTCTAAAACATAATATAATCATAAATGGTTCAAGAAACCAAAGTTTGGAAATAATTTTAATTTTACTTAGACTTGGAGAAATTGGTTCCAGTGTTTTGTTTCCAATATAATGCTCTTCATAAGATAATGCAGCATTAATATTTAATAATACAATTTTCTTTAACTCGTTTTTATATACTTCAATCTTTCTTAGATGTGCAATATGCTCAGTCTTTGAAATAAACAGAGAGATCAGAAACTTATAAGCAAGGAACGTTTTTTGGTATGTTCTAAACTCAGCAGATAAAATGTCGTACATATTTGCAGTAAGACATATATATATATATAACATATGTAATAAGAAATTAAGGTATGATAGGACTTCCTTGGTGACTCAGATGGTAAAGCGTCTGTCTACAATGCAGGAGACATGGGTTTGATCCCTGGGTCGGGAAGATTCCCTGGAGAAGGAAATGGCAACCCACTCCAGTACTCTTGCCTAGAAAATCCCATGAACGGAGGAGCCTAGTGTCCATGGGGTCACAGAGAGTCAGATATAACTTGGTGACTGAACAACAAGTTATAAAAACTTCTACATAGCACCTGTATCAAATGTCTTTTATAACCAAATGATATAGAATTCTTCCACCAATAATGTACTATGTATTTTATAAATACATTTTCTACTAAAGTTTCTTAACATGATTTCTAAAAGATTTCTTTGAAGTTCTGTGTTAAAAACAATATAAACTAAATTATGACATGTTTATGTATTAGGGAAACATGGAAGAATAACTTTTTTATGAATTCATTAAGTATTTATTTGAAATTTTTAATCAGGTTTGCTAGAACAATACTGGATCCTAATTTCTTTGTGAAAACTTTAGGTACCCTAATATTTTACAAAAGGAATTTTATGTATTATCTATTTAACCCCAATTTTGTTCATGAACTATTTCATTAATAGGCTGTTATGTAAGAGAGTAAGAGAGTGATTTCTACTAGAATGAGTTTTATTGTTGTTGTTGATTTTTTATGCATAACTAATACTGCCTCTGCAGCCAAACAGTTGTTTATAAAAATACACTTTTTAGTCATACTTCAGTAAGGTTATAATTTTTTCCTTGTTCAATTTTTTTGTTTGTTTGTTTGCTTTTTTGTTGTTGGGTTTGGTTTTTTGGAGCTGAGAGAACTGTCAAACATTTTAGGAAATATTTTTACCCATTGGACTCAGCAGAAGGGTGCCACCTGGTGGCAACGTGAGCAAATCCTAAACCAGGTCTAACTATAAAATGTTAAGTTTAAGAAGCCTTGAAAGTCTTATCACTACCAAGGGCAAATGATAGAAACTTTTTTTTTAAGTTCCTATGTACTTATCAGGATATATCTGGCTTTATATTATTTTAAGAGACACTAACCTAATTTTTCAATTTCAAGATTTATTATTTACATTTACAGCTGAAGAGTTAAATAAAATCTTAACCCATTTTATATTCAAGGTAAATTTGTACACATGCATACATAATATTTGCAATTCTTCTGCATTATGCCAGTAGAAGGCTGTTGAACTGTAATTGTGTAAAGGTTAGAAGATGGAGCTTTAGATTTAAAAGAGCTTATTTTTTCTAACTACCATAGACTAGGACTATGTCTTATCTCTACCACTTATGAAGACAAGGTTGATCAAGTCGTTCAGTTACTTGAGAGAATTCTGTTTTCTCATCCCTAAACTAGGAATTATAACAAGACCTAACTTAAAAAGTGTCAGCTTTGAGAATCAAGTAGGAAAATGCATTCAGTGAGTGTTACCTTATCAACCCAGGGGACAGTACTCAGCACATGGCAAGCACACAGGAAGTGATTTCCAAATCTAATAATAAGTTACAACTAGCCACTCAAGATTATGTATTCCCTGATGTAAAATGGATATTGATTACGTTAAGTGGGAATGACTGCTTCTACCCATAGCTAAGTATTTATTTTTAGACATTTTGTAAATGTGGAATGTTATAAAAACAACAGAGGTAACTGTTGTAAACATTTATTTAATCAATGAAGCTTTAAAGGCAAGACTACTGAGATGATGAAAATATCTCCAATGATTCAGAACAGTAATAAAAATATGCAGTTCCTGTTACTCTTGTTGCAGCTGCTCCCAGAGGAGGGGCTACTTCTGGTCATGGCACCCTATGCTAGAAGACAGTAGTAGATAGGTGAAATAGGGATGTCGAACTCTCTAAAAGGCCACAACAACAATCAAATTATGTGGTTCATAACCATCTCACGGAGAAGAAAGACTCTGGTCTTCCATGATGCTGTTCGTGGAAATGGGTGTTTGATGGCCTCTGGACAAGGCATCTTTGAAGGTTTCATAATAAACACTACCACAAAAAGTGGAAGAGCTTTCTGGCAATATTCAAAAGCTTAAATCACTCAAAATCAACACCTAGCAAGTGACTTAGTGGAACACGCCCCCTATTTAACCATTAAGTAGGATTTCATAAAGCTACATTTTTAGATAATTTTGTGAATCTTTTTTTTTCCCCAGAAATATCACAGAAACTTGAACAATCGACCTTGTCAATATTATATCTGGGACCACGTAAGAGTTATCTAACAACTGCAGAATTAAATCACAATGAGTAATACTATTAATAAAAAGCCTAGAATCTTAAAAGAAATAGTTTAAGCCATCACAGCAATTGTCCACATCATCTGCTCATCATTTTGTATGTCAAGCTTTAGACAAAGAATAGACTACACATAGGTGTTTTCTGAGATTGCCTGGAAAACTCCCAGTGGGATGCTGCCATGTATATTTCAGTCTTCTTTTCCTTTCCCTTGAGAAATCAATCTCTTTCATTTTAACTCAAGTGTAATATGCATACCATTGACATTGTAAAATCATGTCAGTGCTCAGAAAGGCACTTAAAAAAAACTCAATTAAAACAAGAGTTCTACAAATGGCCACTCCCTGACTATTCAAAGTAGCATAAGCAAAAATGCACACTAACAACGGATTCAAGCTTGAGTCTCTGTCTTCATGTGAATTTTAAGTACCAGGTTAGTTCTGACAAAAGGCTGTGGATATACAGCTTGTCCACTATTTACATAAACATTGTCAGGTTCTGTATCCTCTGCTTCTTCCTCCCCGCCTCCACCATCACTGAACTGTTTGCAGAGCCTCAAGTAACCAGCTGGTGTCACAGGTTAGTGAGTAAAGATTTCATGTGGAGACTCTCACCTGACTAATCATTCTTACTGGTAGTATCATTCCAAGAGCAGTAGAGAGGCTCAGTGGCTTGTTAATGAAATTTAAGAGCTGTCAGCCTGAAAGAGGATGTTAAATCCATGCTCCTCTCCTGAAATTATTTTTATAATCAGCCAACTGGTTGCTACCTTGTGATGTGTGCTGAAGGGAGCAGGGAAAAGAGATACAAGGAGAAAGGACACGTTATATACATGTTTTAATATTGTCTTACTTTTCTCAGGGTAGGGACCAAAAAGAATGGTTTACGAAAACAACTGCTTTATAAAAACTGCAACACCCATCTCAGTAAAGGGAGGGGGCTTTAAGTCTCTGAGTAATCCTCACCACCTATGTGAAACATATGTGAGCAAAATGAGAAGGGGAGGGAAGGGCGAAAGAGAGGCCACTAGCCAGGAGCGACAGCCAGGACTAGAATATTAATAACGGCAGCCCAGGAGTCGCCCCCTCTGCCTCCCGCCACTCTGAGCGGACAGCTCCCCTTCACTAACTCCTCAATGCTTAGAATATGCGAAGAGCTGAGTCCTACTGTAGCCTCGCTGTTTGCACCCCCTTTATCCGCTTCTAGCAATGAGCTCGAAGTGTCTCCGCCAGAAATGCTTTGAGAGGCCTTCAATAGTGCACTCGGGGCAAAGAGCCCACCTCTGGACCCCGGCGCCGGAGCCTCCATCCTCCAGCTCCGTGGTTATCCGCAGACCTAAGTGTAACCCTCTTGGTTCAGACTCTAAATGAGTAGACGTGACAGCATCACCTGCCGGCTCACACAGCCTCCCTCCTCTCGGCCAGGGCACCTCGGCGCTCCCGACCCTCCAACTTTGGGAAAAGGCGACACCGAACTCACGAGTCACCCCAACCCAGGGACAGAGACGAGATGGAGATTCACAGTATGGCTATGCTACAGATTCCTAAAGAGCGAAACAAAACGGGATGGCCAGAGAGGAAAGACAGAAAACGGACTAAAATTACCCTCAGCCAGCACAGCGCACCTCGCAGAAACAACACATCTGGACTCAACAAATCACTAAAGCCAGTCTCTTCGCAGTTCCACCTAATCATGCCTTTTTGCTCCAAGCTCGGTTCCCAGCAGACAACAGATGCGTGGTACACCCTCTTCCCCCATTTTGCGTCGCCCACCCCCACCCCCGTCCCAGTCTCCTCAAAGGAAAACAGAAAGGAAAGGAAGAACTCTGGTGGCCTAAAGGTCATCTGCCTACTCGGCTAAGCTCTGGTCTCAGCTACGTGAAAACAGGGTTCGAACCCAGCAAGTGGAAGCCTCCAGGAGAGCAGCAATTCCTCCAACGTGCTTCAGTAGGAGCCAAGAGGTCCCCACTTCTTGGCCCCGGCCACCTCTCCCTCCGTCGCGGGCCCGCCCGAGGGGTTGCCCAGGCCACCCCTCCTTTACCTCTCTGCCCCCTTCCCCGCGGCTCTCCACCTTGCGCATCCTCTCGCCCGGCCCCGGAGCGCACTCGGAGGCTCTAACTTCCTGCAGAGTCCATGGACGAGCTGAGGAGAGCCTGGAACTGGGGCGGGGGTGGGTGGGGAGAAGGAGGCGTGGGAGCTGAGCCCTGGAGGAGGGGCAGGGGGAGCGCGGGTTGGAGTCTGCCTTCCTGGGAGGGCCTGGCCGCAGCCGCCAACTCTCACCTGGTCCGCCGGCTGCGCCTGGCTCGCCCTGGCCCCGGGGGTGGGCTGTTGCTCCTGCTTCATGGCTGTCATCGCCCGCGGCCCGTGTTGGCGCTCACTTCCTCGCGGGCACTTCAGACTCGGGGGCCGTCACTTGGCAGGGATCGCATGTCACAGGCTCCCGATGCTCTCCGAATTGGAGGAAGGCAAAGCGGCAGCGACGGGGTGGGGGGAGGGGAGCGATGGGGAGGGGAAGAGGAGCGGCACCAGGCAAGCTCCCCCTTGCAGGATCCCTCCTTTGGCCACCGCAGACCCTCTAACTCCCCACTCCCCCGCCCCCCCCCCACCACCACCCCCTACCCCAAAGCGTAGACAGCCTTGGAGAGCGGACACCACCAAGTGACAAGTTAGTGGAGCGGCGAGCGGCTGGAGAGCGGCACCTGACAGTGTCGGAGCGTTGTCTCGCAGTCCCGGAGGAGCCCGGCTCGCCTTCTACCGCAGTCTGCGCTCCCCGCCAGCCCCCGGGGGCTCCCCGCGCCGAGCTCAGCGCGCCCGGTGGAGCAGCCGGGAGCCGCGCGCCAGCATCTCTGGAGCAACTGCAAAGCGGGCGAGAGCACTGCGCCTGGCGCGAGCTCCCCACACGCGCGGCGGAGGCTGCCCGGCTCCGCGGGTCCCCTCACCCCCTCCCGCCCCCCGCGGGCTCCTGCTAAAACCCGGAGAAGCGGAGTGCGCGCTTGCAAAGCCCTCGGTGACTCCAGCGCTGTCACTGGGCATGCTCCAGCGCTCCGAGAAGCCAGGGGCAGAGGGGTACTGTCGGTCGAGAGCCCCATCCCGGGCACCAACACCTATCGGGACCCAAGAGGTTGTCGTAGACTGATTACGACCGGTCTTCTGATTTGAGTCTATAGACAGGGATCCTTTCGCCTCCAGCCTGGATTCCCCGGCTAGTTGGTTAATAATGCCAGTGGAATTCCTAAAGGTTGAATAAATAATGATACTCTAGTACTCATACTTTTTTCTCTCTCTCTCTCTGGACACGAAGAAAAATCCTCAAATTTTAAGTCCCTTTACACCGTTCCCTTCCTCAACACAACTCTCTCCCTTTCAAAGTTTACGTTTTAGTGAGTTCTGGGAGCCTGCAGCATGGATACAAAACAATGAGTCAATGTAGCTTTTTGGAGCCAAATCCCTGTGGGTATAAGAAAACAAAGTCCTCCAATTTCGTCCAAATGCGCTAGCACGCGGATTTCCCGGGATGGTAGAAAAGACCGGCCCAGAGCAGATGGGCTACAAGCAGCCCGTGTGTCTCAAGCCCTGGTTGTTGGAGATTTCTTGCCAGAGACTGGAAGGGAGGAATCAGCTATCCGGTATTACTGGATTCAGAACTCAAGTTGTGAGGTTTTGGCAGAAGGGACCTAGGAAATGCACGGGGAAGGGGAGAGGAGTCGCCTCGAGTCATGTTTTATTAGCTAAGGACCAACTCCATCCTTTTCTGAGTTACTTAGTCCAAGAACAAGCCACCTCCTAGCAAACTCAAAAGATGACCCTGGTTTTGATCCCTGGTAGGGGGAGATCCTCTGGAGTAGGAAATGGTGACCTGCTCCAGAATTCTTGCTTGGAAAATTCCACGGACAGAGCAGCCCGGCAGGCTACAGTCCATGGTGTCGCAAATAGTCAACACTTCAGCGCGCAAGCACACATACATACGCGCAGCTGAAGGAATATTGTAGGATTAAAAAAAAAAAAAGTTTTTATCCTGCCTTGTTAGTTCCTAAGGTATGCATTGTCACACTTGTCCTAAGCATTAATTGTAACAATAGTGCCTTTAAGATATGCTTTTTCTTTTTTTTAAGACAGCCGGATTCACCAGATTTGAGTAGATTAGAGAATAAAATGACTTTCTCTACAGAAAAAGGCAGTATTTGAATGGAGAGAAAACTTGCTTTTAAAAAACAGGTAATGAAGCACATATTATGAGTGACCTATTATAGTGTGTTGGACCATTTTCATAGGAATAATTGTGCTAGTTGTAAACGTGCAAAACAAAAATTTTAAATGAAACAGTAGTAAAATAGCTACTGGGGGCTTCCCCGGTGGCTCAGCCGTTAAAGCATTTGCCTGCAATGCAGAAAACCTGGGTTCTATCCTTGGGTCAGGAAGATCCCCTGGAGAAGGAAATGGCAACCCATTCCAGTATTCTGGCCTGGGAAATCCCATGGACGAGGAGCCTGATGGCCTACAGTCCGCGGGGTCACAAAGAGTTGGACACGACTGAGCGACTTCACTTTCACTTTAATTTAGCCATTAAATCTGACAATACAGATTTTCCCTTACATATAATGTTTTATGAGAAAGGGAGCTCTAGTATTCAAAAAGTGTTTTTGACTTTTTATTTTGCTCTTCTCTTCGTTATTTCAATGTTTCATCCTTTGCATTTGTCTCTATATTGAACAACTGACTTGCAGGAATTTAGTTATATACAAAGATTTCTGCCACACAGGACAAGGCAGTTATCCTCATTCTACTTAAGATTACTTATTTGATTGAATTAAGCTGTTCAATTTACATCCATTATCAGTATTCACTATAAAATACACTTAGGTCACAATTCAAGACATAAGTTGTATGTTTCATGTATAATGTGTATTTGTGTGCACATATCACTTTTTAAAAGAAAGCTTCTTTGATTTGAGTCTTTGTCTTTTTGGTGGGTCCTTATTTTGTCTAAGCTAAGAGGATTATTTTACAGCTGTTGGGATCTAAATTAAGGGCATTAATTAAAACTTAATCACAGATAAACTGGGCTTCCCTGGTGGCTCAGACAGTAGAGAATTTGCCTGTAATGCAGGGGACCTGGGTTTGATCCCCTAGGTTGGGAAGATCCCCTGAAGGTGGGCATGGCAACCCACTCCAATATTCTTGCCTAGAGAATCCCCACCGATAGAGGAGCCTGGCAGGCTACACTCAAGGGAGTTGAAAAGACCTGACTAAGCACAGCAAGGTAAACTAATGTCTCCAACTTAAATAACTCTATTTTTTGAAATGTGATGTCCTTGAATTACAACATAGGATTTTCTACTTTATTCCTTATTGAAGAAAAAATTCCACTGGTCAAGAAAAAAAAAAAAAAAACATATTCTGAGAGAATGTCTGAAGCTGAGTGTTGTGTGGTTTCAGATTAAGTTATTGTATAAAGACATAAAACACTAATTTACAATCAAACATCTACAAAGTTTTAAAACTACTCAATTAGATATAAGGCTAGTGCAATGCAGACAAGAGGACCTGTACCAGACTAGGTGTGATCGTATTGTAGTTCTTGCCCCAGTCTCATGCCCTAGTTCATGCATAGACGTATGGGCAGAAGTAATTCTTAAAGAGATGAGAATACCAGACCACCTGACCTGCCTCCTGAGAAATCTGTATGTAGGTCAAGAAAGCAACAGTTAGAACTGGACATGGAACAACAGACTGGTTCCAAATTGGGAAAGAAGTACATCAAGACTGTATATTGTCACCCTGTTTATTTAACTTATATGCAGAGCACATCATGTGAAATGCCAGGCTGGATGAAGCACAAGCTGGAATCAAGATTGCTGGGAGAAATATCAATAACCTCAGATATGCAGATGACACCACCCTTATGACAGAAAGCAAAGAATTAAAGAGCCTCTTGATGAAAGTGAAACAGGAGAGTGAAAAAGTTGGCTTAAAATTCAACATTCAGAAAACGAAGATCATGGCATCTGGTCCCATCACTTCATGGCAAAAAGATGAGGAAACAATAGAAACAGTGACAGACTTTTTTTTTTTTTTTTGGCCTTCAAAATCACTGTAGATGGTGACTGCAACCATGATATTAAAAGACGCTTGCTCGTTGGAAGAAAAACTATGACCAACCTAGCTGCTGCTGCTGCTGCTAAGTCACTTCAGTCGTGTCCGACTCTGTGTGACCCCGTAGATGGCAGCCCACCAGGCTCCCCCGTCCCTGGGATTCTCCAGGAAAGAACACTGAAGTGGGTTGCCATTTCCTTCTCCAACCTAGACAACATATTAAAAAGCAGAGACATTACTTTGCCAACAAAGGTCTGTCTAGTCAAAGTTATGGTTTTTCCAGTAGTCATGTATGGATGTGAGAGTTGGACTATAAAGAAAGCTGAGTGCCAAAGAATTGATGCTTTTGAACTGTGGTGTTGGAGAAGACTCTTGAGAGTCCCTTGTTCAGCAAGGAGACCCAACCAGTTCATCCTAAAGGAAATCAGCCATGAATGTTTATTGGAAGGGAAACTCCAATGCTTTGACTACCTGATGCGAAAAACTGACTCATTGGAAAAGGCCCTGATGGTGGGAAAGATTGAAGGCGGGAGGAGAAGGGAATGACAGAGGATGAGATGATTGGATGGCATCACCGACACAATGGACACGAGTTTGAGTAGGCTCTTGGAGTTGGTGATGGACAGGGAAGTCTGGTGTGCTGCAGTCCACGGGGTCGCAAAGAGTCAGACATGATTGAGTGACTGAACTGAAAGTCACTTATGGATCTGCTTCCTTACCTGATATAATTCAAATCTTTAGAGTACATGACCGCTAAGAGCCCATCTTTCTCTATAAATTTCTATAATGATATATTAATTTTATGGAGCAAACACATATCATTGAAATGTTAAAATATTTACATTACATACTTTTAAATCTTAGTGAGACAAATACTTACAAAAATAACACTAAAAATCAATAGGTAAGTAAATTACTTCAGAAAAGACCCTTAATTCCACCAAACTTACCCTGGCTCTCTAGTTACACATGTATGTACACTGACAATTCTTGTCTTGATAGTATTTTTAGAATTCAGAAAATTAAAATTAATCTCTTTATAGTGTATCATTTCTAAAAAGCAAAGATTTATTAAAGGAGAGTTTTGTAGAGATTTATACTGTATTTCTCAGTACTTTCTTCATATATTATCTTTAACAAGCTAACTCATGGACAAGCATTCATTTTATAACAGTCAGGCAATGAGAAAGGAAGTTTTCCTATAGTTTTGTGGAATGGAATCAGAGTATTAAAACTGAAAAAACAAAACAAAACAAAAAACTGAAAAAACCTGAAGAGTTTGTCCACCAAAATCCCTTCTATTTAGGGTTATAAATATCCAAATTTTGCAACATGTGGCCATATTATTCAGGAAAATTTCTAGGATTCAGACTCCTCTATTCCCTTTCGAAAAATTTTACTGACTCAAATCCTAGTTTCAGGTTCCCACGTAAACATAACTCACTAAGTTGCTTCCTCAATATATTGATTTAAATTTTCCAAGTCACTCCCAGATTTTCTCACATATGACATTTTGAACATTTGCAATGTCTTTCTTTCCTTGATATTTGATTCTTTAAAAGTATGATACCAACTCATACATTTCATTTCACCTAGAATTATTAACATGACTAACTGAGCGTAGGCCATGAGATTTAGATAATTAAATTCATTGAAGAATATCATTAACATTTTTAAGCAGTAATGGCAAAAATGGTTTTTCCAGAATATTTAGATCATGTGTGCTATATTAGGTCTTCCATATCGAAGGGTAGACCCAGGGTTATAAAATCCCACATTTCCTCTGACAACAAACAGTAACAATTAAAGGCTGGCTAAACCCTGAAAAGTTAGAGGAAGACAAATTCCCTTGAGGATTTGTGAAGCCCAGAGAGCCTTTAGAGACAAACTCTTCAGTTTCAGATCTATTACTTAAGGCAAATAAGACTCTGTAAGGGCTGGTTGCCTGGAATCTCTCCCTTCTTTTTGCTTCTTTCTCTTTCCAGAAGTAAATCTGCAGTGTCATGTTAAGGCCACTTTGATGGGGATTTCTCTAGCATTAGCCAGTTCTCTATTGAGTGTCTGTAATGAGCACAGCATCAGGAAGACAGAGTTCATGAGCTGTGCCTTTGAAACCTGGCCTGAAATGTGCCCAATTAGCTTTTCGCAGATCAAGAAATAGCTTTGGTTCATATCTTCTACTATCATTTGCTTTCGATTTATAAATCACCTCTATTCACCTCAATTGGCTTCTTGAATTCCCCGAAGTGCATATCATGTCACTGGGCAGAACACCAGGATGCTGAGCAATCCTCAGAAATAAGATATAAAGTATTAACAGAAGCTCTAACCAGTAAACCATCACAAAAATGTTTTAATAAAAAAAGAAAGAAAAAGAGGTAGTGTCACTACATATTTGAGTGATAACCATGTACAGAGCTCATCCTGTTCTGAGACGCTGTGGGCATTAATTTAACTAAACTTGTTAGTCTCTGTCTATGATAGGGAGACCTTCCTGTTGTAAAAATTCATAGCCCAATTATGATCTCTGGTGGAAGCAGACAGAGTTGCAATATCCTGAGAGTCATTCTTGTTGCTCACTGGAGACAGGAAGATATTAACAAACTTCTCATTCACACTGAGACCAGGACTGTACAGTCCTCTTGGTTGCTACATTAACACACCTCAAACTTTTATCCCCAAATAGCTGAATGACAACACCGAAACATCTAGAATGTGGGGGGAACTACCTGTTATTTTTACCTACTAGATTCTTTACACTTCCCTGATGGTTCAGACAGTAGAGAATCTGCCTGCTGGAGACCCAGGTTTGATCCCCGGGTCAGGAAGATCTCCTTGAGAAGGGAATGGCTACTCACTTAAGTACCCTTGCTTTACAAGGGGTTTGTGTTTCTTTGATTTTTAAGAGTAATTATGTAAAATTGCCTTCCCTTCCTTTCTATGATAATTATTTCCTCATCTTCCTATTTCTTCAGAAATGAAATCATGTTTCCTGAATCAGATGTTGTCCACAAATGACAGGATTGTCAGATGTGGAAAAGTACTTAGAAACATTGACATACTATTTGCTCTTTTCAAGTAATATGTCTATGATAGATACATTTCTATGAACATGTTATCTCTGATATTTCTGACTTCCTAAACAGGATTAGATTTTCTAATGATTCAAAATAACCTCTTTATCTTTGTCCTTGGAAAGCAGATTATTACTTCTACACTCAGACTTCATAGTGGTTACCTGACTCCTTCCCTTATATAATTCCCAGAACAGCAAAAAGAACATTTCTCATTCAGAGAAATCTTTTATAAATTGAAAGATAAAACTTGAGATCTTCACTAATTTCAGAGAGAATTCCTACTTTCTTTTCTTTTCTGTTTTTAACAATTTCACCATGCTCAATGTATTTTTAAGGACTCAGCACTAGATTCACACTCCCTCATGAATTTTCCTCTTGAAAACTAAAGATAGTCTAGTCTAAGATTCAGATGAGAAGCTCCAGACCATCCACTAGCATTAAAGGGCCCCGGCACTCTTCTCTACCAACTGAGTTTCTACCACTGGCAACTTTCCGTCTACCATCTCCAAAGAAAATTGAGGCCAAGTCCTTTCATCCCAGAGTTCTAGGTTTAGATTTTGCAAATATAGTTCAGGGCATCTTGGGATGTGACCTCTATTGAAATGAGGCACATAAAATACATCTCGTATTACTGAACACTGTTTAACTCTGTTTAACATATTAACCTAGATGAGTTGTTTGCTATTGATGTAGATTACTTCTCATATCCTTGTATTCATCTACCTATCCATCATCTGTATCTATTTGGGAAGATAACTGAGTCACTTGATATCTATCCTATGATTCTAAATATTTACTAACTTCATGTCTTTATTCAAATCAAAAAAGGAGAAAGATGAAGAAGAGATTAAGGAGAATTGAGAAAAGAAAAACAAAGAGGGAAAACCAAAAGAGGCATTCTAACGCTATTAGTGATATCCAGGTATATTAAGTCTTTTATATTCTTATTAATGTTTTCATAAGAATTGTGAAATACTTTAATTCCTTTTGGTTAGGTATTAAGTATAGCACCTGCCATTGGTTCTATAGTGTGTATTCATATAATTTTAGAAAGCATACTCCAAATTTTAATCTCCTTATTCTTCTCTAGTTGAGTTATATTTTATATTTTTCAATTACTATCAATTATCTATACTTTCTTGTAAAGTTTATCACTTTTGCGTTTAACAATTGACTACATGCATCAGTGGAGGAGGTGGAGAAAATCACTAACAAATATGACAGTTTATACAAACCAATGACTAGAGAAATACCAATTAATTAGCCATTTTTTTGAGTCAGTAGTATTCATATGAGCATTTAATCGTATTGATAGAACATCAAAATAGCATCATAGGATGGATGGCAGTCTCTTTTGTGGTTCCTTACCCCTCCTTGTGGAGAAGTGATCCATTCACTTGTCCATCTTCTCAACTGTAATTGATTGATTAAGGCTAAACTCCTCTCACATCCTTTCCTAACTCAAGTTCAAAGAGACACTCTTCATTAACATGTCTTCTAGTGTATACCTCACTACACAATTTATGCCTTTATTCTATATTAGCTTGCTCAGCATTCTAATTGCCACAAAAGACGTTTTACCTTTTCTACTAAACTGTAATTTGTATGGGGGGGCAGAAAAGCTTACTGGGCACAGAGGTACAATTTGTGTGTGTGCAGGGGTTGTGGGTGAGGGTCTGTATCAGTCTCCTTGCTTAAGTAAAAGAGGTCATGGATGAAATATATTTGAAATATTTGAAAGAAAATATTTCTTATCCTTACCATTTCAATATTAAGCTCTCTCATAATCTCCTATGAACTTATTTTTTATATAATTTATTGAGCAGCATCACCCAAAGAAAATATCTTTTTTCTATCTTCCTATTGTCTCAGAATATTTTATGTTTTTCTATTTAACATGTAGGAATTATGTAATCTTGATAACCCTCTGATCTGCTGAGGCTGGATATGGGTAAAGGCTTGCCAGATACTGCTGCGTTTCAAAACATAAGTGAAAGCCAAATAAACTTGGAATTTTCCACTGCTCATGAGCAGATAGTATGTCCTGTAAAATACTGAACCTCTAGTACTGAGAATTCATAGGAAAAAATGAATTTGGAGATAAGAGTTGTATTGGCAATGCAGCACCTATGGACGTCTATTTCCCACCTTGTATATAAATCTTATACTGAATTTGAGGGAGGAGGAGCCATACTAAGTAAACTTATGAGGAAATATTGAATTGAATACAAAGGTTTGTAATCTTCATATAGTTTAAATTTCTATAGCCTGTCCATATAATGCCAAAACTACCACAAGGTCAACAGAATCTTCTAGAATTATACCCAAACTCTGAGCATTTTTCTTTTTCCTTTGCAACCTCTGCACACATTTTAAACAAGTTTATTTGTCTGATTTACTAGAGTTTGGGTAAGATATTCAAAAAGAGGGCAACAGGAATTACTGTAGGGTGAGATACATAAATAATAGCAAGAAGGGAAAATATGTAATCTGTAATCTTGTAAATAGAAAAGAAAAAGACTGGACCTCCAGTTAAACTAATAGAAAAACTTAGTACCATTTAGTGTCGGGAGGAGGGAGAAAAGGTCAAACACCCCGCTGCAACTCAGTATGATCATAGAGTACAACTATATCATAGCATAGTAAAGTTGGTGTTCAAAATGAGAATTAAAAAAAAAAAAAAGGAAAATCAGCTTGGCATACTTTCTTTAAAAAGATAGGGTTATTTTGGGAAGATGGACTGCAGTGATGTCAGCATGGGTTTAAGCTAGATGAGAACTAGACATCAAAACCAGAAGCACAACATTTACAACAAATCCATTCAATAAAACACCTCTACTAATCTGTAAATACCAAAAGCCACGCAGCCTGAGTGCCCGTGGTATCTAGAGAAAGCAGAGGGAAGCAGTAGGGCAAATGACATACCTACAATCCCAAAATATTCAAGGAAAAAAAAACAAAAAAATAGTCAGTGGATGGTATTCACGAGAAAGCACCGTGGATCAATATAAAAATAACTGGGAGAGGTTTTGTGCATTTCAACAGTGAGTGAAAGGGATTCTGCAGGGAGTCAATTTCCAGTTGATCTCTCCCATTCCTGCAGGTCTTACTAACAAGAAATGTTTTTTTATTCTTGAGTATCTTTTAAAGTGTATTTGTACAGCAATTATCCTGGAAAGAGGGAGCACGATCTTCCTCTGGAACAAAGGCAAAGAGCCGCCTTACTTCTCACTGAAAAAGGTTTGACTTTCTTAAGCTCAGGGTTCCTCATCTGTAACCCACTGTATAAACCAACATTCATCTGGATCCAGTCACTCACCTCCGTGGGACTTGGGGACAAGGAGAGCTTACACAAATAGAATATCATGATATTTATGCTTCTGAAATGTGGGAAACCTGGGTTCAATCCCTGGGTTGGGAATATCCCCTGGAGAAGGAAAGGGCTACCTACTCCAGTATTCTAGTCTGGAGAATTCCATGGACTGCATAGTCCATGTGGTCGCAAATAGTTGGACAGGACTGAGCGACTTTCACTTTCATGCTGTTTGCTATAAGTAGTAAAAGTCTTTATCTCTGACTCAAGAGTCTCATACTTTTTGAAAATATCCATAAAACTGGTAGGTTAACTTGTTAACTTGTAAGCCTTGTAAAAATCTCAAACACTTCACAGCTTCATAGTTCTTAACTTCATAGCTTTTAACAAGCCAATGTCAAAGTCTAAGATAGCTAAAGCAGCCTAGATCCTCTGAACTTTTGAAATTGACCTTCCAAGGTTTCTTTCCAACACAGGACCCCACACTGAGGAAAAATTACTAGAAGTGGAATCAAATTTGAGCAGAATAAAAATAATAGAGATGAAGGAAAGAGAAAATATAGACAAAAGGTGAACAGGTCTGGGAAATCTAAGAGCACAAGCTATTATGTTTTTTAAGCACTACAGGAAAACAAAAAAGATTTATTTGAAGTTAGAAAACCTGTCTGAACTTCTAACAATCTAAAAGTTCACTTAAACGTTTCCCTTTAAAACAAACTTCCTGCAAGAAAGAAGAAGAAGAATATCCCAATAGACCAAGGATTGGCAAACTATAGTTTGCAGCTCACTTCCTATTTTATAAATAAAGTTACTGGAATATAAAACTTTTTCATACTTGATCATTTACATATACTTATGATTATTTTCAAGGTGCAATGACCATGTTAAGTATTATGACAGAGAATACATGATCTGCAAAGAGTAAAATATTTACTTTCTAAGGAAAATCAAAGTGGGAAGGGAAAAACGATAAAAAACCAAAAGAAGTGAAGAAAGAAATAAACATCTCCAAAAGAAAGCCATAAATACAGCAGACACAAAGGAAAATCCAACATACAGATTATGGGAGCTCCTTAGTGGGAAACAAATCAAGGTGGGAGGGAGAAGAAACATTAGAAACAATGATTTAAGAAAATATGACACTGAAAAAAAATTTTTAACTTCTTTTTCAGAAATCACATAATGTGCCTGAGATTATTAACACAGGACAATCAACACCATGTAAAATTAAGAGGTTTTAAAGGAAGAAAGTTGGAAGAGCATGTAGGCAAAAAAAAATACTTAAAATTAACTAATATTATCATTCGATTTTTCCGCAACAATACTTTATCTTAAGGGGAAAATAAATCTACAGATTTAAGATATTTAAGAAAATAACATGTGAACCAGGGATATGTATATATTTATAAATATTTATATTTAATTAACTGAACTGTAATTTGAGACTCTGGTTCTCTTACTCTCCTTTCATCTCCCTGCCTTTCACAGAAGTCAAGCCTGCATCACCCTCTGAGGGCTCCCCTGTCTTGTCAAACCCTTGGCTTTGTTTCTTCATAATGATTTCCTCCCATAACTCTCTTGCATAGCTAATCATACCTGCTTTTCAGAGGACCTGGACTATTAATACTGTCTAGAGATGACCTACCTAGTTGTAATCAGTTGTCAGATAAAATATAGGCTGTCCATTTAAATTTGATTTCAGATAAACAACAAATACTTTTTAGTACAAGTTTTCCTGTGTAGATTTTGGGACAATGTATTTGTTCTTTATTTGAAATTGAAATGTAACATAGTGTCCTTTATTTTTATTTGCTAAATCTAGCATCCCTAGTAGCAACAGTTATCACCTACAGCCAGATTGTCATCATAAAAGAAACCAGGGATTTTTATAGAAATAGATGCACTGTATCTGGAATAAGCAATGTACCAGATAAACCTGAAACATTTTGACATAAACTAGCATGGAAACATTCAAAGACTATTTACTTTCACTTTCATGCACTGGAGAAGGAAATGACAACCCACTCCAGTATTCTTGCCGGGAGAATCCCAGGGACGGGGGAGCCTGGTGGGCTGCCGTCTATGGGGTCGCACAGAGTCGGACACGACTGAAGTGACTTAGCAGCAGCAGCAGCATGAAAACGTTCAAAGACTATTAGGATAATGTTGCTGCTGGGGCTGCTGCTGCTAAGTCACTTCAGTCGTGTCCCACTCTGTGCGACCCCATAGACGGCAGCCCACCAGGCTCCCCCATCTCTGGGATTCTCCAGGCAAGAACGCTGGAGTGGGTTGCCATTTCCCTCTCCAATGCATCAAAGTGAAAATGTTAAGGGGATTTAAAAGGGAGCATTAAAATGCCTTTGCTGAGCCAAAGAAAATGTTGAACTTTGGTAAGAATAGAAATTACAGTGGATGGGAATCCACCAGATACATTTAAATCTTAATTGGTCCCCTTCTGAAGTTAATAGGAAACCAATTTGTTCTCATGAAAACTAGATGAAAGAAAAGAATCAAACATTAATTCTGCCTTTATTGGAACTGTACCACTGGGTAACCAAATTGTAGATGAGAGGAAGCATCTTCTTATCCATAAAACTATTAGAGTTAATGCACAAAACCATTGAATAGAATTAGAGTGTTACCATTTTGGAATCCCTAATTTTTATTGGATATTTATGGATGGATTGACGTGTTAAGCATCAGTCTTTGATATGTTAAGCCTTTAGTCATTGTTGTTGTGTCTCCTGATAAAAGAACACCGCACCACCAATAGTCTTGCCAAAAACAGCAAAGTTGTGTCTGAGAAAGGTCCTGTTTCCCACAATACAAAAAAGAAAACCTGAGAAGCTGTATCATGAATATGCAATTAACAACTCTACTCGATGCAATTAACAACTCTACTCTAGAGCAAACTTGAGAAAAACAGATACATTTTAAAAAAGAGAAAAGGAGGCAATTGGTGGTGGGAGGAGAAAGGGATGACGATTAAAATGGAGTTAAAAAAACATATCAACTTGAAAACTAATGACTAGGTTACAGTGCCTTAGGATGCACATTTAAGGGATAAACTGTAAAGAAACATAAGGAAAGGATTACTGTAAAAGTTGGAACAGTGCTTAATTTTGGAAGGAGAGGACAGAGCTTCTTTTGGAGGGAGAGGTTTCTAGATATCTAGCAATGTTTTATTCATTGATGTAGGTGGTAGTTAAAATAATGTGTGCATGCTACATCACTTCAGTTGGGCCTGACTCTTTGTGACCCTATAGATTGTAGCCCAAAAGTTTCCTTTGTCCATGGGATTCTCCAGGCAAGAATACTGAAGAGGGTAGCCATTCCTTTCTCCAGGGGATCTTCCCAAATCAGGGATCAAACCCAGGCTTCTTACATCTCCTGCACTCATAGATGGTTCTTTACCACTAGTGCCACCTGGGAAGCTCGGTTAAAATAATAGTATTTTAGTATTTGCTTTATAATAATTTTCTGTGATTTCATGTGTATGTATTTTGTTTTAAAACAGCAGTTTAAAAAGTGCTTAATAGAGTTATTGGCTCTTACTAAACAATAAAAGGTGTCTATTAAAAAAATAAAAAATAAAAGATAGGTATTGCATTTTAGAATAATATCTTCCAAGTTGTTTTGAGTGATGGTAAAGCTCTATGCTCACTGTCATGCTCTCTCTTCAATGTACGTACAGCTACAAAATTGCTCCTGACTTTCCAAAATGGTTTATGGCTTTGAAAATGGAAAGTTAACCTTGTTTATGCTTTTAGAACTCCTCAAGGTAGCAAACACTGAGATCAACAAGGAGATAGACAAAAGAAGTTGTAAGGAGAAAGAAGTTTTATCTTTTGCTGGGCATCCTTTTTGGGATCTTCCTTGTGAGACTGTTAACTCAAGGCCGTTGACTAATTTGCATATTGTTAAATGCTGTGTCAACTGAGCTTCTGTCTAACACCATGTAGAAAATGGGAGATTGAGTCTATTGGTCAATTCCAAATTTCTTGGTAAAACAATGAGGCCCAGTCCGAGCCCACTCTTTGTTATTGATTGCAGAAGTATGCAGGCTGTGTATAGAGAACAGTTAATGCTCTTCTTGGCAGGATGTATGGCTTCAGGTAGCTATGCCTCTTCTCTTCTGTCTTCAGGGGCATCTTCTCTAAAGGGTTCTTTTGTCCTGTCTGCAATTTTCTAGCTATACATGGCTGTGCAGTTGCTACTCAAGGTGAGTTCAGTTAGTGCTAGAAAGATGCCTGCTTCTCACTTGGAGCCGAGCTTCTTTCTTATGTAGCACCTATCTTGAATCTCTCTCTGCTTACATTCCAAATCTTGGCACAGTGGGCTCTGTCTGAGGGTCCAACTGAGGTTCTTCCATCTGTGGAGAAGTGCTAAAATCTCTGAATCTGTATATCCCTGAAAGCACACTCCCTTCAAATGCACATTTTCTCCACCTAAAGACAACTGCAAACTCATTTAGGTTTCTTGAAAAACCATCCGTGCCCACCCCTGTGAAAAGTGAGCTCTGTCTTCCATTCCTGGAGTGCTTAATTTCTACACTGTGCATTCGTCACATACCATTTACTTCCTGATACCATTAGCTACCACACTGGCATTCTAGCATCTTTCCACTCTACTACTCTGTCAAGTCCCTTCCCATTTTTGAATTTTTCCTGTGAATAATAATAATAGTTAAGATAATAACTCACATTTATTGACTGCTTAATGTGATTCAGGCACTGCCTAATGGTTTTAATGCAACAACTCTACAGTGTAGATATATCTCTACCTCCATTTAGAATGATGTAAACCAAGTCTTTCAATATCCAATGTTCCAAACCTATTTAGAGGCATAACGAGGATTTGAATACAGGTAATCCTATTGAGAATATCCTTAATAATGTCTTGGGTCAAAAGTCACAAGGAATACGTATCTATTTAATTTAATTCATAAGTTTTTATAGACTTTCTGTTTTGTTGATTTTTGCTTGGCCTGAGTTGATGTTTAAAATATACTATAAACTTTACACACACACACACACATACATGCATTGTTGTTATTGTTTAGTTGCTAAGTCATGTCTGACTCCTTTTGCAACCCCATGGACTGTAGTCCACCATGCTCCTCTGTCCATGGGATTTCCCAGGCAGGAATACTGAAGGGGGTTGCCATTTCCTTCTCCAAGGGATCTTCCCAACCCAGGGATCGAGCTTGCATCTCCTGTATTTACATGTGGATTCTTTACTATTGAGTCACCATGGAAGTCCCATATATATGCATATTTATAGATAATATATATATAGATAGATAGATAGATACCCAATAAAAAAGAGTATACAGACATATAATTAGACAAATCTATCATAACACTAAGAGTATTTTGTATGATTTTGTCCAATTTATCTAGCACAGAGGGATACCTAAGAGTTATTCAATGGACTTTTTTTCTCTTAGAATTACAGCTAGAGGTTAAAGCGTCTGCCTGCAAGGTCGTAGACTCGGGTTCAATCCCTGGGTCGGGAAGATCCCCTGGAGAGGGAAATGGCAACCCACTCCAGTATTCTTGCCTGGAGAGTCCCATGGACGGAGGAGCCTGGTAGGTTACAGTCCACGGGGTCGCAAAGAGTCGGACATGACTGAGCGACTTCACTTTCACTTTCACTTTCCTTATTATAAAACTATCAGTTTTATTCTATTCCTCATTCAGATATATTATTTTAGAATCTGTATCTAGGTGAGAGCTCCTATATTTTATAATCTGCACTCAAGTGCATGTACTACTAATAAGAATCTTTGGTAGATATTTTCCAATACAAGCTTTGATATATGTGGGGAAAACTGTTTGTATTCTCTGATGAGGAGACACAGTGAACCACTTATTGACGTACATTGAAGTTATTCTCTCTCTGTTTCCAGTATACTTCATTTTACATAGATAATTATATTTTATAAATATGATTCAAAGAGAAATACATGAATCAAGTACAACAAAATATCACAACTTCTACTTAGATTTTAAATAATCCTTATATGATAGTGTAGTGTGTAGTGACTGTCAGTCTTGGATATAAATCAGAATCTCCCTCTCCAGATACTCATTGTGAAGATTTTGATATAATAGAGTAATGTCTATGTGCTCAGTCACTCAGTTGTGTCCAACTCTTTGTGACCTCACAGACTGTAGTCCTCCAGGCTCTTCTGTCCATGGAATTTTCCAGGCAGGAAGACAGGAGTGGGTTGCCATTTTTTTCTCCATGGTAGTGTCAGGAGAGTGTTTGGGAGTTTGAGTTTTTATCAACATCCTAGTTGATTCTGAAGTGAGAGATTCTAGGATCACACTTCAAGAGAGGAAGAAAAAGATACTAGTAGTTAAGAGATGAGATTTGGAGTCAGAGAAACCATTTACTAGAATGTACTTAACTTCTCTAAACTTCAGTTTGTTTTCTCTGCATAAATGCCTAAAAATAATAGGATCTGATTCCTGATGTTGTGAGAAAGTACGTGAAAAGTGCTTGGTCTAGTACATAGGAAGTGATAAGTGTTAGTAAGTAGTGGTAGTGGAGGTATTAGCAGTTGTTAAAATGTAGGTGTTCTTTACATCATGTGATATTAGAGAATTACAAATTAAAACAGTGAGATAGCACTACATATGTATTAGAATAGCGAATATCCAAAACACTGACACCACCAAATGCTGGTGAGAATGTGGAGCAATAGGAACTCTCATTCATTGCTGGCAGGAACACAAAACGGCACAACCACTCTGGGTGTCGGCTTGACAATTTCTTAACAAAACTAAACATACTCTTACCATGTGATCCATCAATCACATGTCTTGCTATTTACCCAAATGAGTTGAACACTTTTGTCCGCACGTAAACCTGCACCAAATATTTAGAGAAGCTTTATACCTAATTGCCCAAACTTGCAAACAGCCAACATGCCGTTCATTAGGCAAATAGATATAAACTTTGTGTATCCATACAATGGAATATTATTCAATGATAAAAAGAAATGACCTATCAAGCCGTGAAAACATATTGAGGAAACTTAAATGCACATTGCTAAGTGAAATTGGCTAATCTGAAAAGTCTATATACCATATAATTCTAATTATGTAACATTTTGGAAAAGGCAAAAACTGTCAGTGACTGTTAGGAGTTCAGGGGAGGACAGACAGAGGAACAAATAAGTGGGCAACAGGGATTTTTAAGACAGTAAAACTATTCTGTATCATATTGCAACTGTGGATATATGTCATTATACTTTTATCAAAGTCCATCATATATACAACACAAAGAAAGCACCCTAATGCCAAATATGGCAGTTAGTTGATAATAATATATGAATATTGGCCTATTAATTGTAACAAATATACTGCATTAATGTAAAATATTAATAATGAGGAAACAGTGTATATGGGACAGGTGAGGGGTGTATGAGAAATCCCTGTACTTTTCACTCAGTTTTTCTGTAATCTTAAAACTGCTTTTAAAGATAAAATCAATAATTACAAAGCAAAATGAAACAGACAAAAATGTAGTTGTTATTTGAGTGCTTAAATATGAAAATATGACATTGAAAAAATAACACTTGTTTCGAATGAACACAATGCTCTAGGTGAAAAATACACAACTAGATTTTGAAGACTAAGTAGAAAAAAAAGGCAGCTATCTTATTCTCATTAACACATTTTATATTTAATACTAAATGAAGTAATATGTTGGATACAATACAATCTACTATTAAAATTAATTTCACATCTTCCTTTTTACTTTTCAGTGTGCCTACTAAATTTTTAAAAATTATATATATGGCTCACATTATATTTCTCTTGGTCAATACTGATCTATGAAATCAGCAAAATTTCTAGTATACCAGTAAAAGTGAAAGTCTTAATCTCTGAGACCCCATGTGCTGTAGCCTAATAGGTTCCTCTGTCCATGGAATTCTCCAGGCAAGAATACTGGAATGGGTTGCTGTTCTCCAGGGGGTCTTCCCAACCCAGGGATTGAACCTGGGTCTCCCGCATTGCAGGTAGAGTCTTTACCATCTGAGTCACCATGGAAGTCCCAGTATACAATAGTTCTTCCAAATATTAGCACAGCTCTTAGGTAGTAGTAGTCAATGTCTTGAGCTTCTTGTAGTGGACTTTAACCACTTTTTTTTTCTTCTACTTTTCTTGCTGCTGCTGCTAAGTCACTGTAGTCATGTCTGACTCTGTGTGACTCCATGGACTGCAGCCTACCAGGCTCCTCTGTCCATGGGATTTTCCAGGCAAGAGGACTGGAGTGGGGTGTCATTGCCTTCTCCGATACTTTTCTTATATATAGTCAAATTTTTTTTTTTGTTATAATTATTTTCCCCTGAAAGTTCTAATCCATGCCAGCATAGGCATGTTGGCTTCAAGGTGACTGAGCTCAGTCATTCTAATTCTTGACTCCCTGTTATAACTGAATTTTCCCAATCACCACTGACTGAAGTCACTTTGAGAGTTTCCATTGGTAACATGCCATTATAATCTTGAGTCAGAGTCAGTTTTACTTAGTCCCTCTGATGTGCGCCCTCTTCCTCCTATTCCTGAATGTCTTGAACAGATAGCCATTTTTCTGATTTCCTTTGAGATACTCAACTTTGAAGAGCAGTGCTTTTTGGCTTAGAACCTGTATTAGTTTTCTATGTTGCTGACAAATTACTACAAACTTATCTATTACCTCACAAGTTTCCATGTATTCGGGATCATGGCATGATTTAGCTGGGTCTTCAGCTTAGGATCTAACAGTGCAAAAAGTAAGATTTTTTTCTGGACTGTGTTCTTATCTAGAACTGGGCCTGGAGAACAATCTACTTCTGAGCTCAGTCACTTTGCAGTCGAGTTTATTTCCTTGTAGCTGTATGAAGCTGATGCTCCGATACTTTGGCTACCTGACTCAAAGAACTGACTCACTGGAAAAAATCCCTGATGGCAGGAAAGATTGAAGAAGGGCAGAGGATAAAATGTTTAGATAGCATCACAGACTAAATGGAAATGAGTCTGAGGAAACTCCAGGAGATAGTGGAGGACAATGAAGCTAGGCATGCTACAGCCCATGGGGTCGCAGAGTCTTTGCAACTGAACAACAATAACAACAACAAAAATACGTATGAAGAAGGACATCCATTACTAACTGATTCTTGTCCGAAGGCTGCTCTCAATTCCTAGAAGCCATTCACATATACTTTCTGCCATGTGACCCTCTACATAGGCAGTTTACAGCACTGCCGTTAGCTTCTTCACGGTCAGGAGGAGAACATCTCACTCTGGTTTGTCCACCAGGCATCTCATATCATGGAACATAAATAAGGGAGTGAGATCCCATCACCTTTGCCATATTCCATCTGTTAGAAACAAGCTATGGGTTTTGCTTACACTCAAGGGGAGGGTACTATACTACATACGAGCTTTATTGTTAGAAGTCATTTCTGTGTGTGTCTCTCACATAACTCTTACTAGTGTCTGGGGTTCTTCCTTTCCCACTAACTCTTCTCACTTTTCTCTCAGGTCCATATGAAATGGTTATTCTGTCTCTTCATGTCATTTAATCTGATAGACTGGATCTCAGGTGCCTTCCTGTAAGTCTTTCCAATTTGCCCGCTGTTTGTTGGAAATCTCTCTCGTTTTTCCTTTTTCCTCTTCCTCTTTCTTCTTTCCTTCTCCTATGCACTTTTCCTAACTTTATTTTAACTTACTTCTTAAATGAGCTTCCATTGGACCACTCTTCCCCAAAATAATAGCTATAACCACTGCCATAATAGTTATGAAAAACATAGCTAAAGGAAGGAAATTGAGGGGAAAAAAGAGAAAAAGACACATTTTGAAAGGGAATAAACACTTGCAAGAAGGGAGCAGCACTGAGTGAGTTTTTCATTTCAGAGCATCTGATCTGAGGGCAGACTTCAGCTTGTACCTGGCAAAGCAGGTAAAACAGCATTTAAAGATGCTGGTTAATTTTCTGGCTGACCCATGAACTATAGACATTTAGAGAATACTCCAAATAGGTGACCTAAGAATTGAAGAACTTAACTGAATTTTGGGCTTCTACCAAAAAAAACACACCAGAATTTGCAGTTTGAGTCCAATCAACTTATCTGCTTCATAAACAAACAAGATATCAGAATTCTTTGGAGGAACAAAACAGACTCCAGGGTCTTCATTATATAATGTCCAGAATTCTAGAATATAATGAATAAATTACTTACCATAGAAGAAACAGAAATTAAAAAAGTGATATCTTGAGGATAAACGAAAATGGTAAATAACTATGTCAATAATTGCAGTGGATGTAAATGGACTAAACCTTTTGCTTAAAAGGCTGATATAGTCAAAATGGATTTTTAAAATACTTTTAGGGAAATTAAATAAATAGTCTTGTTTAGACTTCAGAGACAAAGCAGAACAGGCCTCTGACCTTGATTCTAACCTGCCTGGACACTGCCCTGCCCATGACTGACTGTGAGTGACTGCCTGCTTTAAGTGCAAGACTTGCTGGCACCATAGATAAGATAGTCCTGAGACTGTTGAACCCCTGAAGGGTAGCCCCAGGCTTAACAACATTCCAAGTTTTACAAGACAAAACTAACAACATTAACATGAAACCAGAGGTGCTATTTGCTCACAGATTGATGATGATATCAGTTTGCTTCCTGGGACTGTAAATGGGAACCCCAAACTGCAATCTTTGAAGTCTCTGAAGTCAACCCATGGAGCTGCCTCTCTGCCTGGAATCTTTTCCCAATTGGGACTCCAGATGTGTTGTGTCACCTGACTTCCCAGCACTGTTAGATTCTGGATATTGGTCAAAACCCAGTTTGGTGATGTATCCTCTGCTGTCTATATTTCTCTTCTCTTTTAATGCTAGTATAAGTAAACTAGATAATTCTCTAATAAATGTTTGTATTATTTATTTGTATATAACAAGTGGTTTTTTTTTTTTTTTGTTAACAAATCCTCTGAACCTGAGTTGAAAGTGAAAACCTTCAGCAAAACAAATACCTAACTATTTTATGTTTATTAAAGATACACTTTAAATATAAAGATACAAACAGGTTGAAAGTTAACAGTTAGCATAAGAAGATTGGAGTGCCAGAATTAATATCAGATAAAATAGAGTTCACTTCCTGTTGAATTCAGTGATCAATGTAAAGAAATAAAGGAAAACAGTAGAATGGGAAAGAGTAGAAATCACTTCAAGAAAATTAGAGGTACCAAGGGAACGTTTCAGCGAAGATGGGCACAATAAAGGACAGACATGGTATGAACCTAACAGAAGAAGAAGATATTAAGAAGAGGTGGCAAGAATAAGAAGAACTGTACAAAAAAGATCTTAATGACCCAGATAACCACGATGGTGTGATCACTCACCTAGAGGCAGACATCCTGGAATGTGAAGTCAAGTGGGCCTTAGGAAGCATCATTAAGAACAAAGCTAGTGGAGGTGATGGGATTCCAGTTGAGCTATTTCAAATGCTAAAAGATGATGCTGTGAAAGTGCTTCACTCAATATGCCAGCAGATTTGGAAACCTCAGCAGTGGCCACAGGACTGGAAAATGTCAGTTTTTATCTCAATCCCAAAGAAAGGCAATGCCAAAGAATGTTCAAACTACCATACAATTACACTCATCTCATATGCTAGCAAAGCAATGCTGAAAATTCTCCAACCAGACTTCAAGAGTACATTAACCATGAACTTCCAGATGTTCAAGCTGGATTTAGAAAAGGCAGAGGAACCAGAGATCAAATTGCCAACATTCACTGGATCATCAAAAAAGCAAGAGAGTTCTAGAAATACATCTACTTCTGCTTTATTGACTATGCCAAAGACTTTGACTCTGTGGATCACAACAAACTGTAGAAAATTCTTCAAGAGATGGGAATACCAGAACACCTGACCTGTCTTGAGAAATCTGTATGCAGGTCAAGAAGCAACAGTTAGAATTGGACATGGAACAGACTGGTTCCAAATTGGGAAAGGAGTTCATCAAGGCTGTATATTGTCACCCTGCTTATCTAACTTATGTGCAGAGTATATCATGTGAACTGCCAGGCTGGATGAAGCTCAAGCTGGAATAAAGATTGTTTGGAGAAATCAATAACCTCAGATGTGCAGATGACACCACCCTTATGACAGAAAGTGAAGAACTAAAGAGCTTCTTGATGAAAGTGAAAGAGGGAGAGTGAAAAAGTTGGCTTAAAACTCAACATTCAGAAAATGACAATCATGGCATCTGGTCCCATCACTTCATGGCAAATGGATGGAGAAACAATAGAAACAGTGACAGACTTTATTTTTTTGGCCTTCAAAATCACTGCAAATGGTGACTGCAGCCATGATATTAAGACACTTACTTCTTGGAAGAAAAGCTATGACCAGCCTAGACAGCATATTAAAATGCAGAGATATTACTTTACCAACAAAGGTCTGTCTAGTCAAAGTTATGGTTTTTCAGTAGTCATGTATGGATGTGAGAGTTGGACTATAAAGAAAGCTGAGTGCCAAAGAATAATGCTTTCAAGCTGTGGTGTTGGAATAGACTCTGGAGAGTCCCTTGGACTACAAGGAGAACCAACCAGTCCTTCCTAAAGGAAATCAGTCATGAATATTCATTGGAAGGACTGATGCTGAAGCTGAAACTCCAATACTTTGACCACCTAATGTGAAGATCTGACTAATTGGAAAAGACCCTGATGCTGGTAAAGATTGAAGGCAGGAGGAGAAGGGGATGACAGAGGATGAGATGGTTGGATGGCATCCCCGACTTGAGGGACATGAGTTTGTGTAAGCTCCACGAGTTGGTGATGGACAGGGAAGCCTGGCATGCTGTAGTTCATGGGGTCACAAAGAATCCAACAAGACTGAGTGACTGAACTGAAAATAGAGTTTAATATAATATATACTATCAGAGATGTCGAGGGATATTTTATATTGATAGAGTTTTAATTTACCAAAGGCACAGCTATTATAAACATATATGGTTATATTTGTAAGGGCCTCTGTAACAAAATTCTGCTACTTGGGTGGTTTAAACCATAGGGGGAAAAATTTCTCACATTTCTGAAGGCTAGAAGCCCAAGATCAAGGTGACAGCAGGTTTGATTCCTTTGGAGAGCTTGTTTCTTGGCCTGCAAATAGCAGCCTTTTCTCTTTATCTTTCTATGGTCTTCCTTATGCCTATGCCTGTTCATATCTCCTCTTATGAGGATACTATTAATGGATTAGAGACCACCCATCTGAGCTAATTTTACATTGATGATCTCTTTAAAGGCCTTGTCTCCAACTACAGTCACATTCTGAGATACTGGGGGCTAAGACTTTAAACTATGAATTTTGAGGGAACACAATTCAACCTCTAATAATGTCTCATGTTTCAAAATATTTGAAGCATAATTTGAAAGAATTTAAGGAAGAAATAAAATTCGAGTTGAAGATTTTACCAATCCTCTCTTAGCAACTTATTGAACTAGACAAAAAAAAGAAAAATAGTAAAGATGTAGATGAGTTGAAAAATAGCATCTTTTTCATTGATGCCATTGACTTAATATTTGTGGAACATGCACTCAACAACTGCATGTTTCTCTTTCTTCTTCTATACCTCGAGTCAAAATTTGCTTTAAAAAAAAATCACATATAAATTCACCAAGCTTTTAATAAAAAGCCCAGATAGGAGAGCTGACCCAGGCTGAAAATTCAAGTTTTTAAAAGTCCGAGTTGTGGACTCTTAACCATTCTACATAACAAGAGCTAAGTGACTTTTTGTTCTGAATCCTAACTTTTGCATGGGAAGGGAATAGTCCATCCATATGAGAATGGTCAAAGAATAACATGCAATGTATAGTAAAGAAAAATCATAGAAAGAGGGAAAGTGGTTGCCCAACAACTAGAAGTATGGGTCAGAGTTGGATATTCTTGTCTCAGAGTGGGGTTCACTGCTTCCAGGGTAATAATGCTCATTTCCTTCACACTGGTATTTTTAAGAAAATGTTTGAGTTCCCAGGTCCCAGAATTGTGGTTGGGTTTGGCCAGCATTTTAATGAGGTACTCATCTCCTTACAATAACTGAGTGAACCTATCAGTTTTATATTAAAAACTTGTACTCTTTTAAATGTTAGTAAATACACCAAGTGATTTTACCCCAGGTTGTACACAGCCCTCTGGTGTCATGCAACAGAGAGGGTCTCAGCCTAAAATTTTTCTGTGTTTTTTTCCACTACTTTGCTTGGTAAATTGTGAAATGAATCTGGAACCAGGCTACGGAGAAGCAAAGACCATCTGCCCGAGACTTGTAAAGATCTGATGAAGGAATTTCTGGATTGCCAGAGGAAGCATTTGACAGTCTCTCTGTCCTCTGCCCTTTACTTGTTCTGTGATAAAAGAACAGAATAAAATGTGCTTGGGACCTTTGGGTATCTGGGAAGATTGTTCAAAATTGTGCTTATTCTGCAATGCCACACACTTTTACGCCCTCAGATCAAATGAGTGATGTGAAGTTCAGAAGACTAAACCCTATTGAGGTATGACCGTCCCCAGCAGGATCAAGTCTATTGGACTCTGCAATGCATTTGGCATATTTAGGATTCCAGTGCATTTTAAACCTATTGCACTTTCCCTGCCTTTAGAATTTGTAACCTATCAACACACACTGCTTCTGTAACTTGGATAGTGCTCTGTTCGCTGATCAAATCCACTCATTCTCTGCCTTTACTTCACCTCATATTTTATTACTCTTTCAGGTCTGTTGAGCAAATCTATCTATGCAGGCATCTTACAATGCCTTAAATAGCAACTTAAGCTGGGAAGTGTCATCGCTGCTGTTGGTTTAATAATCTTAATAAACCACCTCTTCCAGTTGCCTTATTCTTTAGTTTCATAATTAATGTCTCAACCTCTAGTTTCTGAAAGGAGTTAAGTTTATCTGCCCAGCTATGTGCTAGCAAAAGAAAATGAAAAAGGAAAAAGTGTTAGTTGCTCAGTTCAGTTCAGTTCAATTCAGTCTCTGAGTCATGTCCAACTCTTTGTGACCCCTTGGACTGCAGCGCAGCAGGTTTCTCTGCCCATGGTATTTCCCAGACAAGAATATCAGAGTGGGTTGCTATTCCCTTTTCCAGCAGGGTGAAATGAAATTTGCTCAGTTGTTTCCGACTCTTTGTGACCCCATGGACTGTGGTCTGCCAAGGTCTTCTGCTCATGGAATTCTCCAGGCCAGAATACTGAAGTGGGTAGCTGTTTCCTTCTCCAGGGGATCTTCCCAGCAAAAGACTGTCCTAATAAGTATGCAGCCCTATGCCTGTTGTTCTTCTACTGAAGTAGACCAGGGACTTTCAAGGAACTCATGTAGCTAGGGACCTGGGGGGTTGCAGCTTTAATTCGTCCTGCTGGTGGCAGTCAATACATCCATGGAGCATTCATTCCTCTTTCCCTGAGTGCTGAAAAAGTAGTACAGCCTACTCCGAAAAGTCTGATACCTAAGCAGATCCATAATGGAGGTAGAGATTCTGAACTTTGCTTTTTCATTCATATGTTTCAGCAATACCCTTCTCTTTGAAACAGTTGACCTTCTGACCTGGAATTTCCAACCTTGTTCTGCCTTTACTGAAACCAGCAGTGTTGGCTTCCACCTGGTCTCCCTCCTTGTGGCTCATCTGCTAGGTCCAGGTGACCTATCAACACACACTGCTCTGTTCCCAGCCTTTGATTTTGTATTTAGAACCTTTGGCTCTAGCTAGCAGAGACTTTTACTGAATTCCAGGATCTAGATTTCTAGCACCCTTGCTTGATCCCCTTTGTGACCCTGCTTGATTAACTGATCACTGCAGAAAGCAGTAAATGATTTCTGCAAAGCCTAGGATTATAGGCAATTGATGAATGTTAAATAGGCAAGAGGAGCACAGCCTTTAAAGCAGAAACAATGCACCATTATCTGACTTTCTTAATAGCATAAGAAATCCTTGAGAACAAGAGCTACGTGTTATTTAGCTCCTTACCCATCATAAAATCTAAGTAAAAGTTGGATGAATAAAGGAATACAAGAACACACCTGCATCCAGCACACTCAATCTTCATGACACTTACAGTCCTTAAGTGTTTCCAGAATCTAACATATTACTGTATAGAGGTGTGAGTGTGTTCTCAGTCACTGAGCTCTGTCTGATTCTTTCTGACCACATGGGCTGTAGCCCACCAGGACTCTCTGTCCAAGCAAGAATACTGGAGTAGGTTGCCATTCCCTCTTCCAAGGGATCTTCCCAACCCAGGGATTGAACCCACATTTCCTGAATCTCCTGCATTGGCAGGTAGATTCTTTACCACTGAGGACATCACTGTACAGACAGTATGCTCTTAAACAAGTTATTAAATCTCTACCTTATAACAAACACTTGGAAACATCTTTCAACTTCTTCAGGTAGAAATGACTGTATATTGTCACCCTGCTTATTTAACTCATATGCAGAGTACATCAAGCAAAATGCCAGTCTGGATGAACCACAAGCTGAAATCAAGATTACCAGGAGAAGTATGGGAAACAATGGAAACAGTGACAGACTTTATTTTTTTTGGCCTTCAAAATCACTACAGATGGTGACTGCAGCCATGATATTAAAAGACGCTTACTCCTTGGAAGAAAAGCTATGACACCTAGATAGCATATTAAAATGCAGAGACATTACTTTGCCAACAAAGGTCCGTCTAGTCAAAGTTATGGTTTTTCAGTAGTCATGTATGGATGTGAGAGTTGGACTATAAAGAAAGCTGAGTGCCAAAGAATTGATGCTTTTGAACTGTGGTGTTGGAGAAGACTCTTGAGTGTCCCTTGGACTGCAAGGAGATCCAACTAGTCAATCCTAAAGGAAATCAGTTCTGAACATTCATTGGAAGGACTGATGCTGAAGCTGAAACTCCAATACTTTGGCCACCTCATGTGAAGAACTGACTCGTTGGAAAAGACCCTGATGCTGGTAAAGATTGAAAGCAGGAAGAGAAGGGGAGGACAGAGGATGAGATGGTTGGATGGCATCACCGACTTGATGGACATGAGTTTGAGTAAGCTCCATGAGTTGGTGATGGACAGGGAAGCCTGGCATGCTGCAATCCATGGGGTCACAAAGAGCTGGACATGACTGAGTGACTAAACTGAACTGAAGGCAAAATCTTACCTCTATCTCTGTTACTTAGGTGCAATACCTTAACCTTTTTTCCTCATCCCTACAAATTGAGTCTCCATCTCAACAGTGTGCTCGAAGGATCAATTAATATATGACCTAGAGGAGTGGGATGAGGGGAATGGTACGGAGGTTCAAGAAGGAAGGGATATATGTATACATTAGCTGACTTATGGTATTGTACAGCAGAAACTAAAGTAATATTGCAAAGCTATTACACTCCAATTAAATTTTTAATTAAAAAAAGATAATATGCATAAAGCAGCAAATACAGTGTTTGGGACATAACCTGCCTTCTGGAATTTTCCTTTGCCTCCTTCATAAATGTCAAGTTTACAGATGTTAGTTTGAGAATGCTCCTGAAAGAAACTAGAAGAAATATTTTCTTCTGATTTATGTTAGTGATTTCCATGTTGAGAGCAATCTATGGAATCAGTTAAGGAACTTTTCCAAGCCACTCAGTTTCCAGTCCCCACTGACACCCTCAAAAACTAATGTGCAGAGTGCAATATATTGCCATGGCATTTTGATAGCCTTAATAACTTAATGGAATATCCATGCCTTCTTGTCCTATTTAACAGTATTCATTCTTGACTAAACATTAGAATCCTTTGGGGAAATTCATAATCCCTGGTGGATCCTTAGGGCTATCTGGTAGTATTACAATATTCCTCTACTCCATTCATTTTTTACTTTCAAAGATAAAACTTCAACTTCTCTTTTGTGCTTGAATGTCCAGTAGACACCTCAAAATGGTCATGCCCCAAACTCCTGATTTATTTCCCTCTCATAATATAAACCATTGCAGTAAATGGCACATCCATCCTTCTGATTATTAGAAAACCTGGAGTCATCCATTACCCCTCTCTTCATGTCTCTCTCCTCTCACACACCATATCCACTACAGCAGCAAATTCTGCTGAGTGAGCCTGGGTGCAGTCACATCTTAGTACCCCCACTGCTAGAAACTTGGTTCAAGCTATTAAAATCTTTTATCTGGCTGATTGTTAAAGCTTGCTCATATCCCTCCTACAACCTTGCTTCCCTTCAATTTCTTCAGAGCAGCCTATTCTACTCAAGTTTGTTCAACGACCTTAGTGAAACAAAAGCCAGATTTCACAGTGGCTCAAAGGCTCTCATTGAACTGGCCCCTTTGCTGTCACTACCTCCGATCTATCTTCTCCCATCATTCTTCCCCTGCTCCTACCCATGCAGCTTCACTGACCACTGCTCTGGTCCTTAAACAGGACCTGAGATTCTCTGCTGTTTCCTTCACAGGGAACACACTTCTAAAACCCATGATGCTCACTTTCCATTTCCTTCAAGTCTCTGTCAAGTGCTGCTATCCCGGAAAGATCTTTCCTGGCTAACGTCTCTAAAATAGCATCCCTTAAGTCCTTTGTCTCTTTTGTTCATGCCCATGCCCTAGGTACCCAGCATAGGGTCTGCTTCTCACATGGCATTTGATAAATACATATTAGGCTTCCCTGGTAACTCAGTGAAGAAGCTGCCTGCAATGCAGAAGACCCAGGTTTGATCTCTGGGTCAGAAAGATCCCCTGAAGAACAGAATGGCTACCCACTGCAGTATTTTTGCCTGGAGAATTCCATGGACCAAGGAGCTTGGTGGGCTACAATCCATGGCATCTCAGAGTCAGACATGACTAAGGACTAACACAATAAATACATAGTTTGATGTACAAATGCTCTGAGCTCTCCAGTGGGATCCAGTGTCCTTGAGCTTAGGTTTTCTGGCCTAGAACCATTTGTATGGGACAAAGAGGTTCACATTAGAGCCAGTTCACTGGCCAAGCTCACTGTCTTGCTGGTCAGAGATTGATTAATGCATCATTACCACAGAATCATCATTCTATTTTATAGCAAAATACTCTCAATATCTTGTTTATTGTTTTCTCAGATTTGTCTTTCAATTAAATACTACTCAGTTAGACCCTTAGATGTATCTTTCTATTCTTACTTTTCCCCCTCTAGGCTGCTTTGAAACTCAATTCCTTCTCTTGCTTGACAAAGCTTAATTTATTAAATCTTTGATACTCGGCCCAAAATGTCCATTTTATAACTATCTTTCTAGATGATTATGGCTAGATTTACAATCAGATGCTTACTATATATTTCACTCACTGACTTTTAGTACAGTATTTTCCTGGCCTTTTAAAATGTGAGGCTTTTAAGGTGTGTGAGAAAGAGAGAAACTGAGACTGTCTTCCTAGAGTCCTTTGATGATTTACCTAAATCACTTAAAAATTGAAAACACAGTCTTTGAACTTCCCTATTATTTTTGTCTCTGACATCATCTTATAACACAAATTTTATAACAGCAATATATTTTTTCATTTATGTGATTAAAATTCTGAACACCAAGTCTCCTGAGTCCCTTTTCAAATATCATGTAATATACTCTAAGTTAAATAAGATAGTTTTTTTTTTTTCACATATATTTTCAAGTTCTCTGTTATAATTGCTGGGCTATTTGCTATTTTAATTGCTGCTCTGATATCTTTGCAAACGCTCCTTTGGAAAATGAAATTTTCTAGAAAGAATATAACTCCCAATCATATTTGAAGGAGGAATTAAAGACTTATTTCGATAATAAATCTATGTGCATCACACATGGGTAGCAGTTTGTTTTCCTTTACCATCAATATGAAATTCATTTTTTTCTACTACCTGGAAGTTATGGATAATTTTAAAGACATTTTTCCGAGATCTAAGTAATAAGAATTTACTGTAGGTTGTGAATCAAGGAAATACACACAAATTAAACATAATGCACCAAAGTCATGGAGCTTAAATCATAATAAACAGATATTGATCCAGGATTCCGATAGCATCTCTAGATGTAACTCTAGATGTAAAAGGTAATAATATATAAAGCTTCCTACTGCCTTATAAAGACTTTTAGTTAAAAAAATTAAACCACTTTGGTATTTTTACTATGGTATTTCTTGTGGTCTCATTAATAAAATATATATTTGCATTTTATTTTTCCAAGGAAATATATAGCAACCAATCTCACTCATAAGAGTTATTTTCCTTATGAATGATTATATCTATATTCATCTTATTTTTAAAACAATATTGAGTAAAAACATTGAGTTATTATAAATGCAAACTATAAATGTGTTCTAGAAGAAAAATAATATTCGTGTTAAATGGATGTGCAACTTTTTCGACACAAATGCAAACCAGCCTTAATTTTATTTTCAAAATGTCACTCTTTAACCAATATAATGCACAATCAATTTTAAGTACCAAGCAGAATGCTTTATAATGCTGCTCAAGGGAAGACACACAGTTTTTCATTTCATCATCAACAGAGTTAAGTTATATCACCAAATAATCTAGAAACATCTGATTAACCAGATGCCATTTTCCACCCGCTGTCCCAGATTAAAATGCAGTGATGTGTTCAATAGGGTACTAAAAAATTTTTGATAAGCCTTTTTTTTTTCTCCAGATAGCCACCCCAGCTTCCCATGTAGAGGGGAAATGAAGCAAGGCAACCATTTATGTATATAACTTTTTGAAAAGCAAATTAAAATAAAAACCCTTTATCTGTCCAGGTTTGTAAGCTTCATCTGAGCACAGTGTGGTGCACACCAGTGCCTCTGCCAGTCCTTACATTATATCCTCTACATTTTTGTTCTTAAAGTTTGAACATCATGGAGTGTAGACTTTCAGGCTTCTCTGTCCATGGTAAAATACTGAAGTGGGTAGCCATTCCTTTCTTCAAGGAGTCTTCCCCACCCAGGGATCAAACCCTAGTCTCCTGCATTGCAGGCAAATTCTTCATCATCTGAGCCACCAGGGAATCCCAACCTCTATACTGGTCACCCTCATTTCTCAGTGTAAGTCTAGCCTAGCCACATGTGATGTTATGGAAAGTGTTGGCAGCCTAAGTCCTATAGTTAAGCAGAACTTTGAATGGGTTCTTTGTCTAATAGTCTAATAGCACAATTGTGCCTGGAATGTAGTTGGTACAGTTTCTAAATCACAGTCTTCTCTATACCTTGCTTTTATCTATCTAGATTTTATCTAACTAGAATTCTAGTCCCTTGACTGGCCGTCTTACTTGGAGTCCCATCAATATCTTTTCCATTGGGGAAATTTTCCACCTCATCTAGTGCACCATTCCTTTTACTGTGAATGAACTTCTTCTAAAACTACTATGCTTGTTGGTGTCTTCTGAACTTGAGACTGACTTCCCTCCCTTGCCTGGCCCACCTGCTGTTTGATATTCCTTGCTTGATGATGGACCCGGATCCCTTCCACACCTGGCCTGGTCCAAGTCTGGACAAAGTGGTATGGAGCCCTCATTTCCTGTCCTGTGCTGAAAGCCTCTGCAGCCTGGGCAGTCAGCCAGTCGCAGCACTGCCTCATCTTGCACTTTCCCATGAGCCTCTCTGCTAAGAGGCTTGCCTGCTACATGGCTCCACCCATTGCTGTGTGGAAACCCTGGTTCCCTGCCAGATGGCTCAGTCAATAGATGTGCTGGAGCAAATCAAATCACTGGCCAGGGTAGGGATGTTTTTGTTGTACCTCTTAAAGATCTATTTATTTATTGTATTAGTTGTAATTCTATCACTCCCTATCAGAAAATGAAAACCCAAATAGATGTCTCTCACATACAAAAGTGATGCCAGATATGCTCTTGAGTTATTGAGCTAATTTTCCATTAGCACAAAGTATCTCTTCTTCCCATCCACCCCATGGCTTGCATGCATACTAACTGCTCTGGCTCTGTCTTAAAAGAAAATAAAGTCAATTGGGCCATGTAAGGGAGAAGCCAACCCCTGAACCTAATGCTAAAAACACTGAGTTAACTGAACCTCGTACCAAATGTCTCCTCTATCATTGGTAAAGGAAATCTCTTTGAGTGAAAATATTTAAAAGTCAATTTTGGATGGACAGATTTCTAGAATTATTACATGGTTCCCTACTTATACTGGGGATTTAAAATATGACTTCAGTCAACATTCAGACATACATTTCTGTGCCATGCTCCCAAAGATTATTATTGTAGCTGTTTTCTCCTAAAATAGGCGTCCCTCATTTTTTGACTCTGTAAATCTCTGTGTCTACTTTGTGGTTTTCCCATCTATCCCTCTGAATGTTTTGTCTTTGCCGATTGCTAGCAACATTTTCTATTTTAATCTGTTTAGACCTGAGACATGAGATAGCCATGTATGGTAGAATAGGTCATAACATAAAAATATACTGGTTCTGACTCAGTGCCTGAGGACATCTCTTGAGGATATATACATGAGCTTTTAGGGGGAATAATTTGTGAAATATTATGGCCTTACTTTCTTGCTCATAGCTGCAACTCTATCCAGTTGATGTGTCTCTGTAAATATTATGAGAATACATAAAAGCTGGAAAAACATTGCCATTTGTTCTAAATATCTTCATTGAATATCTACATTATCACAGAAATAGTAAGACAGAACTCACACAGGTGCACTTTTCCTGTCATAAACTCCAACACAATTTCTCTCTGAGATAATCTAACACACATAGGTATGCTTAGAGGGATCTGGGCATGTATAGAATTCACCTCAGAGTTTTTGCTGCATTGTGATTTGTGTTCACATTGTTTTTTTATTTTCAGGATAAACTGAGAAAAGCTGTTGTTTTGTACCCTAAAGTTTCTCATCCATGAAAGACTCCTCAAAGACACAAGATACCTCTTTTTTTTTTTCTTTCAGTTCTTTCCATCCCATAAAAATATATAATTAAAACAATCTTCCATGCCTAAGTGCTCAGCTTCTTGCTTCTTAAAAAAACTTCTCCTGGTAGAAGATTCTGAATGACAGTAGGAGGTCAAATTAGCAAGCTTGACTGCCCAAGGTAAAGAGAAAAGGTTTGCAACTTTCCTGTACATTCACTTATGGCATAAAAATCAACAACCGTGAGAAAGCTTGCCTTTGATTTTTGAAGTGGAAGTCAAGAAATCTTTTTGCAGAATGGTCTGGGATTATGCTTAAAACATGAAAGATTGAATACTCAGCCTCAAAGACTCATAGGAAGTTATCTTCTGTGCTAGGTTGGTGGTTCGGTATCACTACTCACATAAACTAGAACTAAAAGGACCCTCATTTAGCACGTTCAGGTCAGCCTCCTTAGGAGATGAGAGAAAAGTTCATTGACTGGGGACCAGAAATGATTTATCCAAGCTTTAAAATGTTCAGTTTTAAAATCATAAAGTTTTCAGGGCTGGGCTATTTGATGTAGCTGGAGAAGGAAATGGAAACCCACTCCAGTATTCTTGCCTGGAGAATCCCATGGACAGAGTCTGGCAGGCAATTGTCCATGGGGTCGTAAGAGTCAGACATGACATAGTGACTAAACCACCACCACCATTTGATATAGCAGCACTCTGAAGATGCTCATGACTTCTTTTCTTTGGGGGCATTATAAATGAAATATAAGACCTGAGTTTTGTTTTGTTTTTTAATAAAATAGATGAGTTTTGTACTATTGTTAAAGAAAGCCGTAGTCAATACATTCTCCACACCTGGCCAGTATATGGGGTGGTAAGTGGGAATTCTTGCAGGATGCACATATTTGGAAGGAAGGGAGAAATGAAGGAAGGGGCAAAGGAAGCAGTAAAAGCTGTGTAGAAGGAAGAATAAAAACCACAGAGTTCTATTTTCTATCATTACCCATCTACTCTCCTCTCCACAGTCTCCAGAGTGCTTCGTCAGGAGCGCTATAGGGAAAAGATGCATGAATACAGTGAGAGGGGACCTAAACCCCTCCTCTCAGGGGAGCCGTAAAGGAACTGTGTAGGGGAACCACTGACTGAATCCGCCGCCCCTGGCCAGTCCTGATGGTAACTACTTGCATCAGTTATCTTAAACAGGAGGTTTTGGCAAGGAATGTGGAAGCAACAAGCTGCCGCCAACCAGAAGAACTGGGGAAAGGTCAAAGGAGAGAGGAAACTCCAGTCCTCCTGCCAACCTCCCAGAGTCCACCTCACTGGAATCCATCTTGGCTGAGTGATGTGTGCACCATCACACCTTGAGTCAGAGTGACTGGCCAGAGGCAACTGAAAACTAACCCCATCACCATAAAACCTGAGATTGCCAGTCATGTGGCAGAGCAGTACTTCTGGGTTCCCTTACCCTACTGCCTTCCCCCTTGCGCCCCTTCCCAATAAAGCCTCTTGCTTTGTCAGCATGTGTGTCTCTTCAGACAATTCATTTCTGAGCGTTAGACAAGAGCCCACTCTCAGGACTTGGGACGAGTCCCCCTTCCCGCAACAGCTTGCGGAGTAGGATCATTTGCCACATAGCACGTGGGGCCTTCTGGCATGGCTTCACCTTTCTGTCTCCAGCATCTAGCATACTGATTGTCTAGTCAGTCTGGCACTTTCCTGCCTGTGTGATAAGTAGAAGACTGAGACTTCATCCCTGTTCTCTTCCTCAACGTTCTCACCCAACCATGACTACTGCTCTTATCCTGGGTTTGAAATGAAAGTATAATTTCACAAAGAAGCGCTAACTGCTCTTGTCTGTGTTTATTCAGAGTAGACACTTGGAACTTTCCTTCTCCCTGCCCAAGCTGCCAGATGGCTTCTCAAGGCTCCTCTCCCATAATTCTCCTTTAATTTGGTGTAAAGTCTTGTCCTACAATGCCCTCATTCTGCCTTATTATGAGTTTAAATTTTTCCATTACTAAAATAACAAAATGTAATGCAATGAAACCACTGTTCACATTGTGGTGTGTTTCCTTCCAGTCATTCTTATTTTTTTTTTTTTTCCCAAAAATGCACTTATCTTTGACCCTACAGATATTGTAAATATTTTATTATCCATTACCCTTTCATTCTGATCCTTTTGGATGAAGGCTCTATTTGCATCACTATGTCTTCCTTGTATTTTAATTATTGGGATTCGTGTGCCGTAAGTAGAATAGACAAAGACTTTGAAATCAGACAGGTAGGTTTAAACTCTAAATAATGTGTGTGAGTTGGGCAACTAAGTCTTCCTGACGTAGTTTCTCTATCTAAATGCAATAATATGTTTCATATGATTACTTTCAACATCAGTATTAGGAAGGATGACTACTATCCAGCCAGTTGCCAAATGCAGAGCAGACAAAATACATGTCATCTCCTTTCTTCATGTCTAGAGGATAAGGCTTAAACTGTTACATATACTTAGGGTAAGTGTATATACTTAACATATTGGTGTAGCATATATATAAGTGATCTATTAAGAGATATTTTATTGTACACTCAAGCATAAGACAGTAAATTAGTTATTTGATAAGGATTTCTGTGAATTTGTACTTAAATCTATATATCAAATAGTTATTATTAGATATGGCTCATGAAGAAAAATTTTTTCATAATCCTATTCCCATTCTTCTAGCCATTTAACTGAATTTAAAATCAATACCCTCAAAAACATATCCCCAAGTAATAAAATTCTCATGTTTACTAAATGTGTGTGTTTTTTTTAAATTTTCTTTAAAAGGTTCATCGTAATCAGTTGTTTATTAACATGAAGACAAACAGTTCCTGGAGTTTGATGAGTGTTTTTTAACAGAACACAAAAGATCATCCATCAATTCAGCAAGCATTTATTGGTTGTCAAGTATGGCAGAACACAATGCTAGGCACTGTGGACAAATACAAAACAGCAGGCAGACATTTTAGCAGACAGATTTGATTAAATGACAGATAGGTAAGTAGTTCAGTTCACTGTTTCCCAAATGGCCTTAACCTATTTTAAGGATTGTAGGGATTTATAATAAAAGCAACTCAAGCCTTGAAATTAGTAAGCAAACTTTCATATGCCTTGCTTTACCACTTAAGAGTAGCATTTCTGTAAGCAAATCACCAATCATCTCAGCAATATCCCTCAACAGCAAAATGAGCTTTAGATAATAGATGCCCACATGCCTAATAAAGTTCTTGGCATTGTGTGGAAACAGTGTCAGACTTTATTTTGGGGGGCTCCAAAATCACTGAAGATGGTGATTGCAGCCATGAAATTAAAAGATGCTTACTCCTTGGATGGAAAATTATGACCAACCTAGATAGCATGTTCCAAAGCAAAGACATTTCTTTGCCAACAAAGGTCCATCTAGTGAAGGTTATGGTTTTTCCAGTGGTCATGTATGGATGTAAGAGTTGGACTGTGAAGAAGGCTGAGCCCCGAAAAATTGATGCTTTTGAACTGTGGTGTTGGAGAAGACACTTGGGAGTCCCTTTGACTGCAAAGAGATCCAACCATTCCATTCTAAAGGAGATCAGTCCTGGGTGTTCATTGGAAGGACTGATGCTAAAGCTGAAACTCCAGTACTTTGGCCACCTCATATGAAGAATTGACTCACTGGAAAAGACCCTGATACTGGGAGGGATTGGGGGCAGGAGAAGAAAGGGACGACAGAGGATGAGATGGCTGGATGGCATCAGCAACTCAATGGACGTAAGTTTGAGTGAACTCCGGGAGTTGGTGATGGACAGGGAGGCCTGGGGTGCTGCGATTCATGGGGTCGGAAAGAGTCGGACACGACTGAGCAACTGAACTGAACTGAACTGAAGTTGCTGCTATTTTCACTCATTTTTTCTCATTTGTTTCCTATCAATAACAGTTACTTAGAGTTTTTGTGAAGATCAAATGAAAAAACCTATCTAAATGCTTTGGAATCCAGTAAGAACTCAATGTTAATTCAGTCCCCTGATCTTTAAGTCCCTAAAGAGATATGTCCCTTGTTAATCTGTATTTTTAAGGATTATCCATTAACACCACTTTTCACATATGAACTTAATGTTTACGTGTTGGCATTGACGGAAGCAAAATAAAGCATGAATGGTTTGTCAATTTCTGTATTTGAATACACAGAAAGTAGCATACTTGCACATTTGTTTCTGTTGAAATGATACTGGGACTCTTTAAGAAGACTTCTAGTAATTCTGACTCTGATGCTGTTTTGAACATGTCCCAAATATGCCCACATGGAGGGTTTAATAGGTGTGGATTCAAAATATCTGATTATTTAATGGTATGAATAGATGGAAAGATTCTATTATAGTTCAAGCAGTTAAGAAACTTCAGGTTTGGCTACTTAATCTTCTATTGGTCACGTAGTTCACAGTTGCATTTAGAAATTTTCCTGTTTATTAAATGGCATCCAATTGAGGAATATTTTTGATCCATGGAAGCACTGCCAACCAAATGAATACCAGAATAGTAAGTATGGACAAATTTACGTGAGTTTCAGTTTTGTTCTATTTGTTTCAACTCCATCGTCATTTGTTTGGCTTCAGCATTTATCTGAAGTTTGTGATTTTCTAATTGCAGACTCACATATTAATGCATTTAGAGGGTCTACTCTATGACAGATCCTGGGAACACAGATTTAAATAAGATAGTTCCTCATTTCAGGAATCTTCCAGGCCCTCTGCCTGGAATTGCCATCATTCTTATTATTAATCTGGAGATTCTCTGGTCATCCTCATTTAGATCAAGCTTTCTCACATTTCTAATGCAGAACAAGGCATATGGTGGAAATGAAAGGCTTTTCCTCCACATAGCAAGGCTCTGAGGGAAGGTGCATATCAAGTCTTTGTCTTGTAAACATGGCAGGCTGACTTCTGCACCAACTAAGTACTTGAATGTCAGTGCCATTCCCAGGCAGTGGTCCCCAGTCCATACAGTGTCTCATAGTAATTACAAGTATTTGCCAAGGACTTTTCTCCTGGTACCCGCTCTTGACTTCCACCATCTTGGATTGTGGATTTCATAGAATTTAGCTTTGGTGCTGATATCATGAATGATATTTTCAGTAATTAGAGAAGGAAATGGCAACCCAATCCAGTGTTCTTACCTGGAGAATCCCAGGGACAGCGGAGCCTGATGGGCTGCCATCTATGGGGTCGCACAGAGTCAGACACAACTGACGTGACTTAGCAGCAGCAGCAGCAGTATTTTCAGTAATTATCATCTCCATCATAAATTGGTGATTTTTGAGGTTTTCCTCTGTTCAGATTTTGGAATCTTTCACAAACCCCTGGAATAATTCTTTTTTTTTTTCCTGATCCTAGCCCATGAATTCAAACCGTAAGATTTGAATTTCCAGTCTCCCTTTCAGAGGAGGTAGTTTGGGGAAAAGAAAAAGGAAATTGAGAGTGAAGAATCTGGAAATGAGAGAAGGTCATTCCTGAGCTGTGGTTTTAGGTAAGTCAAAGATATAAATGAGGAAAATGATGCACATCTATGAAACATACCTAAATTGGATGGGCAATTAGTGGGGCTTAAGAACAACTCACTAAAGGCTAAGATAGGAAGTCTTAAAAACAATTTGTAATCATATTCTTGATGCAGAATCAATTTAAACCTTTTCCTTATTTTCATATACATAGTTATTAGAAAGAAATGTTGCCTAAGAAACCACACCTCACTTGGGTTGTTATCTACCTATCTGTCCCTTTCAGGTTGTTGTGACCTCAGGAGACCTTACTTGCTTTTCGTGAACATGCAAGGAGAAACCCAGGCTTCCCTGGTGGCTCAGATGGTAAAGAGTCCTCCTGCAATGTGGGAGACCTGGGGTCAGTCCCTGGCTTGGGACGATCTTCTGAAGGAGGGGATGGCAACCCACTGTAGTATTCCTGCCTGGAGAATCTCCATGGACAGAGGAGCCTGACAGGCTACAGTCCAAAGTCTTGCAAAGAGTTGGACATGACTGAGCAACTAAGCACAAAGAGAAACCCACTGAGTTGACTCCAGTTTGAGGAAAGAAGTTTTTTCACTTTAGAGGACATGAGAAAGATTAATTAGAAGGAGCTCAGCAGATGAGGAGCAAGAAAATCTATTAGGAGAAAATTATAACAGTGTAAGGAAGAAATAATGAAGAAATGTTGGACTGAGTCAGTAACAATGTGATAAGAGAGACAGGATAGATTTGAGAGTGATTACGACAGTGGAAATGACAGAACTAAGAGATGATTGGATATGGAGGGTAAAGGAAAGGAGGAGTTGAGAAGGGCATTTCGATTCTACCAACCCAGCTAAGGAACAGAGAATGCCAAAAGGGAAGAGAAAATTAGTTTAATTGGGGGCATACGGACAAGGAGAGTTCTCTAACAGGCAAAGAAAGGCATGGAGCCCAGGAGAAGGCATGGCCAGAGATACAAAGAGTCAGTAGCACTGAATTTGGTAGTTCAAACCTTGAGGGTAGGTAATGTCTCCTACAGAAGTTGTGTAGGGAGATAAATGAGCAAAACTGAAGAGAGATGACTGTAGACAGTATATTTATTAAGAAAGCAGATGTAGGAAAATGAGAGATCTGAGTCTTTGCAGAATCAGGAAAGGACTATGCAGCAAAAATTGAGGGAAAAGAAAGTTTTGAGCAGTAAGACATCAACTGAAGTTTGGGAAATGCTCCATACCTTCAGAAATTTTATGTAATTGTGACTTGAAGGAGTTTAAGGAGAGTTATGGAGCAGAAAAGCAGGCAATGGGCTGCAGAATGCCCAAAAAAACGGAGTGATTTCCTCTTCAGAGGATCTTGAAGAAGGAAATTCTATGTGACTCAATTAACTATGAGGAAGGCAGGTTCAATGAAATGTTTATCTTTGGAGTAAGAGTGGAAGATGTACAGATAGGAGAGTTTTGAAAAGATAGAAGATGAATTGTGAAGATGGTTTAGAGATTCCTAAGCCAGTTGACTTGCTATAAAAAAAAAAAAAAAGAGAGAGAGAGAGAGAAAGAAAAATTGGCGAAATCTCCTGCAATAACAGAAAGTGAGAAAGAAAGGAGTCTGTAAGCTAAGTACCTGAGACCACAGTGGGAATTCAGAAGACACTTAGAATGTAGCTTCTCAAATGTTCAGGAGCAGCCATAAGAATTACCAAGAGATTTTGTTTATATGAATATTCTGACTCACTATGCCTGGATTGGACCTAAAATTCTGTATTTTGAACAAGTTGTCAGGTGATAATGCTACTAGTTCTGTGACTATTTGAGAAATAAGGACATAGAGAATCAAAGACTGAGGAGAATGGGTTTTTGGGTGTAATCAGAATATATGCAAAATAAAGACATAGTTTGACAAAAGACAGGAAATGGGATGGTTGAACATGGCAAAGAGGAGCAATAGGAATGCATTTTATGAATAGTTCATGTATTCATTAAGACCGTACTAAATGCTCAATATTCATATACCTCTCCTTTGCAGAACATGGAACAAGACTCGTTAAATCCAGTCTTGGGCAGTTTAAGGATATTATCAGATGTACAAGATAACATAAACAAGAAGGATGTTAATTAATTCATAGACATGTAAGTACTTCAGAAATAAACATGCTCAGAAATAAATTGTCAAAATCTGTTAAAGATGATAGGTAGACAGCTCAAATATTTCTTTGAATTAATTTATTAAGATCAAGACTTCATGAAGGATTTTCACCGTGCCATTCATTTTGAAACTGAAAAAAAAATCGAGTACATTATCATCCACCTTCCCTACATTCTTTTTAAAAGAAGATATGTCAGGTGTCAAGTTCCCATCAATTTGCCAACAAGAGAGGGAAAAATGAGGCTGCACCTTGAATGGAACTGACCCTATCTCTTTATCCTTTATCCTCTTTGCAGTGGAGAGTCACATGAAGCATGGGTTTGAAAATATTTGATCCAGACAGAATAGTCACAAAGAATAAGTGTCACTAAGAGAAAAAGTTAGATGTTCAGAGATTAGCTAACACACTTTTAGGCATGGCCCCACCCCTGGCCCCATTCCTTTGCCTTTGCTGTTACTCCACTGTCTCAGCTAATAGCCAATGCGTCTTTAGGGCTATTCTCATTTCCCTGTGGTTTTTGTACACCTACCATATGCTCATAACTGTCCAAGAACTCTGAGGCACAAAAATATTGTTAAGAGCTCAAATTCAAGTTCAGTGTCTTTAGAGATTTTCTAGCTGATTTGGAAGAAAAGCATAAGCATAACAGTATAAACTAGTATAAACAGTATAAGCTAGCACCACCGAAACTGTCTTCTGCAGAAATTCTTCTATGAAATTCTACAAAAAATATAGACCATAAAAAGGAGCTTGATGCTGATAAGAGTTTGTAAAATATCATATCTTAAAACTTCTTGTCTTCAATATAAATAGGAGAGCATGCCTATTTTAATGGTTCTCTTATTTTGAATTTAATGGTTCTTAGCACTGTAGTTAAGAAATCTGGTTAACTTCGTTTAAGAAACCAAAGTTTCTAAAGATTCGGTTTTGTTTTTAAACCACTGGATTTTTATATCATAAAAATTGTTATATCTCAAGGGCTTAGTATTCCTCAGAAGACAAATAAGGGAATATTATTGTAAAAGTAAGCTGTCTGCTATAATTGGTTTAGTACAATTACAATTAGGGAGATCACTTCAGAAATCTAAGGAGGCATTAATGAGGATTTTGAGCTGGCATTGAATGATGTGAGTATTTTGAGCATTGACAAAATAAGATATTCTGGGTTGGGATGCAAGTTGAGAGGGTTAACAGAATAAATAAAAATGGAGAGGAAGAAAACAGTTCATGGTTCAGGTGTGTTTAGACGACAATGAGAAAATCAATATGCCTGGAGACAAGGTTTTTGATTGAGTGAAAATCAATTTGGCAAGGTTGATTATAAAGATCCTTGCATTTGGGGTTGGGTTCTATGAAGATTGAAATATGTGTTAATTGCATCCAGAGGGGAACAAACAGGGAATGGGTGTTTAGCATTCTGACCAAACCATTTCTTTAACTAAAAAAAAAAAAAAAAAAAAGAAAAAATTACTGTTGTTTCTGTTTTTTTAAAATAACACAAGTATACAGTGAAAATATAAAAAAAGGGAAGCAGAGTAAAGTCAAAATCACTCACAACCCGATCGACCAGAAATAGTGCAGTTGACATTGGGAGTATCGTTTGCCAATTTTTCCTAAGTGTACACATGTTCACACACTCATTTTACAAAGTCAGCTCACACTATGTCATAGTGGCTGTAAACGCAACTCCTAACAGGCAAGTAAGTTAATATAAATGTGTGCAGGAGGGGAGACTGGTGAGGTGTTGAAGATGCAGTCTTTCATGCAGACACTGCTACAAATTAAATATATGGAATGTTTGTTGCTTCCATGAAGAAATATACTGGCTCCATATGCTGCTCTCCATTTATTTGAAACATACTAGAATCTTGGTCCATTTTTAATTTTACCACACTTTATGGAAAAAGAGATATAAGAAAAAATATCTTTTAACTAACATTAGGAAAACAATAGAACCCTCCTCCCTCTGAGGATAGAAAGATCACTGTGTGCTGAGCTGTGCTTAGTTGCTCAGTCATCTCAGACTCTTTGTGACCCCATGGACTGTAGCCCGCCAGGTTTCTCTGTCCATGGGGATTCTCCAGGCAAGAATACTGGAGTGGGTTGCCATGCCCTCCTCCAGGGGATCTCCCCAACCCAGGAATTGAACCCAGGTCTGTCACACTGCAGGCAGATTCTTTACTGACTGAGCCACAAGGGAAACCTAAGAATATGGGAATGGGTAGCCTAGCCCTTCTCCAGAGGAACTTTCCAACCCAGGGATTGAACCAGAGTCTCTTGCGCTGCAGACAGATTCTTTACTAACTGAGCTATTGGACAGTGATCACTGCTTTAGGACAGAGATGGGGCCCAGAGTTGGAAAATCTTCATGGTTTAAAAAAAAACAAACCAGAAATCCAGTACTTATGTAATATTTTCTGATTTTTTTTTAAGTAGGAACTAATTAAATTATTTTAACAAGAGAATCAGAATTTTATTTAGGTAAACAAAACACACTCAGAACTCTACAGTTGGTGTCTTTTGCTGATATACTTCCACCAAACAAAACAAAGCTACAGCAACAAAGCTTCCTGGTTCTTTGCAGTGACAAAGTGCTATTCTCATGTATTGTCTCTGGCAGAAAAATCTTGAAGACCCAGGGTAATGGGCATTTAGACTTTTGTATCTTTAGATATGACCTGGCACAATATTTACAACTGTATTAGCATATGATGAATCTTTCATTGTAAAAAGACTCACTTGGAAAGTGTTGTAACATTTCATAAATATGCTAACTGAATGTATATTTTGTTTATTTGAATAGGTATTTACTCATTGGAGGAAGATCTATTCCCAAGTGCCACTTAGGTTATTTTCAAGAACTCCCTACTGAATATGGATGCAGCTGTGTGTCTCTGCAGAAGTGAGAACAAAGCTGGCTGTGTGGAACGTTGGAATCACAGTGAGTAATTAGCACAATGCCTGTAATCAAGGAAAGGTTATGTTGAGAAAAGAGGAGTATAAATGTCTGTGACATAGGAAAAGGAACAAGAGAGAGAGCATCTGAAGAACAAGAACTAAAACAACATTGACATTTAAGTGTAAAAAACAACTCATAAATATATACTGTGTCTCCTCCACTTCAAATATAAACATTTCTTTTACCTGAAAATGCCTATTCAGGTGATACCTTTCTTCCATCTATTTGTATCATTAGTATTGCTTTTAAATAAATATACTTCAACTACTCCAGGTTGACAAAAAGAGAGAATTCATATTCAGTCAAGAGTGCCTGAGCACAGAAAACACAAAATAACTTGAAATGTATGAAGTGCTATATAATTTTAGTCAATAGCAGTGATGCTGTAGACTAAGATAAAATTATATAAAACAGACACACTCAACAAATGAAACTCTTTCAACAAAACTTTGTATCTGGTCATTGTAAGTAGATGCAATTCCAGTTGTGAAATAAGTACCCTTTATTGATCCTAATAATACGACTTTTTGCAAGTCTAATTGAAATATTTTAATACGTCAAATTATGGATACATTGCCCTTAAGTGGCTCACTATTTAAGGAAACAGAGAAATAAAACATATTTTTAAATCTTGTAACTGACTTCTAATTTTTCTGATTTTCAAGTTTGTATGTTATATGTTTGGGTTCCTTCATATTGAAAATATGTTTCTTTTTCCACATCGGAAAGAATAAGAACAGTCAGATTTTAAGGCATCTGTCAAGATTCAAGTTTTTATCCTTTATCATGCCTTTTTCTGTTTATTAATAGAAGTAATTTAAGAAATATTTAACAATATCTATCACAGTTTATATTTTATGCTTAAGAATGATTTCAAACAGGACATTATGATGAGGTGGGGGGGCTATTTGTTTATGGTCTCAAGATTCTTTTTTATTACAGTATTTTACTGATCTCATTAGTTTTACCATTTAAATTTTGGACTCAACAATGCACAGCTTTATAAATTGGCCAACTAATCTCTACTAATGTCCAGGTTAATATTTGGGAATTTTTCCGTAGTGACAGTAGATAGGGAAGCAGTTGAACTTTTGACAGGAGAAAAGTGGAGAGAGCCTTTCATATTGCTTCATTGAATTGATGGGTTTATCTATAAAATGGGAGATTAGGATGAATCATTTAAGGCATCTCTGGCTCTCCTTCTGATAAGTAGATCCAGGATGAAGCCTCTAGAGAATCAAAGAACAGAATTAGAGTAACTCTACAGTTATTCTTCTAACCCTTTGATTGACTGATCGATTAAGAATTTATTAAAGAATTTGCTAAACAGCTAGACAGGCACTGTTTTATATCAGTGATAGTGTCTACACTGGTTAATAGACATTGCCTGTTTCATTACAAGCTTAATGTAATCAAATTTACATGATAGAAAAGAACAAAACATATAACTACACAAATAGCTAGTTTTAACTCTAGACATTATGAAATTGCATATAGAGGGGGATTTGATCTAGTTTTGAGTACTCATACAATAATGTCACTTAATAAATATTTCCAAAGTGAAAATGAAAGTCACTCAGTCGTGTTCGACTCTTTGCAACCCCATGGACTATAACAGTCTATGGAATTCTCCAGGCCAGAATACTGGTGTGGGTAGCCGTTCCCTTCTCCATGGGATCTTCCCAATCCAGGTATCGAACCCAGGTCTTCCACATTGCAGGTGAATTCTTTACCAGCTGAGCCACCAGGGAAGCTCAAATCTCCAAGGAAGTCTACAAAGAAGTGTTATTTAAGTTTGATTCTGAAAGAACATCAGAATTTAAGGGAAAATGAGAGAAGATCCAGCTCAAGGAAGGTAAAAGAAAGCTGTGCGTGTGAAGGTTTAGGTCAAAATAAGTCCTGAATGTCTAAGAAATGTGAATTAAACCAGTGCTGTTAAAGATGAAATAATGAACACAGGAATGGCAAAGATGTGGCTAGAGATATGTATAGGGCCGAGTCAAGGAAACTCATTTGAAGCCATATTAAGAATTTTGAACTTTATTCTAAAAATAATGTGAAGTCATCAAATGGTTTTAAGCTGGAAAAGGGGATGATCAGCTATTCATTTTATATATCACTAGATCTGCTGAGTGTAATACTAAGAACCTCCTATACACCAGATCTCTTTAGGGATGTTACATGTATTCAGATATTAATATTCATAACAACTCAGTGAGGTGGAAAACATTTCCACTTTATAAAAAGCTTTAGCAACTTGCTCAGCATCACAAAGCTGATTAGTGCGCAGTCTGACTTGAAAACTTGCAGTCTTAACCTCTGTATTTTATTTGATTGTGGAAAGGGATGGAAATTAGCTTGAAGAAGTAAATTGTCTAGGTGAGAGAAATTGTTGGTTCAGACTATTGTGATAGTAGCAGATTGGAGAGAAGTAGAAAAAGTCAAGGACTATTTAGGAGACAGAATCAACAACAATTGGTAGTTGAATGGATGTAGTAGGCGGGGGACAGAAAATGATAAAGGGTACCATTCAGGTTTGGGGCTTGAGTAAAGGGGTACCCATTTATCAAAACAGCAACCTATTCCAGAGAAGCAACGAGTCTAGTGAAGAAAGCTTTTGGTAAGGTGGAAGTTATTATCACGCAAAGTCATCTCCGAAATGCTTCCCTAAATTATTCCTGCACTTGGGAATCAAGTTTACTGAATATTCCAGCGTTTTGTCTCTCCATGTTTTTCCACTTTGTCCCCCATATGGTTACTCTGAAGGCATTTGAGGCAATAAGTACATGAACGAGAGGATCAAATTAAACAGGGCATCTAAATTATTTTCCCTCTGTTAATCTTGATTGTCTAATTGTATGTACATATTTATTTATTTGACAGTCTTTATATGTGTGTTTTTAAAAATTTTATTGGAGTGTATTTATTTTACAATGTTATGTTAGTTTCTGCTGTACATCAAAGTGAATCAGTTACATGTGTACATATATTCCCTCTTTTATAGATTTCCTTCCCATTTAGGTCACCATGGAGCACAGAATAGAGTTTGCTGTGCTATACAGTAGGTTCTCATTAGTTATCTATTTATGCATAGTATATATATATATATATATATATATATATATATATGTCAATCTCAATCTCCCAGTTCATCCCACCTTCCCTTTCCCCTCTTTATATCCATAAGTTTGTTCTCTACATCTGTGTCTCTATTTCTGCTTTGCAAAGCAGTTTATCTGTGACATTTTTCTAGATTCCATAAATAAGCACTATTATGTGATATTTGTTTTTCTCTTTTGGAGATTCCCTGGTGGCTCAGATAGTAAAGAATCTCCCTGCAATGTAGGAAATCCAGGTTCCATCCCTGGATTGTGAAGATCTCCTGGAGAAGGGAATGGAAACCCATTGCAGTATTCTTGTCTGGGAAATCCCATGGACAGAGAAGTTTGGCAGGCTACAGTCCACAGGATCACAAAGAGTTGGACACAACTGACTAATACTTTCACACTTTCTCTTCCTGACTTTCTTCACTCTGATAGACTCTAGGTCTATCCACATCTCTGCAAATGGCACAGTTTCATTCCTTTTTATGGCATATGTCCACAAATGTCTTCAACATGATCGGGTCAGTCTTCAGCTATGCTGATCTTACAGAAGTTTTTCAGGTATTGATCGACAAGTCAGTGCTCCAAAGATAAAATAGAGACACATTTTGAAATATAGACACTTGCAGGTAGTTTTAGGCAATTCATGTTAAAATGCTGAGTTTATTGGCCTAGAAGCACACAAAGGGAAAAGCTGGTGGGAAAAATTGCTTTTTTTGACTTCCTGCCTCCATGGTAGTGGGCAGTGAATTTCCAACTTCTGTAATTCTCTTTTCCCTTTTCAATGATAAAAGTTCACATGGTTTGACTTGCTGTACCTTTTCAATGAACTAGACCAAACAATTTGCCCTCTGTCATGACTAAACATCAATCAATGACCAAAGACTGATTGAGTGCCCGCCTTGGCAAAGTCAATACCCTGGAAAGCACAAACAGCTACAAGAAAGTGGACACGTTTCTCTCACAGCACTCTTTGCCCAGCTGGTGAGACAGTAGATGAACATGTCTTTAAAAGGATGAATGGTTTGGTCAAACAGTTCCCTCTTTCCTCCCCTGGTGGCCCCTCTCTGTGCCTGTCTTACCCCATCCCTGCACTTGCCCTTTTCTCTCTCTCTATTTTTTTCTTAAGGCCTACAAGAAACCAGGGTTTGGGGTTCTGGAGAATCTAGTAAAAGCAGAAGAATCTGGTAAAAATTGTGAAGCAAATAAAGATCTTGCACATTAAACGGTTAAGGGAGGGTGGCACAGAAGACCTGAAGGCTGCAAGGATAACAGTGATGCAATATATTACCTCCAAATTATGGTTTCAATTTCTCACCTTCCCAGATGTGTTCTATCACACTTTGCATTCTGGAACTGCCTGTATTAGGAACTTCTGATAAAAACCCGGTCCCATCACTTCATGGGAAATAGATGGGGAAACAGTGGAAACAGTGTCAGACTTTATTTTTTTGGGCTCCAAAATCACTGCAGATGGTGACTGCAGCCATGAAAGTAAAAGACGCTTATTCCTTGGAAGAAAAGTTATGACCAACCTAGATAGTATATTCAAAAGCGGAGACATTACTTTGCCGACTAAGGTCCGTCTAGTCAAGGCTATGGTTTTCCCAGTGGTCATGTATGGATGTGAGAGTTGGACTGTGAAGAAGGCTGAGCGCCGAAGAATTGATGCTTTTGAACTGTGGTGTTGGAGAAGACTCTTGAGAGTCCCTTGGCCTGCAAGGAGATCCAACCAGTCCATTCTGAAGGAGATCAGCCCTGAGATTTCTTTGGAAGGTTGATGCTAAAGCTGAAACTCCAGTACTTTGGCCACCTCATGTGAAGAGTTGACTCATTGGAAAAGACTCTGATGCTGGGAGGGACTGGGGACAGGAGGAGAAGGGGACGATAGAGGATGAGATGGCTAGATGGCATCACTGACTCGATGAATGTGAGTGTGAGTGAACTCCAGGAGTTGGTGATGGACAGGGAGGCCTGGCGTGCTGCGATTCATGGGGTCGCAAAGGGTCGGACACGACTGAGCGACTGAACTGAACTGAACTGAATAAGAATAGTGTTCTGTTGTGGGGGAAGGGAAGTGGTTAGTTATCACCTAAACTCTGCTGCTGCTGCTGCTGCTGCTGCTAAGTCACTTCAGTCACTGTGTCCGACTCTGTGCGACCCCATAGACAGCAGCCCACTAGGCTCCTCTGTCCCTGGGATGGTCCAGGCAAGAACACTGGAATGGATTGCCATTTCCTTCTCCAATGCATGAAAGTGAAAAGTGAAAGTGAAGTTGCTCAGTTGTGCCCTACTCTTAGCAACCCCATGGACTGCAGCCTACCAGGCTCCTCCGTCTATGGGATTTTCCAGGAAAGAGTACTGAAGTGGGTTGCCATTGCCTTCTCCATCACCTAACCTCTAAAGATACCTAAAAAAAAAACACACACACACAAAAAAACCCAGAAAACCAAACAAAAACAAATAGTCCCTAAATGACAAAAATGTAGTATAGCAACCATCCAAGTGATTTAGTCCCTCAGTTGTGTGATTGTGACACAGTCACAGCATGACCACTTTGTGATGCTCTTTGTGACCTGATGGACTATAGCCCACCAAGCTCCTCTGTCCATGGATTTCTCCAGGTAAGAACACTGGAGTAGGTTGCCATTCCCTTCTCCAGGGGATCTTCCTGACCTGCAAATCACACTCACATCTCCTGCATTAGCAGGCACGTTCTTAACCTTCTGAGCCATCAGGGAAGCCCCATTAACCATGCAAGGCATTTATGTAAAAACGTGATTGATAGTTTACTGTACCAAAAGTTGGCATTTGAAAGATAATGACATGTCCTTTTTCAACCACCTGTATATGCATGTGTTCGATTGTGTCTGATTCTTTGTGATCCCATGGACTATAACACGCCAGGCTCCTCTGTCCATGGAATTTCCAGGCAAGAATACTGGCATGGGTTGCCATTTCCTCCTCTAGGGGATCTTTTTGACCCAGCGATCGAATTCACATCTCTTGCGCCTCCTGCATTGGCAGCCAGATTTTTTACCACTGTGCCGCCTGTCAAGCCCACTGAATCACCTACTGCGTATCAGGTGTTATGCTAGATCACTGAACTCTACTAATACCTACTAACAGCTTGTTTTTCTGTCTGTGACTCTGTTCTTCAAGTAAAAATAAATATTAACACGTGTGATAAAAATTTTCTCTCAGCTAAAAAGAAACAAAAAGATGATTATTACAAGGAGGGATAAATAATAAGCCACAGTAAGAAACATATATATACTGTATATATGCTCTCTTAGTTCCAACAGAAAACATTTTATGTGTTAGAAATTTGCCAAGAATTTATGGAAGACAAAGATTTTGAGTTCAGTCTTATGATATATGTAGATCTTTGCTAGAGGAGAGAAAAAATGAAGTAAAAGAAAAATAGGACATGATATTCCAGTTATGAGCAGCTCAAGAAGAAAGTGTGAGATGTAGTAAAAATATTAACAAGATAACAAGTTAGGAAACAATAACAATAATTGTATAAATGTCTAAAGTAGTAACCTTTGTTGAACCATCATTTTCACACTTGTAAAATAGGTGAATTGGATGAATTAAGCTACTTTAGTTTAAATCTTAGACATTTAACATTAAGTTAACATTATAGTATAAAGCAAATGCTATTTTTTACTTCCTCAGCATTATATGAAACTAAAAAAAAAAAGGTAGAGGGGTTTGGCAATATGCAAATTACAATTTAAATATGACAGACTAGGATCCAAATCTTGGCAGATTCATTTGTTATCTAGGAAACTTGGGCACTTTACCTTGTTGAACTTTGATTTCCTTCACAATAAATAGATATAGATAGATAGGTTGATAGAAAGAGAGCTGATAGATATTACAGGTGGAAATATAGAGACAGTATATATAAACAATTAGCCTTCGCAGTAGTGAAAATAATATGTACTGGCACTATATATAGTAACTGGTTATGTAGGAGGCACTGAACACATTTTAACTACATCCCTTTTAACCTATGAATGAAATACCTATGGTTGCAGCCATGAAATCTGTTTAAATAAATCTCTGCTGTGCAATAGACTAAGTGTCCAAAAAAAATGTTTTGAAGTTGATCATTGTTCACATCTATTTCAGTACCACTCAAATATTTTGGAGGAAAATAGAGAGTCAAAATGCATATGGGGCAATACTGATTGTATGCAGCAATTGAAGATACTCAGTAGCTAGAGAATGCTATAGCTAATCCTGGATGTTAAGTCACTTCAGTCATGTCTGAATCTTTGCGACCCTGAGCTATGGACCATAGCTCACCAGCCTCCTTTGTCCATGGCATTCTCCAGGCAAGAATACTGGAGTGGATTGTCATGCCCTCCTCCAGAAGATCTTCCCAACCCAGGGACTGAACCTGCGTCTCCTATGTCTCCTGCATTGGCAAGCATGTTCTTTACCACTAGTACCACCTGGGAAGCCCATAGCTAACCCTAGTTTCACATACTTTTAAAATTTTAGCTAGGAAAATATCCTCATCACATCATTCATCCATGATGCTTTTGATAAGTTATAATTTCTTTTCAATGTGTTTTGAGATTCTTGGATACTATTTAGATTGCATAATATTTTCACTTTCCTGTGTTAATTAACATTATAATGAATAATTATTAGCAGCTTCACAATTGTCTCTAGCATCCTGTTTTTATTTTATTATTTTTATAGATTATTAGACATAAAACACACCACTAGTTTTCATGCCAAAAATATTTCATCTAACTAAGAAATGCCATGTAGTGCATTTCAGGGAAAAATGCCACTTATAAACATGTTATTCTAATACATATTGAAGTTTCATGTACTAAAGATTGGAGTAGCTATCGGTAGACAATGAATAATGGATAGAAATGATTAATGACTCTGTGAGATAAGGGATAATTAGATTTGGCATGTGCACCCACCGTTTAAGCAAATTGATATGTGGAATGCATACTTGAAAGAGATACAGACAAATGACACTAAGCTTCGATGATTCAAATGGATCTCCTGGGAACAGATGATCCAAATTCTTTTCTAATATTTTCCCCAACAACTCAGCACCACCAGAAAGGTAACCGTGGATCTTAATTCTCTGCTAGCAATGGTTGCCTCAGCAACTGAGTGACAGACTCTGAAGCCCAAGCAAGTCACTTCACACCTTTCTGTCTTCGGTCATTTACCCTTTTCTCAGAGCTCTGTCATTTACTCAAACAATGTGATACAGTTTCACTATCTCTGAACACAGTCCCTCTGGGGAGCAACAAAAGCTCCTGAAAAAATTATGAAGAAAGGACAATTTTCCATACCATCTCCTTCAAATCTCCCTCCATGCAGATCCCCAGCTCACACACACTATCATACACATAGGCAAGTGTACCCTTTGCAGGTAATGAAATGCTTTGGATCCTCTTCACTCTTAACAAAGCATTTATATCTCACTTCCTTTATTTGAGTTTTCTACTTAAATCAAGAAATTAATAATCTATGCCAGTGCATTAATGCTACACTCCTAAGTACAGAAGTAGAAACACATTTGTATGTCATAATCAGAAGTGATTTCCTAAATCTCAGGAATTCCCCAGGTGAAATTCAATATTGACCCCCATACACAGTGAGCAAGAAGAGACCAAAGAAGAGGCAGACCACTCCAGGCTGGTTGGTGGCGACTTTTATAAGCAAGGGAATTTACATGAGGCTTGGTTTTGTGTACATCTGCTTATTTGCTCAGTCGTGTTCAACTGTTTGTGACCCACGGACTGTAGTCCACCAAACTCTCTGTCCATTGGATTTTTTAAGTAAGCACACTGGAGTATGTTACCATTTCCTCCCCCAGGGGCTCTTCCCGACCCAGGAATTGAACCTGCACCTACTGTGTCTCCTGAATTGCAGGTGGAGTCTTTACCCATTGAGCCACTGTCTTGGGTGACCTCAAGACAAATAGATTACCACATCTGCTTACTACAGTTTTAAGAGTTTATGTAGAGGCTTTAATGGGGTTGTCATGTATACAGTCATGGTTTTATTAACATATGACTCCCTCAGGGCTGGCATCTTTGAGGTAGAGAAGGAGAATGTATTTTCTAAAGACAAGAGAGGAGGAAAGGCTCTTCCCATTGCCCGAGTCCAGCTCCAAGGGTCAACCAGCAGTCATGTCCTCTCAGTGACCTCCTCCAACAAGGAGAGAGGCATGTCAAAAGTAATGTTACTAATTCTAGTTGTAGTTGCTAATGTTAGATAAAATGCAAAAATTATGTGAAGGAAATGTTATTATTTATATTAGATTTTCATCAATGTTCTCAGTATAAAAATATTCACTTGTATTGAAATGTTCTTTTATTTTTACCTAGTTGGAGTGAAGTCAATGGAATTACCATTAAAAAACAGTCTCCTGAGCAGGTTGGGGAGCAAAGGTCGGAGGGTCTGTTGGTCCATGTGAATATAATCTTCTGAGAAAAAAAATCAGTAGTGGATGCTGATTGATAGATAGATTTTATTCTTCATAAATTGGATTAGGAAATGGCAGCCTACTACAATATTCTTACCTGAAAAATCCCATGGACAGAGGAGCCTGGTGGCTATAGTCCAAAGGATCACAAAGAGTTGGAGATGACTGAATAACTAAACACTTCATAAATATTTATAATTTTAAATGGATTCATGTAGATGTAGGAGAATGTATGAATGGATACTGTTAGGATTTAGGGTAAAGTTTTCATTAAATCAAATGCTTGCCCTTTATACTTTTTTGCCTATGATTTCAATAGGACAATATACAACAGGAATAATAACAGCTATAGAAAACCAAAACACAATTGTAAGGACTGCATGAAAGCCTGATTTCTTAATAAGCAGCTCTGCTAGCATCTAGTTTGGAGTAGCCTATGTGGGACCTCCACATGGCTTCCCTGGTGGCTCAGACAGTAAAGCGTCTGCCTACAATGCAGGAGACCCGGGTTTGCTCCCTGGGTTGGGAAGATCCCCTGGAGAAGGAGATGGCAACCCATTCCAGTATTCTTGCCTGGAAAATCTCATGGACAGAGGAGTCTATGGGTTTGCAAAGAGTTGGACACGACTGAGTGAATTTACCTTCTTTCTTTCCAATACTTTGGCCACCTGATGCAAAGAGACGACTCATTAGAAAAGACCTTGATACTGGGAAAGATTGAAGGCAAGAGGAGAAGTGGAAGGCAGACTACTAGATGGTTGGATGGCATCACCAACTCAATGGACATAAGTTTTAGTAAACTCCAGGAGTTGGGGATGGACAGGGAGGCCTGGAGTGCTGCAGTACATGTGGTCGCAAAGAGTGGGACATGACTGAGCAACTGAACAACAGCAACAAATGTGGGACCTTATATGTTTCTCAGAAGCCTTTACCTTAAGAACTTATCACCCTCAGACTATGACATGGATAAAGGAAGTAGAGAGAAGATGAGCATCAGATCGCCAGGTCTGAAAACTGTGGCACACAGTGGCTCTTTCACCTATACAAAAGCACCTCAGAAACAGAGATGAGGTGGAACAAATACAGAGGCAGGGAAGGTAGATGTGTGTATTTAGTGCACACTCCGGTACTCGTGGTGAAGGACCCGCCTGCCAGTGTAGGTAGATTTCACAGACACAGGTTCGATTCCTGGGTGGGAAGATCTCAGAAGAAGGAAATGGCAACCCACTCCAGTATTCTTGCCTGGAGGATCCCATGAACTAACAGCCTGGCAGGCTATAGTTCATGGGGTCGCAAGAGTCGGACACGATTTAGCAACTAAATCACCACGACGTTAGTGAGACTGACGTAACTACATTTGACTGCTGACTAATCAGATTTTATGTATTTTCCTGGGACGAAGGTGTGGGATTGGAGCTAAGGAGTAAAAACCAGGATGCTGATGGAAAGAAAAAAGCAGAAAATATGACCAAAAATATCTTATGAAAATATTGAAAGTAATGAGAATTTGATGGTAATGGAAATGTCTATGGTTAAAAAACATTCAGGTCACTTACAGTTTATATATAAAAGGACATATATACATAGTGTGTATATATATGTATTACTTATATATCAGTTCAGTTCAGTTTGGTCACTCAGTCGTGTCCGACTCCTTGTGACCCCGCGAATTGTAGCACACCAGGCCTCCCTGTCCATCACCGTCTCCGGAGTTCACTCAGACTCACGTCCATCAAGTTCGTGATGCCATCCAGGCATCTCATCCTCTGTTGTCCCCTTCTCTTCCTGCCCCTAATCCCTCCCAGCATCAGAGTCTTTTCCAATGAGTCAACTCTTCACATGAGGTGGCCAAAGTACTGGAGCTTCAGCTTTAGCATCATTCCTTCCAAAGATATCCCAGGGCTGATCTCCTTCAGAATGGACTGGCTGGATCTCCTTGCAATCCAAGAGACTCTCAAGAGTCTTCTCCAACACCACAGTTCAAAAGCATCAATTCTTCAGTGCTCAGCCTTCTTCACAGTCCAACTCTCACATCCATACATGACCATTGGAAAAACCATAGCCTTGACTAGATGGACCTTATAATACATTAAATATCTGTAATATATATCATATAAATAACACAAAATATATAAAACAAAAGAAAAAATAAAGCATATATAATATATATCAATATATACAATATATGTGAACACATCAGTTCAGTTGAGTCGCTCAGTTGTGTCCGACTCTTTGCGATCCCATGAATCGCAGCACGCCAGGCCTCCCTGCCATCACCAACTCCCGGGGTTCACTCAGACTCACATCCATCTAATCAGTGATGCCATCCAGCCATCTCATCCTCTGTCGTCCCCTTCTCCTCCTGCCCCCAATCCCTCCCAGCATCAGAGTCTTTTCCAATGAGTCAACTCTTCGCATGAGGTGGCCAAAGTACTACAGCATCATTCCCTCCAAAGAAATCCCCAGGCTGATCTCCTTCAGAATGGACTTGTTGGGTCTCCTTGCAGGCCAAGGGACTCTCAAGAGTCTTCTCCAACACCACAGTTCAAAAACATCAATTCTTTCTTCACAGTCCAACTCTCACATCCATACACGACCACTGGAAAAACTATAGCCTTGACTAGATGGACCTTTGTTGGCAAAGTAATATCTCTGCTTTTGAATATACTATCTAGGTTGGTCATAACTTTTCTTCCAAGGAGTAAGCGTCTTTTAATTTCATGGCTGCAGTCACCATCTGCAGTGACTTTGGAGCCCAGAAAAATAAAAGTCTGACACTATTTCCACTGTTTCCCCATCTATTTCCCATGAAGTGATGGGACCAGATGCCACAATCTTCATTTTCTGAATGTTGAGCTTTAAGCCAACTTTTTCACTCTCCTCTTTCACTTTCATCAAGAGGCTTTTTAGTTCCTCTTCACTTTCTGCCATCAGGGTGGTGTCATCTGCATACCTGAGGTTATTGATATTTCTCCTGGCAATCTTGATTCCAGCTTGTGCTTATTCCAGCCCAGTGTTTCTCATGATGTACTGTGTATATAAGTTAAATAAGCAGGGTGACAATATACAGCCTTGATGTACTCCTTTTCCTATTTGGAACCAGTTTGTTGTTCCATGTCCAGTTCTACCTGTTGCTTCCTGACCTGCATATAGGTTTCTCAAGAGGCATCTCTTTCACAATTTTCCACAGTTTCTTGTGATGCACACAGTCAAAGGCTTTGACATAGTCAATAAAGCAGAAATAGACGTGTTTCTGGAACTCTCTTACTTTTTCCATGATTCAGCGGATGTTGGCAATTTGATCTCTGGTTGCTCTGCCTTTTCTAAAACCAGCTGGAACATCTGGAAGTTCATGGTTCACGTATTGCTGAAGCCTGGCTTGGAGAATCTTGAGCATTATTTTACTAGTGTGTGAGATGAGTGCAATTGTGCGGTAGTATTGAGCATTCTTTGGCATTGCCTTTCTTTGGGATTGGAATGAAAACTGACCTTTTCCAGTCCTGTGGTCACTGCTGAGTTTTTCAAATTTGCTGGCATATTGAGTGCAGCACTTTCACAGCATCATCTTTCAGGATTTGAAATAGCTCAACTGGAATTCCATCACCTCCACTAGCTTTGTTCGTAGTGATGTTTTCCAAGGCCCACTTGACTTTACATTCCAGGATGTTTGGCTCTAGGTGAATGATCTCATCATCGTGATTATCTTGGTCTTGAAGAACTTTTTTGTACAGTTCTTCTGTGTATTCTTGCCACTTCTTCTTAATATCTTCTGCTTCTGTTAGGTCCATACCATTTCTGTCCTTTATTGAGCCCATCTTTGCATGAAATGTTCCTTTGGTATCTCTAATTTTCTTGAAGAGATCTCTAGTCTTTCCCATTCTGTTGTTTTTCTCTATTTCTTTGCATTGATCGCTGAGGAAGGCTTTCTTATCTCTTCTTGCTATTCGTTGAACTCTGCATTCAGATGCTTATATCTTTCCTTTTCTCCTTTGCTTTTTGCTTCTCTTATTTTCACAGCTATTTGTAAGGCCTCCTCAGACAGCCATTTTGCTTTTTTGCATTTCTTTTCCATGGAGATGGTCTTGATCCCTATCTCCTGTACATTGTCACGAACCTCCATCCATAGTTCATCAGGCACTCTATCTATCAGATCTAGGCCCTTAAATCTATTTCTCACTTCCACTGTATAATCATAAGGGACTTGATTTAGGTCATACCTGAATAGTCTAGTGGTTTTCTCTACTTTCTTCAATTTAAGTCTGAATTTGGCAATAAGAAGTTCATTATCTGAGCCACAGTCAACTCCTGATCTTGTTTTTGTTGACTGTATAGAGCTTCTCCATCTTTGGCTGCAAAGAATATAATCAATCTGATTTCAGTGTTGACCATCTGGTGATGTCCATGTGTAGAGTCTTCTCTTGTGTTGTTGGAAGAGGGTGTTTTTTAAGACCAGTGCATTTTCTTGGCAAAACTCTATTAACCTTTGCCCTGCATCATTCCATATTCCAAGGCCAGATTTGCCAGTTACTTCAGGTGTTTCTTGACTTCCTACTTTTGCATTCCAGTCCCCTATAATGAAAAGGACATCTTTTTTGTGTGTTAGTTCTCAAAGGTCTTGTAGGTCTTCATAGAACAGTTCAAATTCAGCTTCTTCAGCTTTACTGGTTGGGGCATAGACTTGGATTACTGTGATATTGAATGGTTTGCCTTGGAAACGAACAAAGATCATTCTGTTGTTTTTGAGATTGCATTCAAGTACTGCATTTCGGACTCTTTTGTTGACCATGATAGCTACTCCATTTCTTCTGAGGGATTTTTGCCCACAGTAGTAGATATAATGGTCATCTGAATTAAATTCACCCATTCCAGTCCATTTTAGTTTGCTGATTCCTAGAATGTCGATGTTCACTCTTGCCATCTGTTGTTTGACCACTTCCAATTTGCCTATATTCATGGACCTGCCATTCCAGGTTCCTATGCAATATTGCTCTTTACAGCATTGGACCTTGCTTCTATCACCAGTCACATCCACAGCTGGTTATTGTTTTTGCTTTGGCTCCATCCCTTAATTCTTTCTGGAGTTAGTTCTCCACTGATCTCCAGTAGCATACTGGGCACCTGCTGTCGTGGGGAGTTCCTTTTTGCAAACTATTATATATATTTATTATAGATACAATAATTACATATTAAATATACATACATTCATATATATATATATATATATATATAGTTTATTCCTCAGTGATACACACACACCATGCATGCATAACTTAGTCACTTAGGAAGACAGATTTAAATGTATTTTCAAAGTAAACCTATGAAAACAACCTTCATTAGTCAAATTAGGTTTGTTTTTATTCATGAAACAATGAACCATGAATTGCCAAATATGTGAACAAAATATTAAAGCAAACACCAGAGTAAAGAAACATAGAGCTAAATTGGCAGAAATAGAAATGATGTACAGAGGAAAAGAACATCTCCAAATAGATTTAGCATATTCAGAGTAAAATAAGCATTTATTTCATTTATAAAAGAGATTGTTGTCCAAAGACAAGGAATATTACTAGACAAAGAAATTACCTAGATATTTTTAAAGTCAGCATATGGAATGAAAAGCAAAATAAATAAAGCTCAGATTCTAGCTGATGATCTGAAAGATAAAAATTGAATAAATATCCCAGAAGACAAAAAAAGCAAAAGGCAAAGGTAAATATAATCAGAGGACCGATTCCTGCTATAGTAGATCCAGGATTCTAGGTCTTATTGAATAAGTGCTGCAAATGAAAAGAAATGGGATTACAAATGGAAAGAAAAAAAAAATACGTAAATGAAAATATTTTCTTTAGCTAAAGAAAAAGATACAGTCTTGTATCATAGACAGAAACACTGATTAGAATTGAAGAGGATCCATATCCTGAGAGATTTCAGAACTTCAAGGATGAAGAGAAATTCCTCAATCTTCCATAGAGAGAAAAAGGATACAGATACAGCTTATAGTAAGTATCTGGTTGGCAGACTTACTTATCCAAACTATGTGCTAAGAAGATGATAAAAAAGACAACCTGAGGAAAAGAATATCTACTCAGACGAATTACCAGGAAAGCATAAAGAAAAAGACAAATCCAAATTTTCAAATATTCAAGGATCTTGTATGAGAAATGACTCCTTGGGGACAGTTTTGGATTCCACTCTGTGCTGTCCACATTCCTCCCTGCCTCATTTTCACCCCTTTCAGGTCTGGAGCCTGAGTTTACGCAGCTGCTGGAATTACTGGTGGCTGACAGTGGGCAGCTGATTCCCTCCCCACCCACAGTCCAAACTTTCCTGTTGATGGGAACAGCCGACCATACCCAACATCATGCCCCTTCCTTGCTGTAACCCACACCAATGCCTTCTCCTTTGACCCAGTTTGAGACAATTCTAAAGTGGCATCTTAGCTCTAGAGCTTCTCCTGGGATAAGTTGAGGACTTTGTCATGTTTCACAGCCCAGCCTTTCCTTTTCCCCAATCCTGTTTCTTTTTTGTAACCCACCCCACTTCTCACTCCACAGCAGGTCAATTCTTAGGAGCAAGGTTCAGTCAATTTCCTAAACACAAATCTCTGCCTAAGAGTCTGCTACCCGAGGAACCAACCTGCAACAGAAACGACAGAGCAAAATATTTTTTTAAAAAGCATTTAAGAAAGAGAATGATAAGGTGATTACAAATTACTGGTCACTGAAAATGCAAGTAAAAAAATGTAAGCTCAGAAGAAAATTAAGGAAACCTCACTAAACCTCACTTGAGATATTCTCCTTTGAGCAATAAAACATCGGTATATGAGGTCACAAGAGTCAGACACGATTTCATGACTGAACAACAACAATCATAGGATTACATCTTCTCTATGGTTTTATTTCAGTAATTGGGTTACATAGTTACATAATTTAAAAACTGCAAATATTGTTTTATCACACTTAAATTTTTGGAATCAACCCAAAGTAAAACTAGAACACAATAAGTTACATATCAAGCGTGAAGTTTATAAACTTTGAAACATTAAAATAATAGCATAAACAGTAAACTTTAGCACAGGAAGGAAAAGAGACATATGTAGTTAGGTAAGTCACTATATGATTAATCTTTTGAAGAGTGGAATGACATAATTCTGTCTAAAATTAATAAATCATGAAAAATCAAAATATTTATTCTAATCACTGAAGATGGTGACTGCAGCCATGGTATTAAAAGAAATTTTCTCCTTGGAAGAAAAGCCTTGACAAACCTAGATAGCATATTCAAAAACAGAGATATCACTTTGCCCACAAATGTCTGTAGTCAAAGCTATGTTTTTTCCAGTAGTCATGTACAGATATCAGAGTTGGACCATAAAGAAGGCTGAGTGCCCAAGAATTGTTGCTCTCAAAACTATGGTGTGGGAGAAGACTCTTGAGAGTCCCTTGGACAGCAAGGAAATCAAACCAGTCAATCCGAAAGGAAATTAACCCTGAATATTCACTGGAAGGACTAAGGCTGAAGCTGAAGCCCCAGTACTTTGGCCACCTGATGCGAAGAGCCCATCCATTGGAAAATAGCCTGATGCTGGGAAAAATTGAGGGCTGAAGGAGAAGGGGATGACAGAATATGAGATAGTTGGACAGCATCATTGACCCAGTGGACATGAGTTTGAGCAAACTCTGGGAGATAATGAAGGATAGGAAAGCCTGGTCTGCTGCAGTCCCTGGGTTGCAAAGAGTCAAACATGACTGAGCAACTGAATAACAACAATACAAAGGAAACTACCCAAAGAAATCAAACTCAAAAATTACGAAAAGAACTATTCAGAGTAGAAACAGAGCTGAGTATATGAGGAATTTTATACTCTTAATTTGAGATTTATCCATATATAGATTTAGATTCTTTGTAGATAGTTATTTAATTTAAAATAAAGCTAAAAAATTAAGAGCACCCTTATGATCACAAGACTGGTAAATAAATTATAGTGAAATAAATTTTAATGGCCACTTAAATCCCTCAATTTAGATAATGCTCATAACTTCTGAAAGTGCTTTCACATCTTGTTGAAGCAAAAATCATTTATTGATCACTTCTTCTGGGCAAGCTGATTGCTTTCCCTACTAACTTATTTATTTTCATCCCCGAGACAGGTAAGGGAAAATGTCTTTTTATCCTTTTGACAGTTAAGGAAACTGAAACATAGAGGGAATAAGTTTGTTGCTTTGCCTATGTTCAAAAAGCTAATCCTGGTGGTATTCGAGTTCTGTTCTCTGTTACTTCAGCCCCAGTTTCTTGAATTAGCATCTCTGACCAACCACTGGGACATGGGTAATGACCAAAAGTTAGTTTGGAGAAGCCAATGTGAGAAATGGACAAAAGTATAAGAAAGGACAGTTGGGAAATAAGTAATTAATATTTTCTATCTGACTTTTATTTCCCAGGTCTTCCCAACAATCCCTATGGAATAAACAGCATTGTTCCCAGGGAACTTATAAGGAAACCGCGGCTCAGACTAGGTAACTGACTTCTGAGAATCTACACAGGCGGACAATGGCAGAGAATTACACAGTTATCAAATTTAGTTTTTTTATTTTTTTCCTTAAGCAGAATTTCTGAACCTCAACAGTATTGAAAGTTTGGTATAGATAAATCTTTCCTGTGGAGTTGTCCTGTGTACTATAGAATATTTAATAGCATCCCTGGTTTCTAGGAAGTAGGAAGTCAAGTGATACCTGGAGTAATAGGCAAGTTTGGCCTTGGAGTACAAAATGAAGCAGGGGAAAGGCTAACAGAGTTTTGCCAAGAGAACGCACTGGTCATAGCAAACAACACAAGAGATGACTCTACACATATATAACACCAGGTGGCCAATACCCAAATTCAGTTTTGGTTTGATTTAGGTCATACTTGATTGGTCTGGTGGTTTTCCCCACTTGCTTCAATTTAAGTCTGAATTTTGCAACAAGGAGTTCATGATCTGAGCCACAGTCAGCTCCTGCTCTTGTTTTTGCCGACTGTATAGAGCTTCTCCATCTTTGGCTGCAAAGAATATAATCACTCTAACTTTGGTATCATGCCAAAGAATGTTCAAACTACCAAACAATTACCCTCATCTCACATGCTAGCAAACTAATGCACAAAATTCTCCAAGCAAGGCTTCAACAGTCTGTGAATGATGAACTTCCAGATGTTCAAACTGGATTTAGAAAAGGCAGAGGAGCCAGAGGTCAAATTGCCAACATCCATTGGATCATAGAAAAAGCAAGAGAATTTCAAAAAAACATGTACTTCTGCTTTATTGACTATGCTAAATCCTTTGACTGTGTGGATCACAACAAACTGGAAAACTCTTCAAGAGATGGGAATGCCAGCCTACCTGACCTGCCTCCTGAGAAATCTGTATGCAGGTCAAGAAGCAACAGTTAGAACTGGACATGGAACAACAGACTGGTTCCAAATCAGGAAAGTACTACATCAAAGCTGTATATTGTCACCCTTCTTATCTAACTTATATGCAGAGTACTTCATGTGAAATGTTGGACTGGATGAAGCACAAACCAGAATCAAGATTGCTGGGAGAAATATCAATATACAGATATATCAGATATACAGATATCAGATACACAGATGACACCACCCTTATGGCAGGAAGCAAAGAGGAACTGAAGAGCTTCTTGATGAAAGTGAAAGAGCAGAGTGAAAAAGTTGGCTTAAAACTCAACATTAAGAAAATCAAGATCATGGCATCTGGTCTCATCACTTTATGGCAAATAGATGGGGAAACAGTGGAAACAGTGTCAGTCTTCATTTTTTTGGCCTCCAAAATCACTGCAGATGGTGATTGCAGCCATGAAATTAAAAGATGCTTGTTCCTTGGAAGAAAAGCTATGACAAACTTAGACAGCATATTAAAAAGCAGAGACATTACTTTGCTGACAGAGGTCCATACACTCAAAGCTATGGTTCTTCCAGTAGTCATGTACAGATGTGAGAATTGGACCATAAAGAAAGCTGAGCACCAAAGAATTGATACTTTTGAACTGTGGTGTTGGAGAAGACTCTTGAGAGTCCCTTAGATTTCAAGGGGATCAAACCAGTCAATCCTAAAGGAAGTCAACCTTGAATATTCACTGGAAGGACTGACTCTGAAGCTGAAGCTCCAATACTTTGGCCACCTGATGGGAAGAATTGACTCATTAGAAAAGACCCTGATGCTGGGAAAGATTGAGGGTGGGAGGAGAAGGGGATGACAGAGGATGAGATGGTTGAATGGCATCATCGACTCAATGGACATGAGTTTGAGCAAACTCCAGTAATTGGTGATGGACAGGGAAGCCTGGTGTGCTGCAGTCTATGGGGTGGTAAAGTGCTGGACATTACTGAGTCCAACAGAAGCCAGAACAACAACTGGCTTCTACCCACTGAATGCCAGTAGCATCCATGCTTCCATTTGGACAGTCAAAAATATTTCCAGGTGTCTGCAGGGGAAGGGGATGAAGGGATAAATGCCAGCTGATAACCACTGCCCTGCAGGTATGGGTTATCTTCCTAAACTATATGACAGAACATTCCTCCAAGAACATTTATTTCTTTTTTTATTGGAGTATAATTGGTTTACAGTGACATACAGATGGCCAAAAAGCACATGAAAAGATGCTCAACATTAATTATTAGAGAAATGCAAATCATAAACTATAATCAGGATGTATTAAATGGCCATCATGAAAAAATCTGCAAATAATAAATGCTGGAGAGGGTGTGGAGAGAAGGGAACCCTTTTCCACTATTGGTGGGATTGTAAGTTGATACAGCCACTTTGGAGAACAGAATGAAGGGTTCTTAAAAAAAAAAATCAAAACTAAAAATAGATTTACCATATAATCCATTAATCCCACTCCTGGGGATATACCTGGAGGAAACCAAAATTTGAAATGATACATGCATCCCAATGTTTATTTCACAATAGGCAGGCACTATTCACAATAGGCAGGGCATGGAAGCAACCTAAATGCCCACTGACAGATGAATGGATAAAGATGTGGTACATATATACAATGGAATATTACTAAATCATTAAGAGGAATTAAAGTAGATTCTAGTTTCTTGAGATTAGATTATTTTAAACTTTATCTTTGTACTTCACTATGAACTTTTGATTGTCAATGCTGAGTTGTATCTGAGTCCTATGATTCTGGAAAGTAGCAATGGTTAAGCAATCTTTCCATGCCTTTGTTTTGAGGAAGAGGATTGTTGCAATGAATCAACACTCCCTATATGACTGAGCGACTGAACTGAACTGAACTGATATGACTGAGTTAAGACTATAGATGTTCTTCTTTACTTCTGACAAGGTCAGAGACAGATCCTCTACATTCTCATTCTTTGCCTTGTAGGTGATCAGATTAACTGTTGAGCCCCCACTGATTAATCCAAACAAATTGCTTGTAACCAAACTCTGGTTAAGTTCCTCTGCTTCTCCCAGGCTTCTGCATTTTGATCCATCTTTAGCCCGAGCTTATATATAACCCCTCCTTAAGTTCCCATCTTGAGAATAGTCAGATGGCAATATAGAAGTCTCTGATTCATGGTCCTTCTATCTCATCCTTGCACATTCACTTCCTCAAGCCCTGTTTTTTGTTAGCTTTGTTTAACCCTTACAAAGAGAAGAATATTGCCCACTAGCTATTGAGAAGCTGGTAGATCTCATGGTTATGTTCTTCCTATTGCATTAACCTCCTTCTTCCCACTGTAAAAGTCCATCCCCCGGGTTCCTTAGCAATAATGTTTTCAAATAAAGTTTCTCTTCATCTAGATCCAGATTTGTTTTTAATTAACATCAGAATAGCATAAGCAAAATGAACAACAACAAAAACATGAATTCCAATGTCTTGCTCTCTCTGCCATTTAGAACAGAATTAAAATGCTGCACTTAACCTAAAATATAATTTTAATTAGACACAAAACTAGTTATGTATCTATTCCAATGTATATGTGGAATATACATTGTAAATATATAAATTTGTCGGCCAGAGGCAGACAAAAAAAAAGGCTGCTCAATTACTGACATCTAGGCATTTGTCAGCATAGGACAATTGACATGCCAGCTGAGTATTAAAAAGGCTAGGGCATCATTTACTGGAGTGAGTGACTCTAAATAAGAAGCAAGTGTGATGAGATTCATTGCCTGAGGTATAGAACCTTTGCTTAGGACTACCTCCTAAAGATCTGGATATAAGATAAGCCAACTTGTCTCTAAGAACAGTCTCAGTGACTGAGAAATGGGTCACCATTAACATGTTTAGTTCAAGGGAGCAGAGGTGGAACAGATAGAAAGCCAGAACATGATTTTCCGTGGAGAGCTTACCTTTTGTAGCCATGTCAGGATTTAACCTGAGTATGTTTTTTTTTTTTTTTTTCATCCTGAAACCATCTTAATTTTTTCCATAAGTTAACCAGGAGCAGAGCCTGTGTGGGGATAGAGGTGAATTGGGGAGAAATGGGAAAGGAAAAATAGTTCCAGCAGTAGGTGAATTCTTGTTACAATAATTTTACAGCAATCTTTCATTTGCCTTTTCTGTGCCTTTAATACCTTCAACATTTTTAAATTCTCAAGCTAAATTTTGGACATGGCTTCAGTTCTTTTTTTTTTTTTTTTTAATTTCCTGGGACTAATATTTTAGGTTAGAATTCTGTTGCTATTTTAAAACACCTTAGAGACATAAATTCATGTTTTCTTCCCCCATATAGCTAGAGATGCTTGAATGGATAAAGAGGTGCCATGCTTGATAAGGAAGAGAAATTGCCTCAGCTCCCCAATAGTGGTGGTGGTGGTTTAGTTGCTAAGTTATGTCTGATTCTTGCAACCCCATGGACTGTAGCTTGCCAGGCTCCTCTGTCCATGGGATTTCCTAGGCAAGAATACTGGGATGGGTTGCCACTTCCTTTTCAGAAATCTTCCTGACCCAGGGATAAACCTAGGTCCCCTGCATTGCAGGCAGATTTTTTACTATATGAGCCACCAAGAAACTTCCCTGTTACAACCTAGAAAACAATTTCCTAAACTTTTCATTCCTATCCCAACTATGCACCCACCCTCTTTTCCACTGATGAGTGGTCACACAGATATTGTCATAGGGATTTTGATAGTTATATCAACAGTATTCATAGTCCCAAAGCAAATAACTTTTAAAAGTTGACAGTTATGAGATAATAAGAAATGATAGGAGTCATGACTGACTAGTGTTGAAAAAATATTAAAATTCAATTGAAAATGTTGAGTACTTCTTTTTGTTATAGCAAGTTTATTTCGACAAATGATCTATACATACTGTTAAAACTGACTGTTGACAGTCCTCAGAGATGTGTTTTGTTTGATGTGTATATTGTTCAACAATTTGAATTAGATAACTACACTGAATTGAAACTTGACATTCAAAAAATGAATTTCTGACTTTTTTCCCATGCTGTACTATATAGTCCAGATTTCAGCAAGGAAACAGTTGCTTGACATTTGTAGATATTGGCTCTTTTAGAGGGGACATAGGTTCCTATGTTCATCACAGTCTACTAGATTATACCTACCTGTTCAATCCATTTTTATTACTCTCCAAGACTCTGTTGATATCTAAGTTTGCAAAACTCTAGTCTGTAAGTACTATGACCCATTGATCCTACTCCAGGTTCAGAAATCTGCAATTTCCTTCTGCATATTTTATCTGCATTAGCTAAGATACACATGTATTGGGAGTGATTAGATTATTTTTTCCAGGAATAATATTCACAAAGGGCCTATGTATCACCCTGGGAAACAACTTGGTGAAAGAGAAAACTAGCAGCATGAAAAAAAATGGGTAAATCAATGTTATCGTGGATGATCAGATTCAGTTCAGTATAGTTCAGTCACTCAGTCGTGTCCAACTCTGCGACCCCATGAATTGCAGCACGCCAGGCCTCCCTGTCCATCACCAACTACCGGAGTCCACCCAAACTCATGTCCATCGTGGTGATGCCATCCAGCCATCTCATCCTCTGTCGTCCCCTTCTCCTCCTGCCTCCAATCCCTCCCAGCATCAGAGTCTTTTCCAGTGAGTCAACTCTTCGCATAAGGTGGCCAAAGTATTGGAGTTTCAGCTTCAGCATCATTCCTTCCAAAGAACACCTAGGGCTGATCTCCTTTAGAATGGACTGGTTGGATCTCCTTGCAGTCCAAGGGACTCTCAAGAGTCTTCTCCAACACCACAGTTCAAAAGCATCAATTCTTCAATGCTCAGCTTTTTTCACAGTCCAACTCTCACATCCATACATGACCACTGGACAAACCATAGCCTTGACTAGATGGACCTTTGTTGGCAAAGTAATGTCTCTGCTTTTGAATATGCTATCTAGGTTGGTAATAATTTTCCTTTCAAGGAGTAAGTGTCTTTTAATTTCATGGCTGCAATCACCATCTGCAGTGATTTTGGAGCCCCCCAAAATAAAGTCTGATACTGTTTCCACTGTTTCCCCATCTATTTCCCATGAAGTGATGGGACCGGATGCCATGATCTTCGTTTTCTGAATGTTGAGCTTTAAGCCAACTTTTTCACTCTCTTCTTTCATTTTCATCAAAAGGCTTTTTAGTTCCTCTTCACTTTCTGCCATAAGGGTGGTGTCATCTGCATACCTGAGGTTATTGATATTTCTCCCGGCAATCTTGATTGCAGCTTGTGCTTCTTCCAGCCCAGTGTTTCTCATGATGTACTCTGCATATAAGTTAAATAAGCAGGGTGACAATATACAGCCTTGACATACTCCTTTTCCTATTTGGAACCAGTCTACTGTTCCATGTCCAGTTCTAACTGTTGCTGACCTGCATATAGTTTTCTCAAGAGGCAGGTCAAGTGATCTGGTATTCCCATCACTTTTAAAAAGAGAGAGTGCTTATTTTAAATTTTGCATATTTAGGTTTTCTTAAAATGACTGACTAGAAGTGTTCTATAAATCTTTTGAAATTATAATAAGTAAGACTGTAATGACACAAATCACAAGTTCTATAAAATTGCCTCAGGCATTATATTTTCTAGAAATTAGCATTTTAGAGTACATTTTCTGTTTATGATCAAATAGTAATGCATAAGAGCATTTGACTAAAACCGAAAAAGATGCTGCACTCTATATATACATATAAAATGTTTGTTTTGGTTTTATATATGTGTATATATATACACACACATATATATAATGTTTGTCTATCATCTGTCTATCTACCTATCTATTGATCTATTTATCTATATATCTATCCCTCTGTCTAGCTAATCTGAGTCATTGTTAAATCAGTATTTTTCTAATATTATGGGCCTTGTTTTAAACATATAGACAAGGTTTCTAGCTACCTGACATAGTTAACCATATAAAATATGATTGATATAGCACTTAGAAATAAAATGAAATCAAAGTAAATAAAATCTGTAACCAGTCCAAAATCCTTTTTATTGCTCTCTACTTATTATATGTCCCATCAACCTCCTTGTTTCTCCTTTATCTTACTATTTTATTTAAGTTTAGAATTTTAATATTTTAGAGAAATTTAGCTTTGTAAACAATTAGACTAGGCAATGGATCATCTAGTAGTTTATATGGAAAGAAATTTCTGTTCTCTTCAAGCTATAATAATCAACGAAGTAATATAAAAATTATCAAGATGAAAGACATTTACATGTTCATTACTTCAAAAAATTCTCTGTCTGGAATTATGATAATCTTTGTTAACTAAGGATTATAAAAGTTCAGGAGTTTGTTAAGAGAGAATGCATTTTTCCAATGCAGTTGATTTTAAGACATTTTTTCATCCATTTCTAATTTGTGCATACAGTTCTCTCTTGGGATGAGAGTCCTTGCATTGGATGCCAAGAAAGCCATCTTGTAAGAAATCAGTCACTGTAAGACACTTGCACAGAATAGAAAAACATTCCCTTACTACTTTACTACAGGATGCTGTCTGTGGAATTATCAGTGCTTCCAAGCATTCACACAATCACTGTTCGAAGCGACATTATCAGAGACACGGCACTGACAGGAAGAATCGCACAGCAGTAAAGGAGATAAAGTAATTTGCAGAAGTACAGTAGGCTATCACAATGATGCCAAAATAGCTGTAGGTGATTGAAATTATATATGTATGCTCATGTCTTCAGAATATAAAAAAGGAGTTTGAAAAACTGGATTATGTCAGTAATCAATCTAATCTGTGCTTTAAAGATCTAAGTCACAATAAAAAACAAAACAATTATTGATTTTTAAAATCACAACGGTTTTAACCTTTATGTTACCATCTGTTTACAATATCTCTTCTGAGAATTTTAATTTCTTTATTTGGTATCTTTGCCTGAGTATTTTTCAATATAATCACTGAAAATTTGGGAGGTTAGAAAAGACAAACAAAAGAATGAATGATTCACCAGATGACTGTCCTCAATTTCAGCACATACATTGTTAGAAAATATAAACTCTTGTTTTTCTAGGATTGAAATTAACTAATAGAGCCTAATTAATGATGCATAACTCTTCTGGTGTGTTGACTTGTGTGGATTTTTACAATCACAAAGTAGCTCTCTAAGAGAAAAATTATAAGAAAGCACAATCAGTAGAGAGGTACACATAGGCCTGAGTGGATGCTAAGGACAAATGGTAAAATATAAAATTAATTCTGAGTCATTTTTGGCAAATTAGATTCTTTCCTCATGGTTATGGAAATTTGGATAATGATTTTATAAAATATACTTTTTTTCTAACAAAAGATAAAATTTTTGCTTAATCAGACATTTTTGATGTTATGTAAAAATATTGGAAAGCATTGGCCTCTCACTGGGTTATTGGCAAAAAATTAAAAAAAAAAGACTTCCTCTTAATCACATTGATGAGACTTAGTGTGAAGACCCAAGAAGATCATATATATTGTTTCAAAGGATGGCTACTGTATGTGTGTATGCATATATACACAGCTACAAGATCTCATACTATGGTCATGTAAAACATTTGCAAGACATTTATTTAAGTCTAGAAACAGTCTTGGCTGGGAAACAGAGCAAAACAAAGTACTTATTTCAGTTTAGTCACTCAGTCGTGTCCATCTCTTTGTGACCCCAGCATGCCAGGCTTCCCTGTCCATCACCAACGCCCAGAGCTTGCTCAAACTCATGTCCATCGAATCGGTGATGCCATCCAGCCATCTCATCCTCTGCCGTCCCCTTCTCCTCCTGCCTTCAATCTTTCCCAGCATCAGGGTCTTTTCCAATGAGACAGTTCTTTGCATCAGGGGGCTGAAGTTTTGGAGCTTCAGCTTGAGCATCAGTCCTTCCAACGAATATTCAGAATGGATTTCCTTTAGGATTGACTGGTTTGATCTCCTTGAAGTCCAAGGGACTCTCAAGAGTCTTCTCTAACACCACAGTTCAAAAGCATCAGCTCTTTGGCACTCAGTTTTCTTTATAGTTCACCTCTCACATCCATACATGACTATTGGAAAAACCATAGCTTTGACTAGATGGACCTTTGTCAGCAAAGTAATGTCTCTACTTTTTAATATGCTGTCTAGGTTGGTCATAGCTTTTCTTCCAAGGAGCGAGTGTCTTTTAATTTCATGGCTGCAGTTACCATCTGCATGATTTTGGAGCCAAAGAAAATAAAGTCTGTCACTGTTTCCACTGTTTCCCCATCTAGTTGCCATGAAGTGATGGGACCAGATGCCATAATCTTAGTTTTTTGAATGTCAGGTACTTATTTACTCATAGTGAATTCACTTATTTCTGATAGTGAGATTTTGGTATCAGAAAATAAGGCCCTGTTTTATCTAAAGGGCTTCCCTGATGGCTCAGATGGTAAAGAATCGACCTGCAATGTGGGAGATCTGGATTTGATCCCTGGGTTGGGAAGATGCCCTAAAGAAGGGCATGGCAACCCACTCCAATATTGTTTGCTGGAGAAACCCCATGGACTCCCTGGACAGTGGAGCCTGGCAGGCTACAGTCCATGAGGTGGCGAATAGTCAGACATGACTGAGGGGCTAAGCACAATACACAATAACTATATATGCTGCACTGGCTTAGTGGTTGGGCAGCAAGGAAGTCACTGATATTGGAAGCAATTTGAATGAAGACCCATGTTATGCAGTTGTAAACCATCAGGTGAAATTGTTCTCAATAGTGATTTAGGAAGTAGACAGACTGAGAAGTAGGGCTCCTGAGCCTGTAGCTCTCAATAAAATGGTTTGAAAGATAACAGTAATTATATGTATTGAGATAGTAATATACTAAAATGTTTCTCTGGGAAACAATTGCTAAAATAAATCAAAATAAATTAAAGAGTCCAAATTTGAGAGTGCCAAATGGTTATCAAAGCTTTTGTTTAGGCCACTAAAACAGTAACTGCTAAGAGGAAAAAACAAAAAAATAGAATGATATAGGACAATTCATATGTAGCCCTGAAGCAAAGATCCTATTAAGGCTGTGCCCATCTCACTCAGAAGAGTCATGCCAGAAAGTCCCCAAATCACCACAATTAACTGAGATATAATGTATGAAGGCAAACGATTAGAGAAATCAATCAGGTTTAAGAAACATGTGGGGGTGGTGAGGAGTAAGAGGGAGGGGATATATGTACACTTATGGTTGATAGAAAAAAGAAAGTGAAGTCGCTCAGTCATGTCTGACTCTTTGTGACTCCGTGGACTGTGGTCTACCAGGCTCCTCTGTCCAGGGGATTCTCCAGGCAAGAATACTGGAGTGGGTTGCCACTTCCTTCTTCAGGGGACCTTCCCGACCCAGGGATTGAATCTAGGTCTCCCACATTGTGGGCAGACGCTTTTCCCTCTGAGCCACCAGAGAAGCCATGTTGTTATACAGCAGAAACCAACACAACATTTTCAAGCAATTATCCTCCAATTAAAAAAAAAAAAAGAAAAAAAAAAGGAAGCATGTCTACAAAAAACTCTACATGTGGTTACAACATGACAGGGATAGAGTAGGTAATATGCCTAGTAAGTTTCTGAAAGAATTATATTGCCAAAACTTGCATAAACTTAGTCATATACTTGGCAGATGTGGGGTCCAGGGTGGACAGCATGGTGAAAGCCGAAGAGCCAAGGCTGAGGCTTGCATTATAATGTTTGTGTAGACGGTGGAGGGTTGGGGGGTGGGGTGGGGTGGTGGGAGGGGGTGCTCTTGTGGCTCAGCGGTAAAGAACCTGCCTGCAATGCAAGAGCTGCCTGCATTGCAGGCAGATCCCTTAGAGATCCCTTGGAGAAAGAAATGTCAACCCACTCCAGTATTCTTGCCTGAAGAATCCCATGGACAGAGGAGACTGGTGGGCTACAGTTCATGGGGTTGCAAGAGTTGGACATGACTTAGCGACTAAACCACCACCACCACTAAACAACCACCGTCAGCTTTGAGAGGGGGTGCCACTTGTGGTGCCTGTTCACAAAATATCTCATTTAGAGATTTCAGGCCATGTTTGAGGGATTAATGTATTATACGTTCATGGGATAGTTTGTTAACTAGCCAATAAGGGTTATTATCTAAAGAAATTCTTCATTAGTGAGATTTTGGTGATCTAAGAGTACTTAAATGAGAATCAATATTTCTAATCTCTTTCGAAGCATTCTAGCAAAGATCTTTACATTCAAATTCAATACAAATACAGATCTGAAGTACCTATATTTTAAAAATTTGATCCTTAACTAGGATCACAGACACAATCTTTAACATGAAGCTATCACAGACACGATCTTTAACATGAAGTTAGGAAAACATTTATTTAAGTGGAAAAGATTTTTTGAAAGTCTTTTCTCACCACACTATAGAGTATTACTAGTATCACCTTATAGTGCATTAAAAATTTGTTACAGTATCTTGGGTCTTAATAACGTGGCTGATTGAATATCAGCCACACAGTTACATAACTGTCCTGGTTGAATCTCTAGCAGTCTGGTTATCTCTTCATTATCAAAATGATTATTTTCACAAGAGTGTAATGTCTAGATTAGGCAGGCTCAGCTTGAACAAAACCTTTTATTACTATTTAAGAGATAGCACCAAGGGAATGAGTTTAAACTTGAGAAATAGGTTTAGAATGGACATTCATTGATTTATTTTCTAAAACACAAGTTTCAGAGTAATATAAACTAGATATCTATCATATCTGAAATGAGCCATTGACACAAATGAAGAATGAATTTGCTAGCAATATTTCTTAGAGAAAATGATAGTATTAGATACATGTACATATATATATTTATAAATACACACATATAGAAATAAAAAATGTATTTTAGTATATGTAACAATATATATCATACATATAGATAAAATATGCATATAAATACTTTACATTTTATATTTTATATAAATATTGTATAATATTTATAAATCCATAAATATAAAAGATGAAATTAAAAGATGCTTACTCTTTGGAAGGAAAGTTATGACCAACCTAGATAGCATATTCAAAAGCAGAGACATTACTTTGCCAACAAAGGTCCATCTAGTCAAGGCTATGGTTTTTCCAGTAGTCATGTATGGATGTGAGAGTTGACTGTGAAGAAAGCTGAGCACTGAAGAACTGATGCTTTTGAACTGTGGTGTTGGAGAAGACTCTTGAGAATCCCTTGGACTGCAAGGAGTTCCAACAAGTTCATCCTAAAGGAGATCAGCCCTGGGTGTTCTTTGGAAGGACTGATGTTGAAGCTGAAGCTCCAATATTTTGACCACCTGATGCAAAGACCTGACTTATTGGAAAGACCCTGATTATGGAAAAGATTGAGGGCAGGAGGAGAAGAGGACAACAGAGGATGAGATGGTTGGACGTGAGTTTGGGTAAACTCCGGGAGTTGGTGATGGACAGGGAGACCTGGTGTGCTGCGATTTATGGGGTCACAAAGAGTCAGACATGACTGAGTGACTGAACTGATAGCAGTATACATGCAATAAGTATATATACAATGAACTTATTAACCTATTTACTTTGACTAGTGGTCTTCATTCTTTTTGATCCAAACTGTCTCTAATCTGCCTTTTGTTTTCCTTCTCTCCTTTCTACACTTCTACTTTATTCACAAATCATGAAAGACTTCATATATTCATGGACCTCTTGAGAGCATATAAGCACACCTATTCAATGTGCACATACAAATACATACATATCAGAGCTGGGCAAAGTATAAGTACTTGTGTGATAGCCACCTCTTTTTGTAAATAAAGTTTTATTAAAATACAGTCATGCTCATATGTTTACATGTTTATGGCTGCTTTTGTTTTATAAGAGCAGAGTTGAGTGGTTATGTAATGAACTGTATGACTCACAAGCCTAAAGATATTACTGTTTTTTGTTTTTGTTTTCAGAAAATTTTGCTGACCCCTGATTAGTACACATTGTTTTACTTATCTTTTGCTGTGTAACTAATCATCCTGAAACTTCATAGAAAAAATAGTCATTTACTAGCTCCGAATCCCTAGAGTTGGCAATTTGGGCTCAGTCCTTTTGGTTAGCTCTTCTACAGGTCTTCCTTCAGATCTCTAATTCTAGCAGTCAGTTCGTTGCTCCTAAGACGATAGATGGTCCAAGGAAGCCTCACTCCCCTTGTTAGTTCTGAGTGCTCACCATTGGCTAGAACCTCTCCCATTTGGTTTCTCATCCTTAAGAAGGCTGCTGCTGCTACTGCTGCTAAGTCGCTTCAGCTGTGTCCGACTCTGTGTGACCCCATAGACGGCAGCCCACCAGGCTCCGCCGTCCCTGGGATTCTCCAGGCAAGAATACTGGAGTGGGTTGCCATTTCCTAGCATCCTTTTTTTTTTTTTTTTTTTCTTACGGTCCTGTCAAGGCAGTGTTCTAAAAAAGCAAAAGCAGAAGCTGGAAGGTAGCAGAGTTCTAAATTTGGAATATCATAGTCATCAAAATAAATTATGAGACAATCAAGTCTTAGGGAATTGTAGGACTTGACTGTATTTCTTTGGGGAAATTAGGAAATCACAGTTGAAAGGGGTATTAAATAAAAATTGGTGGAATTTATGACCATTCATTTTTTTTTGCAATGTGTTACTTTTATATATACTGTCAATTATATTGGTAGCAAATTACCTGGCAATTTTAGGAAGTGAAATATTCCAGATAAAAAGGCTTACCACCACTTCAAGTACAAACCTATGAAAACTTATACAAATATGTATGGTAGAAAGTTTTCATTACTCTCTGGAATTTTATCCTATCTTCCTATATAGAATATGTTGATAATAACTAAACTTATATTGATTAATAGCTTTGTTATTCTCTACTGTTATTTATGGACTTCCCTGGTGGCTCATAGGTTAAAGCATCTGCCTGGAATGTGGGAGACCTGGGTTTGATCCCTGGGTCGGGAAGATCTCCTGGAGAAGGAAATGGCAACCCACTCCAGTACTCTTGCCTGGAGACTCCCATGGAGGGAGAAGCCTGGTAGGCTACAGTTCATGGGGTCGCAAAGAGTCGGACATGACTGAGCGATTTCACATGCACACACACACACACACACACACAGATATTTATGCAGGCCTCTAATAGATCAGTCACCTTGGGGTTATTGATAAATATAGTTGTATGGAAAAGTTGCTTCTAAACCAAGTAATCAAATAGATCTTTCTAAACTCTATGTTTGCTTGGTAATATCCTCAGATTTTTATTTCTCTTTCTAATTTTCTGAAAAATTAAATTTAAAATAATATTAGAAATGGGTTTAAAGGAAAAATATACAGTGTCTTTAGAAAAGTATTCAGTTTAAATGCAGTTTGATTTGATTAAGTCACAAGAGTTGGCCCAGATCTGCAGTCAGCTATGAAACTGATGTCTTTCTAAATGTGGAAGACATTTTGAAAACCAAAACCTCCTAAGTGCTATGGTCGGAATCCATGCTCCCTCAAAATTCATATAGTGAAATCCTCATGCCTAATGTGATAGTATTAGGAGACAGGAATTTGTGAGGTGACTAGACGATTGGGGTGGATTCTTTATGAGTAAGACCCCATGGATTCCTTTAGTCCTCTCACCATGTGGGTTTGTGTTCAGTTGTGTCCAGTTCTTTGTGACCTCATGGACTGTAGCCTGCCAGGCTCCTCTGTCCATGGAATTTTCCAGGCAAGAATACTGGAGTGGGTTGCCATGCCCTCCTTGAGTGGATCTTCCTGATCCAGGGACTAAACCTGCGTGTCTTTTGTTTCCTACTTTGGCAGGTGAATTCTTTACCACTGCACCACCTAGGAAGCACTCCCATCATGCGAGGACAGAGCAAAATGTTGGCAGAATACATCTCAGAAGGGGGCGCTGTCAGAGGCTGTCTGTGCTGGCACTCTCATCTTCGACATACAGCTTGCAAAACTGTGAGACATAAATTTCTGTTGTTTAAAAACTACCCAGTTTGTGGTATTTTGTTATAGCCGCCCCAATAGACTAAGACAGTAAGTATTAATGATGAGCTGGTAAGTCATTCTCTCTCTCTCTAGACACACACACACACACACACAATGTATTTTGTGTAATAAAAAAAACCTGTGTATCAAATAATCATGAATCTTTACATATTCATTTTGGTGAAGACTTTTGGCAAAAGAAATGCAAAACCAAAATTTCTCTTTGGTCTTCATGTGTTTATTTGATCACTATGTTCTTTAAATTTTTATTTTTAATTTGCTGTCAATATATTAAGATTAGTATATTTCACATAAAAATCCAATATCTGGCTTATATAAAGTTAGAAGATCTGACAATAATGGTACCTCTTTCCCACTTGACAATCATCCGAAAACCTGGAGACTGCCCAAGTAACATGCTCTAGTGCACTGCGTTTCACACAACTCATGTCCACTCATTCTCGCTGCCCATTCTGTTCATTTTGCATTTGAATTTGGGAGCTCTGTTTATATTAACATTTCCTGGGATCTCACTGGACTGCATTTACTCTTATTAATGCCCTAGATATTTACCTGCTGTGGGGCTCCTCTGACTCTTCCTGCACACATTTAAGGTCAATTTTTAAAACGCCAGCTTTTCTGCTCATGTTGATTTCATTTTCTTTCCTTTTTCTTTATTGAAGTATAGTTGATTTATAATGTTGTGTTAGTTTCTGATGTATAGCAAAGTGATTCAGTTACACTTGCATATAAATCTGCTCATCCAAGACTCCTAATTTATCTCTGTTTCTGTGGCTTATTATGGTCTGTTTCTTTGCACCTGTCCATTGCATTTCATCATGGAGCTGAAAAAATATTTTCTATGTCCACTTAGAAAAGCAATGACTCTTTTTGTTTTTCATGTTTGTTAGTTTGGTCCATGTTTTAATTTAGGCTGAGTTTCGTTTCCCTTGTACACCGGGTACAATGATTTATGATATTAAGTTTTTCTTCAGCTGGAAGCTCAGTCTTGCCTTTAACAACATTAAGCAAAATCTGAAATTTCTGTTTTCTTGAAAAGATTGCCCATACCTTCATGTAAAGGCCTATCTACTCCCCGATCACATCTGTTTTCTCATTTTACTGACCTCCTGACCAGGAATTATATTCACTAATATGACTTCTCTGTAACAGTTTCCTGTAGAGGGTCTGTTCACTTCCCTGTGGGTCACTCTCTTTTTCTACCCATGATTCATCACATTTAAATTCTCATTGTATCATAGGAAAACATGGAAATATGGCATAATATTAAAAATATTTTTAAGAATGTAAAAATCTCCTGAATATAACTAAAATTCCCTCCTCTTTCCACCCCATTATTACCATCATATTATGTAAAAGTTGTGTTTTAGGGATGCACACGTTTCTCTGAGAACCCTTATTTCTCAAGGGTTATTGTACATTCAAAAGCGGAGACATTACTTTGCCGACTAAGGTCTGTCTAGTCAAGGCTATGGTTTTTCCTGTGGTCATGTATGGATGCGAGAGTTGGACTGTGAAGAAGGCTAAGCACCAAAGAATTAATGCTTTTGAACTGTGGTGTTGGAGAAGACTCTTGAGAGTCCCTTGGACTACAAGGAGATCCAACCAGTCCATTCTGAAGGAGATCAGCCCTGGGATTTCTTTGGAAGGAATGATGCTAAAGCTGAAACTCCAGTACTTTGGCCACCTCATGTGAAGAGTTGACTCATTGGAAAAGACTGATGCTGGGAGGGATTGGGGGCAGGAGGAGAAGGGGATGACAGAGGATGAGATGGCTGGATGGCATCACTGACTCGATGGACGTGAGTCTGAGTGAACTCTGGGAGTTGGTGATGGACAGGGAGGCCTGGTGTGCTGCAGTTCATGGGGTCGCAAAGAGTCGGACATGACTGAGTGACTGAACTGAACTGAACTGAGGAGTAGTTTAAGTCAATGTAGGATTGTGGTTGGAACACTATAGATTGAAAGTGAGTATGATCAAGTTTTTGAATCACAATTAGTATGACACATATACTCAATATTTAGATTACTAGCTTTAGAAAAATCAAATGCTCTAGAAAAACATGACCCATAAATGATTTATAGATCATCTTAGCAGTTTCCAAACTTTCCTGGTTCATACCACACTTAGTAATATTCTCATGATGCTACTAGGACAAATGAAATATCTAACATTCTTTTACTATGTGCAAGTGTGCATGCGTGCTAAGTCCTTCAATGGTATCTTGACTCTTTATGACCCTATGGACTGTAGCTCATCAGGCTCCTCTATCCATTGGATCCTCCAGGCAAGAATACTGGAGTGGGTTGCCATGCCCTCCTCCAGGGGATCTTACAAACCCAGAAGTTGAACTGGTGTCTGTTATGTCTCCTAAGCTGGTAGGTGAGTTTTTTACCACTAGTACCACTTGGGAAGCCTAAAATGTCTAAAATAAATGTGAATAATTGTGTATATGCTTTCAATCTGTTGGTCATTGTGAAACTTCTCAAACCTTGAAATTAGACTGTTCACTACCATTCTCATTTCCTGTTTCACACTGATTTTCACATGGAACTATGTTTGTCACAGCAACTGCCATAAAGTTAGTTCCTGAAAGATGTGACAGGATTAAAAGAATAAGTTGAAACTGACCTATATTTAGCCAGTAGTTTGCGTAGTGCCTGACAGATGTCTCTGTGAGTTCACTGTAGGGTCCCAGGGCACTCTGACACACAGTTTGGGAACTACGGTCTAGGTGTTAAAATAGTTCATATGTGTACATTTTTGTACCTTGTGTGATTCAGTGAGTAATTTTGCATGTTAGATATTTAGAAAATTCGTGCCTTCCTGGCCTTTTAAAAGTAGATCATTAGCATTCATTAGGTAAAATCTCTTCACCTGACACATGAGGACACAGACTCAGAAAGGTTAAGAGCTTTGCCCTTCTTCATAATTTTTCAGATTTTCTTTAAATTTTACTATGATGCTGTTCAAAGTTGCTACATGTAAGATAATTTACAGTTTGGAAAATGACTCATGGCTCCTTTAAAAAGGCAACACTAATGGACCACAGTCAAATCTTGTTTAAAGTAGAGAAATTAATTGGTTAAATTTAATTTCCATCACACATGTGTGTTTGATTGCATGTTTTATCATGTTAGAGGTGTAGAATTCCTTCTGGCAAAGGAGAGCACAGTTTCATAAATAGATAGCACTTGTGTCTAATATTTCCAATGCAGATGTTCTTATGCCAAAAGGCGGATCTCAAGGACAACAGCCTGACATGCCCCTAAACAACTAACCCTGCCTCACATAGTTCCCAAAGCCCGTTTGCTTGTGAACATCCTCCTACTGCCAGGAAGAATATTTTCCCTTTCTCTAAACACATCCTTTTTCTAAGGTGCACTTTAAACCCCATTGATTATTTTTCTCCTGATGATGTCATCCTCAGTAGAATATCCATACTTATCTAAGCCCTATTACCCACATCATGCTAACATATGTGGCAAAATAAAGACACAATTAAACCAGTCACTACAACTGGTGAATCCAAATTCACAAGAGATTGATTGCAATCTATCACTACACTACAATTTTGTATACATATCTCCATTATGAAGGACAAAATCTACAGAAATATTTAGGTCAAATTTGTGAATAAAATCTTCAAATTTATTGTACAAGGTCTCCTTCTGGATCAGCACACCAGAGCTCATGAACCAAATATGCTCCATGTCTGTTTTTGTATCGTCTATGAGTTAAGAATTTTTTTTATATTTCTATTTTGTATTATAGTGCATACAATATTTAGGATTTCCCTGGTGGCTCAGATGGTAAAGTATCTGCCTACAATGCCAGAGACCTGGGTTCAATCCCTGGGTCAGAAAGATCCCCTGGAGAAGGAAATGGCAACCTACTCCAGTACTCTTGCCTGGAGAAACCCATGGATGGAGGAGTCTGGTGGGCTACAGTCCATGGAGGTTGCAAAGAGCTGAACATGTCTGAGACACTTCACTTTTACTTTCACATACAATATTTATATTTTAAATGTATTTATAGACATTTTAAAATAAGTATATAAATACTACATAATATCCTCAATTTTGCTTTTGGATACCCTAAACTCAAAATATTTACTGCCTCATCTTTTCAAAAAAATGCTTGCAAAACTCTTGTATACTTATTTGTTTGCCCATTTTAATGCTATCTTTGTCACTGTTAGCTACTAAAACTGCTGCTAAATTAATTGCTTATGTAATTCAACTACATTTAAATTTAGATAATAAAATTATGTTAACTTCAATAAATACTCAAGGAGCTTCTGTTTCAAAAGAGATGTTATGCTAAGTCCACAGAATGTAAATATTAGTAAGACAAGAAGTATACAGTTTAGTATGATCTTTTCATTTTACTCATAGAATATCACATTTATATTTCATTTATGCATTCCTTTGAAATAGGAAAAGGAGTACATCAAGGCTGTATATTGTCACTCTGCTTATTTAACTTATATGCAGAGTACGTCATGAGAAACACTGGTCTGGAGGAGGCACAAGCTGGAATCAAATTGCTGGGAGAAATATCAATAACCTCAGATCTGCAGATGACACCACCCTTATGGTAGAAAGTGAAGAACTAAAGAGCCTCTTGATGAAAGTGAAAGAGGAGAGTGAAAAAGTTGGCTTAAAGCTCAACATTCAGAAAACAAAGATCACGGCATCTGGTCCCATCACTTCATGGCAAAGAGATGGGGAAACTGTGGAAACAGTGGCTGACTTTATTTTTCTGGGCTCCAAAATCACTGCAGATGGTGATTGCAGCCATGAAATTAAAAGACGCTTACTCCTTGGAAGGAAAATTATGACCACCCTAGACAGGGAGAAGGAAATGGAAACCCACTCCAGTGTTCTTGCCTGGAGAAGCCTAGAGACGGGGGAGCCTGGTGGACTGCCATCTTTGGGATTGCACAAAGTTGGACACAACTGAAGCTACTTAGCAGCAGCAGCAGCAGACAGCATATTAAAAAGCAGAGACATTACTTTGTCAACAAAGGTCCGTCTAGTCAACGCTATGGTTTTCCAGTGGTCATGTATGGATGTGAGAGCTGGACCGTGAAGAAAGCTGAGCACCAAAGAATTAATGTTTTTGAACTGTGGTGTTGGAGAAGACTCTTGAGAGTCCCTTGGACTGCATGGAGATCCAACCAGTTCATTCTGAAGGAGATCAGCCCTGGGTGTTCTTTGGAAGGAATGATGCTAAAGCTGAAACTCCAGTACTTTGGCCAACTCATGCAAAGAGTTGACTCATTGGAAAAGACTCTGATGCTGGGAGGGATTGGGGGCAGAAGAAGAAGGGGACGACAGAGGATGAGATGGTTGGATGACATCACTGACTCGATGGACGTGAGTCTGAGTGAACTCCGGTAGTTGGTGATGGACAGGGAGGCCTGGAGTGCTGTGAATCATGGGGTTGCAAAGAGTTGGACATGACTAAGCAACTGAACTGAACTGAACTGAACTGAAAGCAACTCTATTTCTCTGTGTAGTTAGTCACTCTAACAATTATTAAAAATCTTCTACCCCACCTCAAGGAGGACCTTTACTTATCTTGGTTTGCTTCGTTGAGTTCCAGCTAGACTTTTACGTAGCTATGCAATTTTTTCTGGATTTGTCTTCTAGTCTTTTATCTTAATGGATAGTTAAAAAGCCCTAAAGCAAAGCAGAATCCGGTAACTTCAGCTACAGGAAAGACAGCATCAACAATTTGTACAATTGTATTTTAAGATCGTAGTCTCAGCTTTTTTTCTTTGTTTTTCTTTTTTTTTTTTTTGCTGTCCACTGTATTCCTTCATAATAGTCAATCAGATAACCAATCAACTGTTTTTTATTAGCAACAATAAAATGCCGTTACACAGCACTCTATGATTTATACAACACTTCCATATCTATTATTGCATGTGAATCCCTCTTAAAAATTCAACAAAAGGTAAAACGTGTAGTTTTATCATTACTACCATTCTTCTTGATGACAGTAATAAGGTCCAGGGGCCCCAGTCACATTTCTAATATTACACAGCTAATAAATGCTAGGATTTCAGTCTTTAGTCTTCTTATAACTGCTACATTATTTTTTCATTTGATTATACTCCACTTTTCACACTAGTCATCGAAACCAAGTATTAAAAACAAAAATAAAATAGTTTTATACCAGATAGGGAGAGAAATACAAAGTACAATTCTGAGATCTAAGATGATGCTTGTATTTCTAACAAGAATTGATTCATTAAAAACAGTATAACCATAGAAAACAAACTTTTGCTTACCAAAGCAGAAGGGTAAAAGCAGGGAAAAATTAGGAGTCTGGGATTCACATATGCATACTGCTGCTGCTGCTAAGTCACGTCAGTCGTGTCTGACTCTGTACGACCCCATAGAGGGCAGCCCATCAGGCTCCCCCGTCCCTGGGATTCTCCAGGCAAGAACACTTGAGTGGGTTGCCATTTCCTTTTCCAATGCATGCAAGTGAAAATTGAAAGTGAAGTCATTCAGTTGTGTCCGACTCTTCACGACCCCATGGACTGCAGCCTACCAGGCTTCTCTGTCCATGGGATTTTCCAGGCAAGAGTACTACCATACACAAAAAGGATAATCAAGAAGGACCTACCATATAGAACAGAGAACTCTACTCAATAAATTTTAATAACTCATAAGGGCAAGGAATATGAAAAATTATATATATATATATATATAGAAAACAATCACTTTACTGTACACCTGAAACTATTAACTATCATTAATAACAGAACATTGTAAATCAGCTATGGTGGTTTTGGTTTCGTGGCTAAGTTGTATCCAACTCTTTGTGACCCCATGGACTGTAGCCCACCAGGCTCCTCTGTCCATGGGATTTCCCAGGCAAGAATACTGGAGTGGGCTGCTATTTACTTCTTCAAATCAACTATACTTCAATTAAAACAAATGTTAGACACAAACACACCTGAGTGTAATAGAAAAAAAATTACTTTCTACTAGGACAATCAGGGGAAGGACAGGATGCAAGTCAAGCTATAAATTGGCTCTTTAAGACTGGCTGGGATGTTTTATGTTAAAAAAAGCAGCAATACCATTCTGGAAATGAGCAATAAAATGAACAAATTAATGAGGTGATAATGTGTGAATCACATGATAATGGACACAAATTGTTTGGAAAGTGAGTTACTTGGTATGATTTTGGAAAGCATTCAAGAATATAGACAAGACTGGAGTTAAACAGAGAGCTTCCCCCACCTAGCAGTGTGATGAAATAGAGCAAATTATTTAAGCTTTCGGAAGTTCAGTTTCTTTATTTTAAAAAAATTGTGGGTATAGCAGACACATCCTGGGCTGCTTAAGTGATTTCAATGTTATAGGAGATCCTAGCAGAGTTCCTGGCAAGACATATGTCTTCAACATACTACACACCCAGTATCCATAGCAGTAATGTCCCAAGATGCTGGAGTCAGGATGACTACGTAACAGCCTTGTCTATAAAGTATTACAGGAGTGATTATTTTCAGCTTACACTTCTAATGTGTCCCTCAGTTGTTATTGTTTAGTTGCTCAGTCATGTCCGACTCTTTGTGACCCCATGGACTGAGTTATTGGTTTTGTTTTTAAAAATAAATGGAAGAGCAGCATACGATAGAGTGGCTTTGTTTCTGAAGATTTAAGGCATTGTTCTGGTGGTAAGAAGGGCTTCCAAGTGGTAAAGAACCCACCTGCCAATGCAGGAGACTCAAGAAAACTGGATTTGATCTGTGGGTCTGAAAGACCCCCTGTAGTAGGAAGTGGTAACCTGCTCCAGTATTCTTGCCTGGGAAATCCCACGGACAGAGGAGCCTGGTGGGCTACATAGTCCATGGGGTGACAAAGAGTTGGTCATGATTGAGCACACATACATGCTGGTGGTAAGAAATATTCAATATAAAGGGAAATAGGGTATTTATCTGACACTACTCATGTGCTGGCTCTTGCTTCTGCTCTTGTTTTCCTCAGAAGTGGAAAGCAAAGAATTAGGCACAGATAGGAGGAGCATAAAGATGGCGGAGGAATAGGACGGGAAGACCACTCTCTCCCTCACAAATTCCTCAAAAGAACATTTCAACGCTGAGCAAACTCCACAAAACAACCTCTGTAGGCTGGCAGAGGACAGCAGGCAACCAGAAAAGCAGACCATTGTCTTCAAAAACAGATTTTTAACCTTTGCTCTTAGGTTTTTGTTGTCAATTATGTTCATTTAAAAACCCAAACTTCACTACCCAAGTTTACCTGAGAGCGAGATTACTGGCTTGACCACTCTCTTCTCCTATGGACTCTCCTTTTTCTCCACCAGGTGGCCTCTGTCTCTTTTCTCCCCCATCTCTTCTCTATCCAACTCTGTGAATCTCTGTGTGTTCCAGACAGTGGAGAACACCTAAGGAACTGGTTACTGGCAGGATTTGTCTCTCTCCTTCTCATTCCTCTCTCTTATCCTCCTGGTCACCTCTGTCTACTTCCTCCCTCTCCTCTTCCCTGTATAACTCCGTAAATACCTGAGCGGGCCAGACTATAGAGTGCACATAAGGAAGTGACTACTGCCTAGCTTGCTCTCTCCTCTTTTGATCTCACCGCATCTCATTCCAGTTACCTCTAACTACCCCCTCCATCTTCTCTTCTCCTTGTAACTCAGTGAACCTCTCTGAGTGTCCCTCAATGTGGAGAAACTTTTCATCTTTAACCTAGATTTTTTATCATCGGTGCTGTATAGATGGAGAAGTCTAGAGGCTACTGTAAAAACTGAAGACCAGAAGCAGGAGGCTTAAATACAAAGCCTGAAAACATTAGAGAACTCTTGAATTCAGGGAACATTAAGCAATAGGAGCTCATCAAATGCCTTCATACTTACACTGAAACCAAGCTCCACCCAAGGGCCAACAAGTTCCAAAACAAGACATATCACTCAAATTCTCCAGCAACACAGGAACACTCCCCTGAGCTTGAATATACAGGCAGCTCAAAATTATTCCAAAACCTTTGATGTCTCATAACCCATCACTGGTCACTCCACTGCACTCCAGAGAGAAGAAACCCAGCTCCACCCACCGGAACTCCAAGACAAGCCTCCCTAACCAGGAAACCTTGACAAGCCACTGATAGAACCCCACCCACAGTGAGGAAGCTCCATAATAAAGAGAACTCCACAAATCACCAGAATATAAAAAGACCACCCCAAACGCAGCAATATAACCAAGATGAAGAGACAGAGGAATACTCAGCAGGTAAAGGAACAGGAGAGTTGCCCACCAAACCAAACAAAAGAGGAAGAAGTAGGGAATCTACCTGAGAAGGAATTCCGAATATTGATAGTGAAAATGATCCAAAATCTTGAAATCAAAATGGAATCACAGATAAATAGCCTAGAGACAAGGATTGAGAAGATGCAAGAAAGGTTTAACAAGGACCTAGAAGAAATAAAAAAGAGTCAAAATATAATGAATAATGCAATAAATGAGATCAGAAACACTCTGGAGGCAACAAATAGCAGAATAACGGAGGCAGAAGATAGGATTAGTGAAATAGAAGATAGAATGGTAGAAATAAATGAATCAGAGAGAAAACAAGAAAAACGAATTAAAAGAAACGAGGACAATCTCAGAGACCTCCAGGACAATATGAAACGCTCCAACATTCGAATTATAGGAGTCCCAGAAGAAGAAGACAGAAAGAAAGATCATGAGAAAATCCTTGAGGAGATAATAGTTGAAAACTTCCCTAAAATGGGGAAGGAAATAATCACTCAAGTCCAAGAAACACAGAGAGTTCCAAATAGGATAAACCCAAGGCGAAACACCCCAAGACACATATTAATTAAATTAACAAAGGTCAAACACAAAGAACAAATATTAAAAGCAGCAAGGGAAAAACAACAAATAACACACAAGGGGATTCCCATAAGGATAACAGCTGATCTTTCAATAGAAACTCTTCAGGCCAGGAGGGAATGGCAAGACATACTTAAAGTGATGAAAGACAATAACCTACAGCCCAGATTACTGTACCCAGCAAGGATCTCATTCAAATACGAAGGAGAAATCAAAAGCTTTACAGACAAGCAAAAGCTGAGAGAATTCAGCACCACCAAACCAGCTCTCCAACAAATTCTAAAGGATATTCTCTAGACAGGAAACCGAAAAGGGTGTATAAACCCGAACCCAAAACAATAAAGTAAATGGTAACGGGATCATACTTATCAATAATTACCTTAAACGTAAATGGGTTGAACGCCCCAACCAAAAGGCAAAGACTGGCCGAATGGATACAAAAACAAGACCCCTCTATATGCTGCTTACAAGAGACCCACCTCAAAACAAGGGACACATATAGACTGAAAGTGAAGGGCTGGAATAAGATATACCACGCAAATAGAGACCAAAAGAAAGCAGGAGTGGCAATACTCATATCTGATAAAATAGACTTTAAAACAAAGGCTGTGAAAAGAGACAAAGAAGGCCACTACATAATGATCAAAGGATCAATCCAAGAAGAAGATATAACAATTATAAATATATATGCACCCAATATAGGAGCACCGCAATATGTAAGACAAATGCTAACAAGTATGAAAGGGGAAATCAACAATAACACAATAATAGTGGGAGACTTTAATACCCCACTCACACCTATGGACAGATCAACTAAACAGAAAATTAACAAAGAAACGCAAACTTTAAATGATACATTAGATCAATTAGACCTAATTGATATTTATAGGACATTTCACCCCAAAACAATGAATTTCACCTTTTTTTCAAGTGCTCATGGAACCTTCTCCAGGATAGATCACATCCTGGGCCATAAATCTAAACTTGATAAATTCAAAAAAATCGAAATCATTCCAAGCATCTTTTCTGACCATAATGCATTAAGATTAGATCTCAATTACAGGAGAAAAACTACTAAAAATTCCAACATATGGAGGTTGAACAACACACTTCTGAATAACCAACAAATCACAGAAGAAATCAAAAAAGAAATCAAAATATGCATAGAAACTAATGAAAATGAAAACACAACAACCCAAAACCTGTGGGACACTATAAAAGCAGTGCTAAGAGGAAAGTTCATAGCAATACAGGCATACCTCAAGAAACAAGAAAAAAGTCAAATAAATAACCTAACTCTACAACTAAAGCAACTAGAAAAGGAAGAATTGGAGAACCCCAGAGTTAGTAGAAGGAAAGAAATCTTAAAAATTAGGGCAGAAATAAATGCAAAAGAAACAAAAGAGACCATAGCAAAAATCAACAAGGCCAAAAGCTGGTTCTTTGAAAGGATAAATAAAATTGACAAACCACTAGCCAGACTCATCAAGAAGCAAAGAGAGAAAAATCAAATCAATAAAATTAGAAATGAAAATGGAGAGATCACAACAGACGACACAGAAATACAAAAGATCATAAGAGACTACTATCAGCAGTTGTATGCCAATAAAATGGACAATGTGGAAGAAATGGACAAATTCTTAGAAAAGTACAATTTTCCAAAACTGAACCAGGAAGAAATAGAAAATCTTAACAGACCCATCACCAGCACGGAAATTGAAACTGTAATCAGAAATCTTCCAGCAAACAAAAGCCCAGGTCCAGACGGCTTCACAGCTGAATTCTACCAAAAATTTCGAGAAGAGCTAACACCTATCCTACTCAAACTCTTCCAGAAAATTGCAGAGGAAGGTAAACTTCCAAACTCATTCTATGAGGCCACCATCACCCTAATACCAAAACCTGACAAAGATGTCACAAAAAAAGAAAACTACAGGCCAATATCACTGATGAACATAGATGCAAAAATCCTCAACAAAATTCTAGCAATCAGAATCCAACAACATATTAAAAAGATCATACACCATGACCAAGTGGGCTTTATCCCAGGGATGCAAGGATTCTTCAATATCCGCAAATCAATCAATGTAATTCACCACATTAACAAATTGAAAAATAAAAACCATATGATTATCTCAATAGATGCAGAGAAGGCCTTTGACAAAATTCAACATCCATTTATGATAAAAACTCTCCAGAAAGCAGGAATAGAAGGAACATACCTCAACATAATAAAAGCTATATATGACAAACCCACAGCAAACATTATCCTTAATGGTGAAAAATTGAAAGCATTTCCCCTAAAGTCAGGAACAAGACAAGGGTGTCCACTTTCACCGCTACTATTCAACATAGTTCTGGAAGTTTTGGCCACAGCAATCAGAGCAGAAAAAGAAATAAAAGGAATCCAAATTGGAAAAGAAGAAGTAAAACTCTCACTGTTTGCAGATGACATGATCCTCTACATGGAAAACCCTAAAGACTCCACCAGAAAATTACTAGAGCTCATCAATGAATATAGTAAAGTTGCAGGATATAAAATCAACACACAGAAATCCCTTGCATTCCTATACACTAATAATGAGAAAGTAGAAAAAGAAATTAAGGAAACAATTCCATTCACCATTGCAACAAAAAGAATAAAATACTTAGGAATATATCTACCCAAAGAAACTAAAGACCTATATATAGAAAACTATAAAACACTGATGAAAGAAATCAAAGAGGACACTAATAGATGGAGAAATATACCATGTTCATGGATTGGAAGAATCAATATAGTGAAAATGAGTATACTACCCAAAGCAATTTACAAATTCAACGCAATCCCTATCAAGCTACCAGCCATATTTTTCACAGAACTAGAACAAATAATTTCAAGATTTGTATGGAAATACAAAAAACCTCGAATAGCCAAAGCAATCTTGAGAAAGAAGAATGGAACTGGAGGAATCAACTTGCCTGACTTCAGGCTCTACTACAAAGCCACAGTCATCAAAACAGTATGGTACTGGCACAAAGACAGACATATAGATCAATGGAACAAAATAGAAAGCCCAGAGATAAATCCACACACATATGGACACCTTATCTTTGACAAAGGAGGCAAGAATATACAATGGAGTAAAGACAATCTCTTTAACAAGTGGTGCTGGGAAAACTGGTCAACCACTTGTAAAAGAATGAAACTAGATCACTTTCTAACACCGCACACAAAAATAAACTCAAAATGGATTAAAGATCTAAATGTAAGACCAGAAACTATAAAACTCCTAGAGGAGAATATAGGCAAAACACTCTCAGACATAAATCACAGCAGGATCCTCTATGATCCACCTCCCAGAATTCTGGAAATAAAAGCAAAAATAAACAAATGGGATCTAATTAAAATTAAAAGCTTCTGCACAACAAAGGAAACTATAAGCAAGGTGAAAAGACAGCCTTCTGAATGGGAGAAAATAATAGCAAATGAAGCAACTGACAAACAACTAATCTCAAAAATATACAAGCAACTTATGCAGCTCAATTCCAGAAAAATAAACGACCCAATCAAAAAATGGGCCAAAGAACTAAATAGACATTTCTCCAAAGAAGACATACGGATGGCTAACAAACACATGAAAAGATGCTCAACATCACTCATTATCAGAGAAATGCAAATCGAAACCACAATGAGGTACCACTTCACACCAGTCAGAGTGGCTGCGATCCAAAAATCTGCAAGCAACAAATGCTGGAGAGGGTGTGGAGAAAAGGGAACCCTCCTACACTGTTGGTGGGAATGCAAACTAGTACAGCCACTATGGAGAACAGTGTGGAGATTCCTTAAAAAATTGCAAATAGAACTACCTTATGACCCAGCAATCCCACTGCTGGGTATACACACCGAGGAAACCAGAATTGAAAGAGACACATGTACCCCAATGTTCATCGCAGCACTGTTTATAATAGCCAGGACATGGAAACAACCTAGATGTCCATCAGCAGATGAATGGATAAGGAAGCTTTGGTACATATACACGATGGAGTATTACTCAGCCGTTAAAAAGAATTCATTTGAATCAGTTCTGATGAGATGGATGAAACTGGAGCCGATTATACAGAGTGAAGTAAGCCAGAAAGAAAAACACCAATACAGTATACTAACACATATATATGGAATTTAGAAAGATGGCAATGACGACCCTGTATGCAAGACAGGAAAAAAGACACAGCTGTGTATAACGGACTTTTGGACTCAGAGAGAGAGGGAGAGGGCGGGATGATTTGGGAGAATGGCATTCTATCATGTATACTATCATGTAAGAATTGAATCGCCAGTCTATGTCTGACGCAGGATACAGCATGCTTGGGGCTGGTGCATGGGGATCACCCACAGAGATGTTATGGGGAGGGAGGTGGGAGGGGGTTTCATGTTTGGGAACACATGTAAGAATTAAAGATTTTAAAATTTAAAAAAAAAAAAAAAAAAGAATTAGGCACAGATAACTGAGGGCACAAGCATCAGCATAGGGAAGGGTGAAGGAAGTCGTAGGGAAAAACTGACTTGTGGCTATTATTATTATTATATGGAAGAAAAGTTTTTTTTTTTTTTTTTTTTTCCAGAGTGTGATGGAGAAGATGGGCAGAAAGGGACTTCAGTGATGAGAATCTGAAATACAAACTGTGAAAACAGCAGAGAGGACTAATAGGGACATGTATGACTACTGTCCAACTAATATTGGCACTCACAAAATTTCAGCTGCAAATATACAGGTTGTTTTACCTTTAATTTGTCTAATGATGATGAATAACGGCAAAGCAAAGGGGAAGGATTATTTTGGCCACACGGAGAAGAATGCAAAGAAAGCAATGGTAGAAAAATAATGGCCATTTCTTCATGGTTGTGGTGATTGGTTTTGAGGTACAGATATGTTCAGAGATAAAGAAGGAGGAAGAGAATGAGAAACTGAGAAAAGAAGAGGAAAAAAAAATCAAAAGGAGGCAATCAGAGTTTGTAAACTTCGAGGATGTTGTAAGAGGGTGACATAGAATTTAAGATGTAATAGATAGAGCAAGTTTGGATGATGAAAGTTTTCCAGGATGTTACTCTGGGGGTAAGTAGCCAAAATGGGAAGGCAGTGGAAAAATGGAAGTCTACTGTGTCTGAAGTTTCAGATCATGCCAGAACCAAGTTTGTCCCTTAGTTAAATGTGGCTAAAGTATTACTCAATATTTCACTAATTGCCTAGCAGAAAAGGAATGTGGAGTTAATATAAGCTTTACCATAAATGTGTACTCAGTTGCTTCAGTTGTGTCTGACTCTTTGTGACCCCATAGACTGTAGCCTACCAGGCTCCTGTGTCCATGGGATTTTCCAACTGAAGGGGTTGCTGTACCCTCCTCCAGGACATCTTGCTGACCCAGGGATCAAACTTGCTTCTCCTGCATTTCAGGTGGAGTCTTTACCCCTGAGCACTGGGTAAGTCCAAGTGGGCTTATGATATGTATTTTATATTTTATTTATATTTTTATTATAATAAAACAATTATGTATTAAAAAGCTATAAACAACTGTATATATATAAAACAGCTATATAAAAGCAACTATAAATAACTATATAGAGAGAGCTGCTGCTGCTGCTGCTAAGACACTTCCGTCGTGTCCGACTCTGTGCAACCCCACAGATGGCAGCCCACCAGGCTATCCTGTCCCTGGGATTCTCCAGGCAAGAACACTGGAGTGGGTTGCCATTGCCTTCTCCAATATACAGAGCTAGTTATTTTTTGTTCTTTCTGTGGAAGTTGTGTAAGTAGCACCATTTTTTCTTTTTTCAAACAATTCTCAAATAATATTTTAGTAATTATGATAAACCCAGATTGAAGAACCCTTTAGGTGTTGCTCTAGAAGAATGGTTCTCAAAGTGTGCTCTCCAACTTATAGCATCAGAATCACCTGGGAATTTGTTAGAGATGAGCCTTCTCAAGCCCTACCCTAGACTTAGGGAACAGAACCTCTGAAGGTGGGGCCAGCAATCTGTAGTTAACCAGACTACCATGCAATTCTGATGCATGCTTGAATTCAAGGACCACTGCGATTTGTAATTGATTGAGGGATATTTTTTGATGCCCATAAAAGCATTAAAATGTTTCTACCAATCTTTGCTATTCATCTCTTCCTTCAACCATTCCTTGTAGTTACACACAGCCATCATAACACCGTTCTTTTAATACCTAGCATATTCAACTAGGTGTTCCTGTTTGACAGATTGTTTCTCTTAACATTATGGATGAAAACTGTTTACCATAAAATAAAATAAATGGAGGCACTACAAGAAAGTGCAGCAAAATAAAGAATGCACTCAACTTGGAACACAAAGTGCTTATTGGCTGAGAACATTTGTCCTGTGACTGGAATTAGAACAGGCTACACACCCTGCAGTGCTTGTTCTCTGGAGTTGAAAGCATAGCTTGGAAGACAGCCTGTGGGGGGAAGGGTGTAACTGTGTATAACATGTGAACAATACATTTATTTATCTGAGATAAAGTCAGATATTTTAACTGTTTATAAAACATTTTATGTAAATAAAGCATTATAATGAGCCAGGGCTAGGAAAGCTAATTCAATTTTTTTGGAGAAACACATTTTTTTGATGGGGTGAGTTGGGTAGGTGGGGAACTTTGAGATTTCCTAACCTATGTCTTGATGATAAATATTCAGATGACCAAATATTCAGATTTTATCTATTTCTGATTTTTCAATTTGAAATCTGGCTTTTGTGAAGTATTATTTTTTAGAAAGTTTCTTTATAACTTTTTTTTTTTTTTACTAAAATGGTACTACAAACTCATTTATTCAGATTAGAGTAATTTATTATGATTTGGAAAAAACTAAGCTGAAATGATCACTTTTATTCTTTCTGAAAGAAATTTTTCTAAACCTACCAATATTTATAGGAAAATGTTTAACCTGTTCCAACAAATGACAGGCTTCCAGTCATCATAACAGAATGAATGAACACCCACCCCCACCCACACACCCACTCACGCACACACATGCAAAACTGTATTAGAGAAGAAATCAGAGTATTCCATGTAGAACATGCATCCCCTGAGAAGCCAAGTACAAATTAGTGTTATGATTGTATAAAAACTAGTCTTTACTTTGTTGACCTCTTTGGTTAAATATAATCTACCTTTATTAGAATAAAACTATTTAAATATTAAATATTTAATCAGAATATTTTCTTATTCCAACTATTCTCCATTGCTAATCCATTCTTATTATTGAAGATGCAAGATTCATAGAACACTATTCCTCCAGACAAAAAATTAGCAGAGACTTTTTGTCCTTTTTTTAATTTGGTGTTTTCTCCAGCTTTCTCTATGCCTTTTACTAGTGTCATTATTTTCTCAAAACATTTCCCCCTGGGCACATAGTGTCCACACGTTTACTAACCTATCTTTCTCTTCTTAATGCTAAGAAACTAACCTTTACTCTTCTGTCTGGAAGGAATCTGTGTACAATATTCAAATCATAAGTTTTATTGTAGTCATTCAACCAGACTTAACACTGAATATGCATATATGCAAATAGTGTATATTATGTTTACATGTATACGTATGTATTTAATTTATACAAACACACATACATATATATGTATATATATGTAGACAAAGAGAATAAAAGGAGAGGAGAAGAGGCTAGGGGAGGGAGATTGGGGTAAAGGATTACTTGAGTAAATGAAGCAAATATTTCAAAAGAGCACACAAAACAAATCAAGTAAGATATTTTTCTAATTCCTGAGCTAACTATTGACTCAAATTCAGTCTATTATAATGAAGTAATAAATCACAGGATGGTATAGATTGAGCATTCAGGATGTTATTCATTTCAGGTGGTCTCAGCCCCATTGCAAACCTCTCTATAAGAGATAAGCCAATAACAGCTTTGTCTCCATTATCACATTCTGTGCTATGTGTTCTCCCAGAATAACGGTTGCACCCAACTGAACATTAATGTGGAGCAAAAACAGAATTCTCTGTGAACAAGTCAACTTGTAGCTTTGTAAGTAGGAAGAATAAAAATAAACTCTTTTCTTAGAAGTGCTAATCCATTTTTCTGAGGCTCTGTTTTCTAGCTGAGTTCATTTAAGCGTGCTTGAAACTATGAGCCCTGTGGGATAATATCAGTCCTATGCAACTCGAGGCAATCATTATTAGAACTGAAGCAGCTCTTGGGTTCAGGATATGGACCACAAACTGGCAGAGAGCCTGAGCTCTCCAAGGAAGTACGCCAGTGTCACTCCATTGTTTCCTTAGCTGTTGGGAGAGATTTCAGCTCTTCAGCAGTTTCTCTTCCTGACCAGCTTTTCCCAAGATAAATCTGAGCTAGCACCATATGTTTCAAGAACAAAAAACAGCTTCTGAATTATTACAGCATAGTGTACTCTTGCCCAGGAAATTCAAGCTGCTAAGGGACTGTAATCATAGTACCAGGCAGAATTTGAGAGAGCAGTGAACTTGATTTCACAAACTTGTCAAACAACACTTGTCTTCAGAGAGTAGAACTCTTTGAGAATTTCTCAGAGGGAAGATAAAATGTTGCCTAGAACCCTTAGTTATTTTGGAATCATAATTCCTAGCTGAATGACCCATTCTCAGATGTTTTGAGTCCACAAGTTTTGTTGGAGTTTAGAGAGGTCATTGTTTTAAATGTCCTTTCTTTAAAAACCACTGAGTGGCTACAATTGTTAGATGTGCTAAATACTAGAAATATAAAGACATTTAAAATGTAATACTTGACTTCAGAGTTCTAATGAGATGAATGGATACATTATAAAAAATCTTCAAAACTGCATACAGTTATATTTAGAAGGATTCATATAGGGTTTGACATAATCACAAAGGAAGAGAATCTAGAATGCTTTAATAAAAGAATACGTGAAAGAAAATTTAGTTGACTATTAAAAGAGATGTAGTTATATAGGAAGCAAATAGTAGGAGAATGAAAGGACATTCTCTGTTGAGGATACAGCATCAATAGAGACACAGAGGAAAAGAAAGGAGTATTTAAGAGAATGGCAATAAGTTCTTAGATTTTTCTTTGCTTGTTTTTACACAACATGTTTAACAGAAATTTAAAAAAAGAATCCAGAAGATATAGACAGGGGACAGCTAATAAAGAATCTTTCATTGACTCCATTCATTCAAGTACTCAGTATAGTAGAAAAACAGTCACACATTCTTTGACATTCTTCTCACCAACAGGTAGAATGCCTTCCTCTTGAATCAGCGTTGGCCTTAACACTTGGCCAATAAAATATGATGAAAGTGACCTTCCAGGACTTTCCAGATTTTGTCGTACAACTTGTTTTATGGCCTGGTTTTCTCAGGATCCTCACTCTTAAAATCTAGCTGCCACATTATGAGGAAGCCCAAGCAGCCCGATGCAGAGACTCAAATAGACAGAAATACAAGCTCCTCGCCTACTGCTGAGCTCCCAGACTACACAGTCAGCACTATATTGCCAATTGTGTGAATGACCCATTTTGGAAGTAGAGCCTCTAGCCTCAGTTGGGCTGCCTTGGCTACTGGTGTATGGAGTAGAGATGAGCCCTTCCCTCTGAACTCTGCCCAAATTATAATTTGTTTGAGAAGTAAATTATTACTGTGGCTATAGGCCATTGCATTTAAGGGTTATTTGCTATGCAGCAATAGATGCAAGTCCAAAACCTGGCTCAGGAAGATCCTCTGGAGAAGGAAATCACAACCCAACACAGTATTCTTGCCTGGGAAATCCCATGGACAGAGGAGCCTGGCAGGCTACAGTCCATTGTGTTGCAAAAGAGTTAGACATGACTTAGCGACTTCAGTTCAGTCGCTCAGTCGTGTCCGACTCTTTGCGACCCCGTGAATCGCAGCACGCCAGGCCCCCCTGTCCATCACCAACTCCCGGAGCTCACTCAGACTCATGCCCATCGAGTCAGTGATGCCATCCAGCCATCTCATCCTCTGTCATCCCCTTCTCCTCCTGCCCCTAATCCTTCCCAGCATCAGAGTCTTTTCCAATGAGTCAACTCTTCACATGAGGTGGCCAAAGTACTGGAGTTTCAGCTTTAGCATCATTCCTTCCAAAGAAATCCCAGGGCTGATCTCCTTCAGAATGGACTGGTTGGATGTCCTCACAGTCCAAGGGACTCTCAAGAGTCTTCTCCAACACCACATTTCAAAAGCATCAGTTCTTTGGTGCTCAGCCTTCTTCACAGTCCAACTCTCACATCCATACATGACCACAGGAAATACCAAAGCCTTGACTAGATGGACCTTAGTCAGCAAAGTAATGTCTCTGCTTTTGAATATGCTATTTAGGTTGGTCATAACTTTTCTTCCAAGGAATAAGCGTCTTTTAATTTCATGGCTGCAATCACCATCTGCAGTGAATCTGAAGCCCAAAAAATAAAGTCTGACACTGTTTCCACTGTTTCCCCATCTATTTCCCATGAAGTGATGGGACCAGATGCCATGATCTTCGTTTTCTGAATGTTGAGCTTTAAGCCAACATTTTCACTCTCCTCTTTCACTTGCATCAGGAGGCTTTTTAGTTCCTCTTCACTTTCTGCCATAAGGGTGGTGTCATCAGCATATCTGAGGTTATTGATTTTTCTCCCGGATATCTTGATTCCAGCTTGTGTTTCTTCCAGTCCAGCATTTCTCATGATGTACTCTGCATATAAGTTAAATAAGCAGGGTGACAATATACGGCCTTGATGTACTCCTTTTCCTATTTGGAACCAGTCTGTTGTTCCATGTCCAGTTCTAACTGTTGCTTTCTGACCTGCATACAGGTTTCTCAAAAGGCAGGTCAGGTGGTCTGGTATTCCCATCTCTCTCAGAATGTTCCACAGTTTATTGTGATCCACACAGTCAAAGGCTTTGGCATAGTCAATAAAGCAGAAATAGATGTTTTTCAGGAACTCTCTTGCTTTTTCCATGATCCAGCGGATATTGGCAATTTGCTCTCTGGTTCCTCTGCCTTTTCTAAAACCAGCTTGAACATCAGGAAGTTCTTGGTTCACGTATTGCTGAAACCTGGCTTGGAGAATTTTGAGCATTGCTTTACTAGCATGTGAGATGAGTGCAATTGTGTGGTAGTTTGAGCATTCTTTGGCACTGCCTTTCTTTGGGATTGGAATGAAAACTGACCTTTTCTAGATCTGTGGCCACTGCTGAGTTTTCCAAATTTGCTGGCATATTGAGTGTAGCACTTTCACAGCATCATCTTTCAGGATTTGAAACAGCTCAGCTGGAATTCCATCACCTGCACTAGCTTTGTTCGTAGTGATGGTTTCTAAGGCCCACTTGACTTCACATTCCAGGATGTCTGGCTCTAGATGAGTGATCACACCACCATGATTATCTGAGTCATGAAGAACTTTTTTGTATGATTCTTCTGTGTATTCTTGCCACCTCTTCTTAATATCTTCTCTTTCTCTTAGGTCCATACCATTTCTGTCCTTTATCGAGCCCATGTTTGCATGAAATGTTCCCTTGGTATCTCTAATTTTCTTGAAGAGATCTCTAGTCTTTCCCATTCTGTTCTTTTCCTCTATGTCTTTGCATTGATCACTGAAGAAGGCTTTCTTATCTCTCCTTGCTATTCTTTGGATCTCTGTATTCAGATGCTTATATCTTTTCTTTTCTCCTTTGTTTTTCACCTCTCTTCTTTTCACAGCTATTTGTAAGGCCTCCCCAGACAGCCATTTTGCTTTTTTGCATTTCTTTTCCATGGGGATGATCTTGATCCCTGTCTCCTGTACAATGTCATGAACCTCATTCCATAGTTCATCAGGCACTCTATCTATCAGATCTAGGCCCTTAAATCTATTTCTCACTTCCACTGTATAATCATAAGGGACTTGATTTAGGTCATACCTGAATGGTCTAGAGGTTTTCCCTACTTTCTTCAATTTAAGTCTGAATTTGGTAATAAGGAGTTCATGATCTTAGCCACCGTCAGCTCCTGGTCTTGTTTTTGTTGACTGTTTAGAGCTTCTCCATCTTTGGCTGCAAAGAATATAATCAATCTGATTTCAGTGTTGACCATCTGGTGATGTCCATGTGTAGAGTCTTCTCTTGTGTTGTTGGAAGAGGGTATTTTTTAAGACCAGTGCATTTTCTTGGCAAAACTCTGTTCGTCTTTGCCCTGCTTCATTCTGCATTCCAAAGCCAAATTTGCCTGTTACTCCAGGTGTTCCTTGACTTCCTACTTTTGCATTCCAGTCCCCTATAATGAAAAGGACATCTTTTTTGGGTGTTAGTTCTAAAAGGTCTTGTAGGTGTTCATAGAACCATTCAACTTCAGCTTCTTCGGCATTGCTGGTTGGGGCATAGACTTGGATTACTGTGATATTGAATGGTTTGCCTTGGAAACGAACAGAGATCATTCTGTCATTTTTGAGATTGCATCCAAGTACTGCATTTTGGACTCTTTGGTTGACCATGATGGCTGCTCCATTTTTTCTGAGGGATTCCTGCCTGCAGTAGTAGATAAAATGGTCATCTGAGTTAAATTCACCCATTCCAATCCATTTTATTTCACTGATTCCTAGAATGTTGATGTTCACTCTTGCCATTTCTTGTTTGACCACTTCCAATTTGCCTGGATTCATGGACCTGACATTCCAGTTTCCTATGCAATATTGCTTTTTACAGCATCGGACCTTGCTTCTATCACCAGTCACATCCACAGCTGGTTATTGTTTTTGCTTTGGCTCCATCCCTTCATTCGACTAAACAACAACAAAATATAATTAACTGGAACAATCATTAAGTCTTTACTGAATGAATACCCTATTTTTACAGTATAAGTTATGGCATATGGATGTTAGTCCTGACAAAGATTCTCTCCTTGACCAAACTCTAGCCAGCCTCCTCTGAGCCCTCTTAGTGACTAGATCTCAGACTAGGTCTATAAAAAACTATAGACTCTCAACAAAATTGCTTTTGTCCACTCTCCTCCTCCTACATTAAACATAGAACTCAATACCTCATCCCTTGAATGACTTTAGCTTCCTAAAGTGCCTGCTGGAGTAAATTCAAGGCCCTAGACAGCATGTGAAATTAGTCCCTGAAAATCTCTTTCTTAGAGCATTTGCTGAAAAGGACTTTCTGATTCTACTCTTTCTTCTGTCCCTTTGAGATATACATGTATCTGCTACAATTCAAAAGTACCTTTCTCAAGGACTTGAAAGTTTTTCCTTTAAAATGAAATGTTTCCTCAGTCTCCCAGTCTCCATGGGAGGATAAAATCCTAACTTCCATATTTACCATCTAACAGACACAGCTGGCTCAATTGGCATTTACAATGACCACTTTTTTTTTTAAGTTTCCACTTCCCTAATTCTATTGAGCCTCTAATTCCACTTCTTCCTTTTCCTTTAAAATGCCCAGTTACTTCTGTACAATAAAAAACTGAGTTTAGCTCTTGTAACACCATCTATTGCAGTAATATTTCACCAATCAAAATCTGTTTTTACCACTCTGGTGAGTATCCAGTTTTATCTTTGACCATCTAAGGCAAGTAGATTTCAGCCTTAAAGCTATCTCTTATCCAACAGTAATGGCCATCTGTGTGAAGTTGGATTCTAGGCATAACATGAAAATAATGCAGAAATCACATAGTGATGACTGTCAGAGGCAGAGAGAATAATTGTTGTAACATATGTGCTTATGATTTTCCAAATCTCTTACAGTAAATGCTAAGCCTCTAAAAGTTATTTTTTATTTGTTTGTTTGTTTTTAATAACTTATTTTGGCAGATGAGCTTAAGATGGCTATAAGAGAGATGAACAAAGTTAGGAAGATTCATCAAGATGCCATTAGCATTTTAGGAGAGAGAAAAGGAGGGCTTGAACTGGGGAAATGAGATAGGAGTAGAGGACACAGATATAATGAGGAGGACAGAGTCTAGCAGAGTTCAGTATTATGCTGAGATTTCTCAAGCAGCTTGCTGGATGCTGGGTGGTGACACTATCTGAAATGAGGGAGAGCCAGCCAGTCAATCATCAGACAGAAGAAAAGAACATGATTATACAATTTGGGTTATGTTAAATCTTAGGGCCTGGGGACATATAACTCACAGTCAGCTGTGAGATTACGTATCTAAATTTGTAATGCAGGAGGAGGTTTGTTGTTGTTGTTGTTTTTTAATGAAGATACAGTTTACCATAACCATTCCAATGGTCATTGAAAGGAAAAACTGAAGAGAGCCAACAAGGGAATTTGTGGGTGGAGAAGTAAGAAGAAGACTGAAGCCTGGTAAATGCTAACACTTGTAGAAAAAAACAAAAACAGAAAAACAAAAATAATAAAATTCATCAAAGAAATGAAGAAAGGACAGTATAGAAGTTCTAGTAGAAGCAAGAGGTTATGGTGTCACAGAAATCAAGAGAATACACATTTTAAAATAATAATCAAGATTCTTAGATGCTCTAAAATGGTCTTGTTAGAGAAGAACAGAAAAAGCCTCATTGATTTGACTATTGAATACTTTTAATTAAGTAATACATCAGTTATAAAGCTATGTGAGTTTGCTTTTCCTACAAACAAAATCTCTTCTAGATTTAGTAGCTTAAGAGAACAACCAGATATTCAACTCATAAATCCCTGGGCTGGCAAGGTGACTAGGTTCGGTTGAATTTTTTTAGACTGGGGCAGATCTGACTGATCTCAGGTGAGCTTGCTCATTGGTCAGTGGTCAACTGGGAGCTCCCCCAGCTAGAGTAAGTGGGGCATCTTTCCATGTGGTCTCAAATCCTCCAGGAGTCTGTCATTGACTTCCTCACGTGAAGTTCACAGGGTTCCAGAAGCAAGAGTGAATGTACTCAAAGATTATTAAAGCTCTGCTCAGAACACAGAGAACATCCTTTCTGTAGCATTGTACCTACAAGAGTAAGATGGAAAACAGCTCAAATTCAAGAGGAAGAAAAGCAGACTCCACACTTGATGGAAGAAGCTGCAGTGAACTGCCCTTTTCTCAGTCTACCATTGGCACCAGAAAAACACTTTTGGAATTCTGGATATCTGCCAGAGCCACAGCCCTTTATGGACAAAAATGACCTCGAGTAGTTATTTTAACATGAGCCTCTTATAATGTCAGAGCAAAAAAGAGCACAAAGTCTTCTACAGTCCTTTAAATCCATGGAGTATTAAAAAAAAAATGAGACACTTCCCCTGCTTCACCAAGGCAACAGAGTAAGTGGTCTCCTTTAGCAGAAAATTAAGGTCTCATTTAACCTAATATCCTCACCTTCAAAATGTAATTTAAAAGACTTCTTGTTCTTAGTAATTGGAGGGCCAGGCTATTGGCGTGTACCCTCCTGCTGAAAACTAAAAAAGCTGGATAAAATATCACAAAAGCGCATCACACAGACAACAGGACAGTAAGCAATTACCAGACCAAAATGAAGGAATAATGAAAACCCAGAGATTTATGCCAGCACAGAAACTGACTTTGCCCTGAAGGTATCTAACTTCTTGGCAGTTGCCTTCTGAGAATGGGACGAAAATCAAAGGCTAGAATTCAACTAAACTGAGAAGTTGAATAGGACTCATTCTTCTTGGTAAGCCAAGACCCTAAAGAATTTACTCTTAGGCTAAGAGTTGAAGGTGAAGGAGAAATGGCAGATTCTGGGAATACTTATAGTCATGTACTGAATTATCTGGATCAGGTCTTGACCTGATGCAGTGACAGGCTTTGTCTTTGAAAAGTTTGTTAAATTAGCCCTAAAATAGTTTTTCATATAAAACGCTTATCCAACCAAAAATGATCACTAGATGCATATACATGCTAGACTCTATGAAAATATGTAGAAAAGGTAGAAAAAGAAACCAGAAGCACAGTAAAATGCAGACATAAGATGTTAAGATAATTAGACACCAACTATAAAACAGTTATGGGGCTTCTCTGGTGGCTCAGCATAAGAAACTGCCTGCAATGCAGGAGACCACCTGAAATGCAGGAGACATGGGTTCACTTCCTGGGTCAGGATGATCCCCTGGAGATGGAAATGGCAGCTCATTCCAGTATTTTTGCCTGAAAAAATCTCACAGACAGAGGAGCCTGGCAGGCTACATTCATGAGTTTGCAAAGAGTTGGACACAACTGAGCAGCTAAACCACCACCACCACCATAAAACACTTATGCTGACCTTATTTAAATAAAAGAACAATCAATTTAAAGATATCCATAGAGGACTTGGTACTGTAAAGAGTGACAAAGCAGGTTTTAAAAGAAATAAAACTTCTAGAAAAAATGTATATTAGAAATTAAGTTATCTGTGAGGAGACTTAAAAAAACACAAGGAAAACTGAAGACAGACTTGGTCTATATGAAGACAGGTTGAAAAGAATTATCTAGAGATCTATCCACAAAGACCAAAGGAGACATAACTATGGATGAATACAGCAAGGTCTGGATATGTCATCAGAGTTCTAGAGAAAGATAAAGAAGTAGTGTGACAGCAAATATAACTGAAGAAGTGGTGGTTGACTTTTTCTTTTTTTCTTTTATTCTGAAAGACAGTAATCTGCAGATTCAAGAATCCCACAGATCCCACACAGGATAATTAAAGAGAAACTTGAAACTAACTGCATTACGTTGAAACTTCAGAAGAAAAAAAAAAAAAGGCTAAGAGAAAAATCTTAAGAGAAGCCAGAGGCAAACAAAACAGAAAGATTATCTTCAAAGGAGCAATAGTTAGACTGACAGTTGACTTCTTAACAGCAACCAAGTATGATAGAAGAATCATCTCTTTAATGTGTAAAACATTTCATGACTGTTGGCAAAAAAAGATGTTTTCAATCAAGCAAGGTTAAGAACAGTCAGCATGGAAGACTTTCACAGAAAAAAATCTAAAAGTTGGACTTCAGGCAGAAGGAAAATGATTCCAGGCATGTCTGAGGTATAAGAATAAAGAGCAAAGAAGATAGAACTCTGTGGAAAACATACATGTTGGGGACTGAGTGATGTCTGAAATCAGGGATTGGCATTTCTTTTCCTACATAGGGCCCAGAGTGTAAATATTGTAGGCTTTGTACACTCTGTGCTCTCTTTTGTGAGTATCCTGGTGTTATGGCGCAAAATTAACCATAGATAATGTATAAAAGAATGAGAACGTAACTGAGTTTCAATCAAACTCTGTTTATAGATACAGAGAGTGGGCTGGATATAGGAAGTTGGCTATAGTTTGTTGATCCCTAAGTTAAATAAGGGAATGACAGAGGATGAGATGGTTGAATGGCATCACCAACTCAATTGACATAAGTCGGAGCAAACTTTGGGAGATAGTGAAGGTCAGGGAAGCCTGGTGTGATGCAGTCTATGGTGTTGCAAAGTCAGACACAACTGAGCTATTGAACAACAAAGTAAACTTGCAGCTCTATTCCTGAGCTCTTTTTGAGTTTACCTCCAAGCTGAGGAGGAAGCAAAGGACTAAGTAAATTTGCATCCTTTCCTTACTGTTGTAGTTTAACATGAGTCAAACTATAATAAGGGAATACTCCGTGTTTTGTGGGGACTCTGACTCCTCCCTCCACAGCCACAGGTAAAGCCCTGGGAGATTATTGCACAGTTTCTTTTTGTGTCCGCTTAACTTTTCTAATTGTAGGAAGTATTCATCAACAGTGAGGCAACTAGGGTGAGCTATATGAAGTGCAAATCTGACAATGCCATTTCCCTGTTTAAGTTTTTGAAGGACTTCTTAGACTGTTGTTGTTTAGTTGCAGAGTGTCCCACTCTTTCAAGATCCCAAGGACTGCAGCTAGCCAGGCTCCTCTGTCCATAGGATTTCCCAGTTAAGAATGCTGGTTGCCATTTCCTTCTCCAGGGGATCTTCCCGACCTAGGGATCAAATCAGCATCTCATGTACTGACAGGCAGATTCTTCAGCACAGAATGCTCTCTGTCTGGTTATCAAGCTCCATTTCCTCAAAATGACACAAGGGCCCTGTTGATTCTGTGTTCGATTATTCTCTTTAGCCACTTCTCGCACTCTGTCTAAGTTTGTCTCATCACTTCAGTTAAGGACCATGGTCTCCTGACAATGATGTTCTGGCTACTTCTATGTGATCACTCAAGCTGTTTTTACTGCCGTCTTCATCCCCACTTTGTGTAGCTGGCAAATGCTAGTCTTTTCTCAACCCAGACAATGCTTCCTCCACAAAATGATGGTGCCCCAAATTCAACATACACACACCTTTGAGCTCCCATAGTGTTTTGCTAATGTGCCACGGCAGGCAGGCCACACAGTACATTCTTCCTTGTCACATGAAGCTGTGATGTCCTGGAAAATCTCTTATTTCTGTGTCCCAACATGTTGTAGAGTAGGCACTCAATTAAGTGTGTGTGTATTTTAATGAATTGGTATATGAAGCAAAAACAATGATAATAGGAACAATAAAAAAATCCCACCCAAACTGAACCACCTTCAGTTTATCATAGATTAAATCTAAGTTAAAATCACCCATTAATCAAGCAACCCATGAATATCTCTTGAGTATGATTATCATGAGGTTAAATTAATCAAAATATTATTGTATAGTAATTATTATTGTTACTCTGAGCATTTTACTATGACTTTATTATTTTATCTATAATATTTAAATACATCTTTTTTGAAGATTTTTTGATGTGGAGTATTTTTAAAGTATTGAGTTTGTTACAGTGTTGTTTCTAGTTTTTTTATGTTTTTTTTTTTTTTTTTTTTTTTGGCTACGGGTCATGTGGATCTGAGCCCCCCAGCCAGGGATCAAACCTTCACCCCCTCCATTGGAAGACAGAGTCTTACCACTGGATCACTAAGGAAGTTCCTAAACACATCTTTAATTTGGATGAATATGTGGAAATAATGGGAGTGGGTATAAAGGCAAAAGGAACTTTTTTATTCAACTCCATAATTTGGAATAATTTAAATATTCATATCAGTTGACCAATTACATGTGTATATTACACATTCATGGCTGTTTAGGTTATTAATTCTTTTAGTTAATTATTTTACTTTCAAATTTGAAACATCGAGAAGAATCCCTGGAGAAGGGAATGGCTATCCACTCCAGTATTCTTGCCTGAAGAATTCCATGGACTGAGGAGCCTGGGGTCACAAAGAGTCAGACACGACTGGACGGCTATGAACACTTTCATTTCACTTTCAATGTTACATGTTAGCATTTATAGAACTTATATGTTTTTTAGATTTTTGTTATACTACTTACATAACTTTTAGTAGGTCTTACATGGTACAACAGCAATTTGTTTATGCCTGCCAACATTTTAGTGCATTTCATTGGTTCATTGATTTAAAACACATAATGGAACTACTGGTGTGATGTTATTTTCCCTTAATTATTTAAAACATAAATGACTTTAAAATAGTTCTACAATATTAGCCCTATTCTTTTTCAATAACAAATTTCTAACCATAACATGTTTGTGGGTTAGAGCATAATTTTCTTTTATTGCTTCTTGCAGTAAAGTACAACATTTTCATGTAATATGAGTTAATTTAATATTGAATAGTGTGAAATGAAATCATTTGGTGTTCATTTGAATATCGCATATATTTTCTTAAATGTTTCATTACAATTTAACAATACTTAATAGCCATTAAAAATAAACTGCTACCTACATATTTGCCTTGGTTCCATTAGCATGCTATGCTTATAGCTTTGAATTTAAATGGTGAGTATGATTGTCTCAGGCCTGATTGAAGTAGGTAGATGATCATGTGGGAGTTTTCTTAAGGGCGCCTAAGTGAGTTAAAATAAACTGGAGTCTAATATTATTTTTGTGCCCCTTCTACATTTGAGAAGCTTAGTTTGAGGCTTACAGAGTAATCTTTTGAGAGACAAAAACTAGATGAAAAACTACTCTCTAGGGTAAATATTTTCTAGGACATTAACCCACTGTTGATACTGGTTAATTAGTTTCCCAGATTTCTTATCAAGGAGTAAAGTCCTGAAATAATAGAGAAGTAGGTGAGATGTAGAATAAATAAGTGGGGCAACAAAATCTTGATCATTTAGGTTATTCCTCATGGTCAGTGTGTTTGGGCAGGTCACCAAACTGTAGGACCCTAGTATGACCAAGTGAAAGAGTTAGTTGCTCAGCTGTGTCCAACTCTGTGACCCCATTGACTGTAACCCTCCAGGTTGCTCTGTCCATGAAATTCTCCGGGCAAAGATACTGGAGTGGGTAGCCATTACTTTCTCCAGAGGATCTTCCTGACTCAGGGACTGAACGCAGATCTCCTGCATGGCTGGCAGATTTTTTGCAGTCTGAACCACCATGGAAGCCCAAGTTAGGTTAAAAAGGTGAAAGGTAATGTGACTTTATTAAGGCATCAACATATGAAAAATCCTTTAGAAAGATTAACCAAGGATCTTGGAAAAATTGTTAATATATTCGTTTTAATTAAAAATCATAATAAACTTATTTTAAATAGGGAATATAGGGAGCTAAAGAAGGATTTTGTACCTTGACCGATTTCCTAGTTTACCAGTGGGGTAAGATACCATGTATGTGACTGAAGCAGGAACATAATTTTGAGTATCTTACTCTAAACAACAACAACTTGAAGTTCATGATGAATCTGGTGTGGTCTCATCAATGACTGGGTTATCCTCCTACTTTTTGTTATTAACTCAGAATTACATTTATTCTAATTGTCACTTTAGCTAATATATGGTGAATATAATAGATGGAAGATTTTACTCCTGTTGTTTTGATTATGAATAGTTATATATTAGATTACAACAGCTAATAACTTCACAAAGTATTTGGCTCACTGTATCATAACTGTTTAAGGATTGTTCATCTGAAAAAACCAAGGAACTGGTAGTGTTTATCGAGAGGATACCCATGACAATGGTGGCAGTATCCAGATTTTTCATGGACTTAATCACAGAAGTCTGAGATAAAATTGAGCCAACACACAAAAAATAAAATACTAGGCATTAGCAAAACATGAAGAAATGAGGCCTCCCACTATTACTGGGAGTGTATATTTTTACAACCTCTTCAGAGGGCAATTTAGCAATATGACATAAAGTTAACAATGTTATAACCTGTAACAAAAAATAAACATATTATATGTAAAACTCTCACATATAAACACAAGAAGGTATGTACCAGAACAATAATGCTCAGTGATTCATATTTTTATAATACTAAAATTATAAACAACCTCACATTCATCTATGGGAACATGGAAGAATACATTAGAGTATATTTATAAATGGAACATTACTGTAGGGGAGCTAAAAGTTTTCCTTGACCATCTTAGAGTTCCTAGCTGGGTCTGAAAATTAAATTGATAAAGACAGACTAGTAAGAGCAAAGCTTACATATTTACTTAATATAGTTTTCATATGTGACATAGGAACCTACGTTAAGGAAACAAAGCCTCAAAGAAACGGTAAGTATGGCATACTTGATGAAGAGTTGACAGTCATAGAGAAATATGGTAGGTCAAAAAACATGAGGCAGGTGGAGTAAACTGGGGGGAAACTTTGTAAAGCCTTAAAGTTTGTTCAGATTCTGCTCAACACCTTGTCTTTGGAGAAAAAGATGCTCCTTTTCTCCAGGTATCAGAAGGTTTCAGGGAAAGGAGGGAAGGTCAGAGTGATCTTCTTGCCTCTGCTATTTTCTCAAACTCCTTCAGCTTAAAATATTCAATATGCCAAGGTGTCATATTTTGGAGTAGTGTGTACCAACCCCAGTTGATATTAATTAGAGTTACTGCTACTAACATAGATAAAACTCAAAAATGAAATATTAAGAGCCAGGTGTACACTGGGAGTTCAGTTTGGTGCTCTGTGAGGACCTAGATGGGTGGGGTGGAGGGGGGAAGGGGGAAGGTCTAAGAGGGAAGGGATATACATATGCATACAGTTGATTCACTTTGTTGTACAGCAGAAACTAACATGGTATTGTAAAACAATTATACTTCAGTAAAAAAAAAAAAAGAGCAGGTGTATAATTTTACACGTAGTATAATACTATTCAAAAAGGTAAACTGCAAACCACATATGTAAGTTTTTGAATACCTAACTATCTAATGAGAGTTATAATATGTATCAAAATTGTTATGGTTTTAACATATACAGGGTCAGTTTCTATAGATTTAGTACATTCTCTGATTTCCTCTCTGTACAGAACCTGGTAAGGGTCCAGGAGACCTTTAGTTATTACCAACAAACAAAAACCTTTCTTTTAAGAGCACTGATCTTTGAAGAGTGAAACTGAAGGAGAAAGGGAATGAAATTATACAGGTGAAGAGGACAAAAAGGAACTTCAACTTTATTTGTAATGTTCAGCTTCTTTAAAAAATCAGAAACAATTATTTCCTAATTTAATCTTTAATGACCCCTAATGTTGACTCTAATGCTTTTTTATATCACTTCATTCTTACTTGAATGCCTGAAATAGTCCACAATAAAATTAAAATGCCAATAACAACAGAAACAACAAAAAATACAAAATTTTCATAAAGGAAGGTGAGGATTTAGGGAAGTGAAGACATTTCTCTGTTCCCACTGTATTCAGTTCACAGTACATCCTGTGCACTGGGCGGGCTAGGAAAACCTCGGTCTTTTGATTTTGAATACAAAACATGATTTACAAAAAGCAGAGCTCTTAATTGCTCCCTTCACTCTGTTAGGAACCCAAATTATCAAAGCATGCCTGACCCTAGAAGGTGAGATTGCATTTAAGAACAGGTGGGCTAAATTTTACTTGTTAGAGTTTTAAATTAGTCACTGTTTTCAAATAGTAAGAATTCAACCATTCCACCTAAGGTGGATAGAAATAGAATGTTAACTAAAAAGTAGGTTTTTTATCTACATTATGGAAGGGAGGGAGTTATCTAACACAGGAAAAATCCTTCATTGTAGCTTTCTCACTCCTTTCTCTGTAGTAAGGTAGGCAGAACTAGTGAGCTGCAAACATCTATAGTCACTAAGATTATTAGAGACTCAAGAGAGATTTAGAATTCCTAATTAAATTTTAGATCACAGACTACAGCTGATGACCATGAAAATAATTTTCTTAAAGAGACTATTTGGCACAACCTCAATGGATAACAATTTTTTCAGGGACTTAAAAAGAAAGCCTTTGTGTGGATCACAACAAATTGTGGAAAATTTTTAAAAAGATCAGAATACTAGACCACCTTACTGGCTCCTGAGAAACTTGTATGCAGGTCAAGAAGCAACACATAGAAGTGGACATTTTGAACTGACTGGTTCAAAAATGGGAAAGGAGTAAGACAAGGCTATATATTGTCAGCCTGTTTATTTAACTTTTATGCAGATACATCATGCAAAATTCTGGGCTGAATGAATCACAGGCTTGATCAAAATTGCCAAGAGAAGTATCAAGAAATTCAGATATACAGATGATAGCACCCTAATGTTAGAAAGCAAAGAGAAACTAAAGAGCCTCTTGATGAGGGTAAAAAAGGAAAGTGAAAAGGCTAGCTTAAAAGTCAACATTCAAAAAACTAAGATCAAGACATTGGTCCCATCACTTCATGGCAAATAGAAGGGGAAAAAGTAGAAGTAGTGACAAATTTTATTTTGGGGGGCTCCAAAATCATTGCAGACAGTGACTGCAGCCATGAAATTAAAAGACACTTGCTCCTTGGAAGAAAAATTCTGACAATCTTGACAATACATTAAAAAGCAGGGGCAATCCTTTGCTGACAAAGGTCCATATAGTCAAAGCTATGGTTTTTCCGGTATTCATGTATGAATGTGAGAGTTGGACCATCAAGAAGGCCGAGCACCAAAGAATTGATGCTTTTGAACTGTGGTATTGGAGAAGACTCTTGAGAGTCCCTTGAACTGAAAGAATATCAAACCAGTCACTCCTAAAGGAAACTAACCCTGAATATTCATTGGAAGGACTGATGCTAAAGCTGAAGCTCCAATACTTTGGCCACCTGCTGTGGAGAGCTACATATTGGAAAAGACCCTGCTGTTAGGAAAGATTAAAAGCAAAAGGAGAAGCAGGCAGCAGAGGATGAGATGGTTAAATAGCATCACTGACTCAATGGACAAGAATTTGAGCAAACTCCAGGAGATAGTGAAGGACAGGGAAGTCTGGCATGCTGCAGTCCATAGGGTCGCAAAGAGTCAGACATGACTTAACAACTGACAACAGAAAAAAGGATCTTGGGATTCTGGACAGGATTCTAAATAGAAATAATCAATCTTTATAATTCTCAATCTGAGATTGTTACTTGGTCATTCTATACAATGGCTGTATCTAAGGGCCATTTGGAAATTTTGATTGTCTTTTGAAGACTTCTAAGTCAGTGGACTTTTGAATAATGTGGGGCACCAAACCCCTGCAGTCAAAGTCTGTGTATAATTTATAGTTGGCCCTCCATGTGTGCAGTTCCTCTGTACCCAGGATTTTTCTGTATTCACGCTTTCAAATTCTTGGATTGAACCAACCTTGGGTCGTGTAGTACTGTGTTATCTACTGTCAAAAAAATCCAAATATAAGTGGACTTGTGCAGTTCAAACCCATGTTGTTCAAGGTCAACTGAATATGCAACATTTCTTAAAGAGCAGCTTTGTTTACACTTGCAGACGAGTTCTAAGAAAGAGGATGTACGAGTTAAATTCTGCTATTGTACATAAGGGGCTTCCCCCTTTCCCTCTTATGCACAATAATCAGCCTGCCAATACAGGAGACTCAAAAGACTCGAGTTGGATCCCTGAGTTGGGAAGATCTGCTGGAGGAGGAAATGGCAACCCACTCCAATATTCTTGCCTGGAAAGTTCCATAGACAGAAAAGCCTGGTGAGCAGACAACCATCCATGGGACCACAAAGAGTCAGACACGACTAAGCACACATGCACACTATTGTACACGAAGCACTAGCATGACTGGCAGTCAGTGTTCTCACAGGAAGCCCTTAACACCAACGTGCACACTCTTTTCACTGGGTGCTTTATCTCAATATCATCCCCCGCACTCATCACTTCATTTGCTGCCTTACCATCTAAAATTGATGGCCCATAGGTGTCTATCTGCTTCCCATACCTCTCCTTTATGGGTCTGAGACATCTTCCAACTGTTAACCTGGCATCTCATCTTGGATACTTCAAACAAATTTCAAGCACAAAGTGTTCGGAATATGATCTTTCATCCCAAATGAGAGATTTGTTCAGTATACCCAATTTTGTCAAATAGTAGCATCATTTATGTGACTGCTTAAGTCTGGTATATAGTTATCACCCATAAACTTCTCTTTCAAATCCTATTGATTTTAATTCTAAAATAGTACATAAATAGAGACTCCTCTGGTGGCTAAGACTTTGCCTTGCAATGCAGTGGATGCAGGTTGGACCTCTGGTCAGGAACCCCACATTCTGCAAAACAACTGAGCCTGCGTGCTGCACCTAGAGAAAGCTTGTGCACTGCAACAAAGACTCAGAGCAGCTAAAATTTAAAAAAAAAATAACTGAAGTAGTTTAGAGGTAAATACTCCTTGTATGTAGATCCTGTTGTTCTCTCTTACAAACAGTTCATACAAACCATCTGTTCTCTGTTTCCATCACCCATGCTGGTCCAGGGTCTGTCCTCTCTCTCACCTGGATAACCTCCATGACCTGCCATGTCCACATTTGCTTCCTTCCCATCTGCATCTGGCATGTTTTACTTGCTCCAGTTATTTATATAATTACTTGATCAAAATATATTTTCCACTAAAAGGTATGTGTGTGCTAAGTCCCTTGAGTCATGTCCAACTCTCTGTGACCCCATGGACTATAGCCCGCCAAGCCCTTCTGTCCATGGGATTTTCCAGGCAAAAATTCTAGCGTGGGTTGCCATGCCCTTCTCCAGGGTGTCTTCCCGACCTAATGATGAACCCATGTCTGTTAGGTCTCCTGCATTGGTTGGCGGGTTCTTCACCACTAGCGTCACCTGAAAAGCCCACTAAAAAGTAAACCAGGGAATTAGGAAATTAGCTTGTTGTCTCAGGTCCACATCTCCAGGACTCTGTAATTACATTATATTGTCATCCTGCCATATGTGCCCTAAATTCCGAGAAACAATTTCACATATACACATATGAATGCATTTTTAGCATCATCAGCATCGTCTTTGTAATAACCTTGTAGTTCTCATAACCAACTATTTTAAGTTAAACAGTATATATTAAGAGAAAAATATCTGCTTTGTGTGTGTTATTAAAAAAATAATTTCTCTTCCTGAAAACTTAAAAGTACCTTGTACCAGTCTTTACAGAGTAGTTGATGAGGCAATAACTAGACAGATTTGATTTTGATCACCTTCACTTGATTTTGTCTATTTTATCCTAAAGTAGCACCAGAGAATATGAAAGGTTACAATTCAGTAGTAAAGGAAAAGGGAATCACATGCTGAATATTTCTAATGTGACAAGTTTTTACATATTATTTCATTTAATTCAATCAGCTTCTCATATCTGTACTCCCATGCTCATAGCAGCATTATTCACAGTACCCAAGATATAGAAACAATCTAAGTGTCCATCACAGATAAATGGATAAACATGTGGTACACATATATGATGGAATATTGTTGCACCGTGAAAAAGAAGATACTCCTGCCAATTGCAAAAAGTTGGGTGAAACCTAACAATGATGTCATAATTTCAAAACACAAATCTGACAATTCTGTGTGGAACTAAACAAAAAACATCGTGTGAAACTTGAGGGTATTATGCTAAGTGAAATAAGTCAGAGAGAGAATGACAAGTAATGAATAGTATCACTTATATGTAGAAATTTTTTGTAAAAAAGATACCAAACTCATAGAAACAGAGATTAGAAAATGGTTGCCAGGGGCAAGGGGTAGATGAAATAAGGAGGGGTATAAATTTGAGGTATAAGATCAGTAAGATCTTAGGATCTAATGTATAGCATTGTCACTAGAGTTAATAACGTTGTTCAGTTGCCAAGTTGGGTGCAACTCTTTGCAGTCCCATGAACTGCAGTATGCTAGGCCTCCCTGTCCCTCATCATCTCCTGGAGTTTGCCCAAGTTCATGTCCACTGAATCAGTGATGCCTTCCAGCCGTCTTATCCTCTGCTGCCCTCTTCTCCTCCTGCCATCAATCTTTCCCAGCATTAGGATCTTTTCCAACAAGTCAGCTCTTCATATCAGGTAGCCAAAGTATTGGAGCTTCAGCTTCAGCATTAGTCCTTCCAATGAATATTCAGGGTTGATTTAGTGACCCATGACGGGCTGATAGCATTGTATTGTATTGCATAATTCAATTTTGCTTAGAGAGTTCTCACCAAAAAATAGAAAGGTAAATAAGTGAAAAAAATAAACAGCTTCTGGGCTGTTAAGTATATATTTTAATCACTTCTACTTTATTGGTGGGGAAACTGACATTAACAGAGATTTAGTCATTTTCAAAGCATCTCAGCAGCTCAACAAATGGCTGGGCCAACACCCATGGAAATCCCTAATTCCAGTATTCTTGTTCCTCTTTCTACACTGTGTTCTTTCAATGCAGGGATGACTCAGGTCAACTCATTACCAGGATCATCCAGTGACAGAATTGTAAATTGAATGAGATTGATTTCACATACAAAGTTCAGAAGGAACTTTCCTCCAACATCTTATTTTATTGTTATGTTGGTAGGAGAGAAATTATTTTTTAAACCACAGGCAGGCTCTAATATAGTGATTTCCACCTTGGCTATGTATGAGATTGACTAGGGAGAATTTTACAAATCAGAATTTCTCAGGGTGGAATTCTGGTTTCAGTATTTTTACATTCTCCAGAGGATTCCAATGTGCAGCTAACATTTGGATGCACAGCTCACATACTTTTCTTTTAAGAAATGTATCACAACTTTTAAAATTCAGTGTACAGATAAACATTATGTTTTATACAGAAAATAATTATTCTTTAATGTGGGAGGCAGAATCAGGAATATCATGCTTTCTGTTTCTATCTGAAAGAAAATATATACTTTGACTTTCTATTCAGTATATAACATGTCCACTCATTATTAATAAGTCCCTGGCTCTCCCTTGAAACTAAGGTGGTTGTTGTTTAGTTGGTAAGTTGTGCCTGACTCTTTTGAGACCCCATGGACTGTAGCCCTTTTGGCTCCTCTGTCCATGGGATTTTCCGGGCAAGAATATTGGAATGGGGTGCCATCCCTCCTCCAGGGATCTTCCCAGCCCAGGGACTGAACATGCATCTCCTGCACTGGCAGGTGGATTCTCTACCACTGAGTCACCTGGTAAGCCTCATCAGTAGGTCTTTGCATCTCCCTTGAAACTAAGGTAAGCAGGGCATTTTTAGACATTAAAACAATTTTTCCTAGAGAGTATGACTTTTTGCTGTCTTTGGATTATTTACATGGTCTCTCAAAGATATGTGTGTGTGTGTGTGTGTGTGTGTGTGTGTGTGTGTACATTTAAGTAAAATGTTAATTCAATAATAGCACCAGAATACGATTTTCTGAAAAGAGGAGTTTCATAACAGGCCCACAAAGCAGGCAGAAGAGCGGCAGGGTAACAATGCTGAATGTACTGCACACTGCTGTTTCAAGGGCACAGGTGAATTTAAAGCTGCTACTCTCACATCTACTCACCGCCAAAATCACTCAAGGCGATAGAGTAAAGAATGGCTTCTATGAATAAAATATAAGCTGAGATTGTTTCTTTTAAGAAAAAAAGACATATCTATGCTAAATCGTAAAACCTGTTTCTAGGGCTGTTCCCTGTAGCAGAGTTACTTGTCTGCTTGGCTTAGGCTGATTGTCACCCTCTTCAGCGGAACTCTTGTTCAGATAACCATCCGGTGATATATGTGCTTTTCAGGAAAGGAGCTAGGAAAGAACGCATAAATGTGCATTCATTCCATTTCTAATCTGTGACTCACTTCTGTCCTTTCTGCAACCGATTGCTGAATCCTCCAGGGATTCTTTTAATGTTGTATTCCTTCGAAGGTCTCTTTCAGATTCACTCTCATTATCTCAGCTTTGGGCTCAACTTCTCTCCTGCGCACAACTAGACAGTTTCTCCTTGCTGCCCCTATTTTTTCTTTAGCTCTTCGCTCTCTGGCTTTTCCTCAGCATCACTGCCAATGACATTGAACGATCTGAACATGTAATCTTCTCTTCATTTGAGAAAAATCTAATGGAAATTTTTTTTTTGAGTTCCCAGATTCTGGGCCAGGAAAATTCCTCCATCTCAGCTTCTAAATGTTTCAAACCAAGGCGATCAAGCTTTATGATCGTGGCTTCCCTCTCCTGCCTGATCTATACCTTCACCTGCTGTTTCCCACTTAGCTTTTCCTGCGGTATCACGATTCCCTCACTGCCAGGGACGTGGAGCAGGGTGGAGAAATGGAAAAAGCAAGGAGTAAAAAGCAAAGAGGATGAGCAAAAACAGTTAGGATGAAGAATAAGGGAAAAGTTGGCAGAAGAAAGGTTTCTAAAAAAAAAGACAGAAAAGAAAGAATTTTCTATTGCTGACTCCTGGATGAAAAAGGTTAGTTATGAGTTCTAGGATAAGTGTTTAATTGGCAAACAGACAATTGCATAAACATTGATTCATTAAGTTCTGTTTATGATGAGAAAATATTCATTTAATTGCAAAGTTAAGAAAGTAACCTTTCATCCTTTCTAAAGATTAATTTTCAAAATACTTAGAAAAGTATTGGCATCGATTTGGCAGATTTGCCTTGGACTATCTGGGAAATTTCATGCTGAAGCCAAATAATGCATTTTTATTAGGTGAAGGCTAAGTGCACTGATAAATGAATTGCAGAAAATTCTAAGTTATTTAAGGCACTTTTTATTTAAAATAAAAAGGTGAAAAGAAGCAGCCAGTAAGTGTCAGCAACTGTGATTTTAAAACACGTTTAATTAACAAATTATTATTTCTACACTTATCTTTATACTTACTGTTCCTAGAATAAGTGAACTCATATACTGTAATCAATGTTGTTATCTTTCTATAAGCATATACTCTTACCTGTTTGGTAGCCAATACTACAGTAATCAGGTTGTTAGCATGCTAACAATTGTCTGATTGATTAGAGTTAACACTATTTTACACTCATTATTAAAATCATGCTTTTTTACTGTAATCTATCATATCTAAATTAGCTGAATTATATGATTTGACATGGTAGTGAATAATCTATTGCCCTCTGGAAAAAGTGTGCTGTATAATAATTCTCTGCCATATATTTGTTCTGAACATTGATCAAAGATAAGACTAATTCTTTTTAGTTTTATCTGGTCCTTGTGCTATTTAAGGACCAGAATATGTTAAGAAGTGATGACTAGTGTGGCATAGCTGGCAAGCATATTCCTAAACACAAAGATACATGCAAGGCCACATTTGCATGACGTATGATCACTTATCAACACATAATATATTTCTTATTATACCTTTATGAGCCTGTGGGGTTTCATTGTATTTGTTCATTTTAGAGCTTACACATATTAATAGATTATGATGATACATATCTATTTACCAGGGTGTTAAGTTCAATCCTGTTTTATTCAAATTTGAACACTATACAGGCACATACAGTTGGTTTATTAACTATTACCACCTTGCACACATAGGTAAGTATGATTATATTACGGTAAAAAAATACAAATATATTTGTTATTCAGCATAAAATAACTATACATAGCATACATTTTCTCTCTATATATGTATATTCCCCTATATTTATATGTATATAAATATACATTCCTCAAAATAATCATTAATTGCTCTGATTGTTATGCTCATTTGCCAAATGAGAAATTAAAAAAAAAAAAAGCTTTCAAAGAGGTTCAGTTCAGTTCAGTTCAATCGCTCAGTCGTGTCCGACTGTTTGTGACTCCATGAATCACAGCACGCCAGGCCTCCCTGTCCATCACCAACTCTCGGAGTTTACTCAAACTCATGTCCTTCGAGTTGGTGATGCCATCCAGCCATCTTATCCTCTATCATCCCCTTCTCCTCCTGCCCCCAATCCCTCCCAGCATCAGGGTCTTTTCCAATGAGTCAACTCTTCGCATGAGGTGGCCAAAGTATTGGAGTTTCAGCTTTAGCATCATTCCTTCCAATGAACACCCAGGACTGATCTCCTTCAGAATGGACTGGTTGGATCTCCTTGCAGTCCAAGGGACTCTCAAGAGTCTTCTCCAACACCACAGTTCAAAAGCATCAATTCTTTGGCGCTCAGCTTTCTTGACAGTCCAACTCTCACATCCATACATGACCACTGGAAAAACCATAGCCTTGACTAGATGGACCTTTGTTGGCAAAGTAATGTCTCTGCTTTTCAATATGCTATCTAGGTTGGTCATAACCTTCCTTCCAAGGAGTAAGCATATTTTAATGTCATGGTTGCAATCACCATCTGCAATGATTTTGGAGCCCCAAAAAATAAAGTCTGACACTGTTTCGACTGTTTCCCCATCTATTTGCGATGAAGTGATGGGACCAGATGCCATGATCTTAGCTTTCTGAATGTTAAGCTTTAAGCCAACTTTTTCACTCTCATCTTTCACTTTCATCAAGAGGCTTTTTAGTTCCTCTTCACTTTGTGCCATAAGGGTGGTGTCATCTGGATATCTGAGGTTATTGATATTTCTCCCGGCAATCTTGGTTTCCACTTGTGCTTCTTCCAGCCCAGCGTTTCTCATGATGTACTCTGCATATAAGTTAAATAAGCAGGGTGACTATATACAACCTTGATGTACTCCTTTTCAAGGAGGTAATTTGCCTAAATTCACCAGGGTGTGATAAGACACAAGAATTAGAATCTGGATCTGTGTCATCAAACCTCATCAGTTTCATTTACCACCTTATTGCTGTGCTAAATTGGGTAAAGACTGAGTTCATTCATTTCCAACAAAAGCAAGGAAGTACTGATCCTTTAGTCTTTGTGATCTCATCAAAGATATTAAGAGTAAAACACTGATTTTTGTAAGGAAATGACTGAATAGTTTGGAGGATACTTATGACTTTCACAGATCCCTAAAATTCCTGGACCTGGTTGGAATCTCTTTTTATATTCTTTTGGCCATGATGCATGGCTCGCAGGATCTTAGTTCCCTCTGTGTGTGTGTGTGTTTGTGTGTGTGTGTGTGTGTGTGTGTGTGTGTGTGTGTGCGTGTGGGTCACTCAGTCTTCCTACTCTTTGCAACCCTGTAGCACTAGGCTCCCCTGTCCATGAAATTCTCCAGGCAAGAATACTGGGGTGGGTTGCCATTCTCTTCCTCAGGGGACCTTCCCAACACAGGGAATGAACCCAAGTCTCCTGAATTGCAGGCAGATTCTTTACAGTCTTGGCCACCAGGGACTGAACCCTAGGACCTCAGGAGTGAGAACTCAAGAGTCCTAACCTCTGGACCACCAAGGAATTCCCTGACAGTTTCTTATTTTACTTAGATTTGGAAGTCTGATGTTTAACAAAATAACAATACCACTACTATTACTCCTCAATTTGATAACATTTTTGAGAAAGGCAACATAAGAATCCTACTGGGTTGTTATTTTGTCCTTTTAATCATCTTCAGACTCTTAGTGGCTAACACAGTGCTGAGCAGCAGGTTCCCAATAATTATCTGTTGCAATTATAGATATTAGGAACAGGTGGCCATTTAGAGTCCATTCTTAGTGCCATATGTTATTGTAACATTTTGTCATTATAATTCGCTTTAAGTTGAAGGTAACTTCTAACTTTCAAAATTTAAGAGACATTACAATTTCAGAACCACTGTGGAATGTAATGGATCCCAAGATCCCATAAGATCCCTAAAGCACGCTCTATTTCTATATTTACATGGTGCAAATAATATTAGTTCCTTTCATATTTTTAATTGTATTTCTCTCATATTTTGAATATCCTTGAATTACCCTTGCTACTGCTGCTAAGTCACTTCAGTCGTGTCCGACTCTGTGCGACTTCATAGATGGCAGCCCACCAGGCTCCGCCGTCCCTGGGATTCTTCAGGCAAGACCATTGGAGTGGGTTGCCATTTCCTTCTCCAATGCATGAATTACCCTTAGTAAATAAATAATGTAGAGATATAAATGTGTACATATGTAAGTACATAAAGTATGCACACATGAAGCTTTGTGTGTGACAAAAATTACAACTGGTATTCAAATCTAACTGTATAATCTGTAAGATGATTGACAGAGACGTTTATATTTATAAATTACTACATATTCACTTGTGATGTGGCTTCTAGATTAGACTAATACAGCTTTAACTTACAATGTTAAATGGTTTTAATGTTTATCTTAAACAGTAACATGCAATTTATCAAGTCACATAATTTAAAATGATGGTAAGTCCAAATACTTTGCTGTTTATTAATGTATCACTGAAGTATTACTTTGATTCAGGAACTGAGCAGAGTGGAGGATGGCAGTCAGTATCTGGGCAAAGGCTAAGGTTAACATAGTTTAAAATTTAAAAAGTGACAGTGAAAGTCACTCAGTCATGTCTGACTCTTTGCAACCCCATATGGACTGTATAGTCAGTCCATGGAAATCTCCTGGCAAGAATACTGGAGGGGGTAGCCTTTCCCTTCTCTAGGGGATCTTCCCAACCCAGAGATCAAACCCAGGTCTCCCACATTGCAGGCGGATTCTTTACCAGCTGAAAATTAAAAAGATTATCCACTAAATCATGCTGGCCTAGTGGCTCAGATGGTAAAGAATTTGCCTGTAATGTGGGAGACCTGGGTTTGATCCTTGGTTGGGAAGATCCCCTGGAGAAGGGAATGGCTACCCACTCCAGTCTGCTTGCCTGGAGAATTCCATGGACAGAGGCTACAGTTCATGGGGTCTCAAAGAGTCGGACACGACAGAGTGACTAACACACCTTCATCTACTAGATACACTCGGATATACTAACCCAAGTATCCAGCTTGCTTTTTAAAAACCTATGTATATATGGAATTTAGAGTGATGGTAAGGATAACCCTGTATGTGAGACAGCAAAAGAGACACAGATGTATAAAATGGACTTTTGGACTCTGAGGGAGAGGGACAGGGTGGGATGATTAGGGAGAATGGCATTGAAACATGTATACTGTCAATTTAAGAGACGAATCACCAGTCTATGTTTGATACAGGATACGGGATGCTTGGGGCTGGTGCACAAGGATGATCCAGAGAGATGATATGGGGTGGGAGGTGGGAGGGGGCTTCAGGATTGGGAACTCATGTACACCCGTGGCAGATTCATGTCAACGTATGGCAAAACCAACATAGTATTGTAAAGTAAAATATAGTAAAAATAAAAATTTAAAAATAAAATAAAATGTTAAAAAAATAAAAAACTACATTTTCATGAAAACTAAGAGTAACAAAATAAAAACATATAGTTAATCAGAAAATGTACTGGAGATTGAACCAGAATATACTGAGTATACAGTTCTACTCTATTATTCAAAGTTCTATATAATGAGAAAAATTCTGAGAGCAAAAGCAGAATGGAGGAGAGAAAGAGGTAGGAGATAGGGAGAGGGTACCACTGGGAAAAGAGACTACGAACACAAACACACACACATGTGAGCATGTGTGTGCACATCTTCAAATGAGCACCGAAAACTGAAGAATGCTGCTAGCAAACCAGATATTTTGAGGAACCCCTGGAATTTAGAAAGGAGATTAGAAAGAACTATGAAGATAACAAAACAAACTTAAGAAAACAGAGCCCCAGACTTCTGTATCAATTCTGTGCTAATATGGTAGCGACCCCCATGATCAGAGTCAATGGACGATAAGCACAGGAGAGGTCACCTAGCCATTCATCACCATAATTATTAGAGTAGGTGGACCACTCCTGTCTCAACTCTTCTCAGTTTGTGCAAGGCAGTTGCCATTTAAAACAGTTTACTTTAAGGTTTTAATTTCCAATTGAAATAAAATAAATAGAAAACTCAGTTGATGGGTTGAATTGAGAAGTGGATATAGCTATAAAAGAAAACAGTGAACTCAAAAACAGATTTTTCCCCCATTAATGCAGAAAACAAACATGTAATGGTTATCATGGAATAATGCAGAAATATTGCAAAAACTTTATTAATATTTAATTAAACTTGAGAATGTCAACACAGGATAACTGGTAGAGATGGAGCACATAGGAGAGTGAAAGTATATTATGTTCCTTTTCTAAATAGATACTAAAAATTATTCTATGAATGTGCATGTTAAACAGTTATAACTATTAAATAGTTGTAACTATTAAGCATATGATACACAATGCTTTGCAGCAACATGGATGGACCTAAAGATTGTCAAACTGAGTGATAAGTCAGACAGAGAACGAGAAATATAGTATGATATTGCTTATGTGTGAATCTTAAAAAAATGGTACAAATAACTAATTCACAAAACGTAAATAAATAAAATCACAGATGTAGAAAACAAACTTATGGTTACCAGGGAGGAAGAGGGGGATGGGTAAATTGGGAGATTAGGATTGACATATGCACACTACTATAAATAAATTAATAAGGACCTACTGTAAAGCACAGAGAACTCAGTACTTTGTAATTACCTATATGGGAGAAGAATCTAAAAAAGAATGGATGTATGTATACATATAACTGATGCACTTTATTGTGTACCTGAAACTAACAATATTGTAAATCAACTATACTCTAATAAAATCTTTAAAATAAAATTAAATAAAAACTAGAAAAAAGTGAGAAAAGACAATTTGATGAATTAAAATGATATTTTAAAAAAACCACACAGATAGATATTAGGCTGAAGACCATACTAAAAACCTCATATGCACCATTCATTCACCTTCTCAGATTCACCTGCTCTTCTCCCAGACACAGAACAACCTCTTCAGGTGTGGCTGCATTGCATGTCAACACCCTTGCCTCATGCCTCATTCATGCCTCCTGTTCCCAGCATTTTGTCTTTCACAGATAAGTCCAGGTAGCTAAGGATTTTTGATCAGTTCCCATCCATGTGCAGCCAGAATACAGGGCAAGGAAGAATTAACATCCCATCAGCCAGAATTTTGAGTAGTGAGCAGTGTTCTCCCGAGAGCATCCTGTTCTGATGCAGACCGTTTTCTGGAAGGGTGGTTCTGAAGGTCAAGCATCAGCTCCATAAATATTCTCTATTGACTCTCCCTTCTTCTTTCCAGTTGACTTTACTGTGCTCCCTGCCTCTCGCTCTCCTTTCTGGGGACCCCAACCTAAGGAAGGCTAAGTTAGTAAGTACAATAAACACAAGTTTTATTTCCTTATTATAAACAAAATCTTCAGCATCAGGCAGCCAAGCAGTCAAGAAATAATAAAATGAATAAATAAATAAATGACAAAAAAAAGAAACCAAATCAACCACAATCCTAAATCTAGCTATATTCCATATATGAGTGAGTGTAAAATATGATAACATAAAGCGTGATAATAAATAATAGAAAATATATCAACATATATGGCAAATTTTAATAACAAAAGTCACACATTGCACCAGCACTGTGGAGCCAATTATAATAACAGAAAACAGTGATGAATGGGACAAGCTAAAAATACATCTTATTGGTTTAAGTAAAGTCATGAAACCTTCTATGCCTAAAATATATTATCAAGCTACATATACAAAACTAAGCTGATAGAAATACAAGGAGAAATGTACTGATCCCTAAGTGTTAGAACCTTTAAGATACTTCATTCCAGACATTTTTGATGATGATACTAGATTCAAAATAAAGAAGAATTATAAAATTCAAACTAACAATTTTATTTAATATCTATGCATATATAGTATACATATACTGTATATGTACACACAGAGAGAGAATGCTGCACTCTTAATACATTTTTTCTCCAATACCCAGGAAAGAATATCTAAAATTTTCACAAATACAATCAGAATGAATTATTTAATGGAGGGTAATAACATTCCCTGTACAAAACATTTTGAAAGTAAAGTTAAAAAGGAACAGTCAAAAATAAACCAATAACAATAACAAATATTCTCTTGCTTGGAAATTTTATATACTTAATAACAACTCTGTACTAGAAAGAAAATGAAAACAAATTATAAAACATTATGTGAAAGTTAATTATCAACATCTGATCTTCTTTTGGGTTCTCCAACATACTGTATTCAGTCTCACCTGAGACCCTTGGCAGTTAATATTTCCCACCTAATCTGCATAATGTTGTTCTCAGTTCTCATCTAGGATAATCATACTACCTGTCTCAAATGGTATTTGAGAAGATTAAATGGATTAATTTGTATAAGGCATTTACAAGGGTCCCTTGTAAATCTAAAAATCAATTATGTAAGTGCTATCTAGCTATCATTGTTACTATAAGCATCATTATTGTTTTGTTTTTCTTTATGGACACTATGTGTTTTATTTAATTAGCATGAATTTTTAAATTTCTCAAGTTTTAAATCAGTGTAAATCTATGGTTACAAATTGAAAATGGCTTATCTCTTACATAGAAGTTAATCAATGCGTTATTTGTGTAAATTGTTGCCTAAGCTGCATTATTAGCTACCACTATAATGCTCTCCCCCAGCCTCATAAAGTGGAAGCCACTTGTCCATTGCACAAAACAACTCGAAGTCATCAGCTTCAAAAGACATTTGGCTAATTTGGGCACAACTGAGAAGTAAATGAACCATTTTCATCTACATTTATTTATGAATTTTCAATACAAATAAAACATAAAAGCTTTTCCAGAAGTTCTTGCAAAGGTTAGATACTTCTTAAATAAGTACCTAAATAGAAGGGAAGTCTCTGTGTTTATGCTTCTGTTATTTTTATGAGGTTGGATAATGTTTCTTGGCCTTTAACAATATTGTTAATTGAGGTTAATTCATAGTCTTGTATCTATAATGGCTAGGGAGGAGACAAATGAAAATTTAAGAGTCTTAAAAAGGTCTCCAACATAACCAAAAAGATTCTGATTGTTTGAAACGGAGTAAGGCATCCCAAAAAAGCACGTGTGCTCAATCATGTCCAACTCTTTGTGATATCTTGGACTGTAGACTGTCACCTTCCTCTGTCCATGGGATTTTCCAGGAAAGAATACTGGAGTGGGTTGCCATTTCCTACTCCAGGGGATCTTCTTGACCCAGGGATCAAACCCATCTCTGTTTTGTCTTCTGAATTGGGAGGCAGATTCTTTACCACTAGCATCATCTGGGAAGCCAAGGCATCGCAAGGAATTTCTAATCCATCTTGAGATGCAGCAGGAAGCATGGACCCTCAAACGTATGATAAAAATGTATGGTTGTGTAAATAGTAAATCTATTCTCCCACATGGGATGAACATCATCTCTATATTACCAGCAACATTTTCTAGGTTTAAAGAGTGTGAATGGCATCTCTCTGAATAAGCTTATTACTAGCATAAGATGAACATTTTTTTAGGTAGTACAAGGGTGAAGTCAGAAGGGAGAAAAAGATTTTCAGAGGGCATGTGATTGGAAAGGGAAAGCTGTTAGAATAATAGAAAGTGTTGCGAATGAGTTCCCAAATCATATGTCACCAAATGCTGAACTGCAGAGGATGGGGGTGCTGACAGAATATACATTTAATAATGTCTGTCATCTCTCTCTACCTATATGTCTCATTTATCTATCTTAGTATTTACTGTACATTAATAGAAATTGAATGCATGGTGTGTACCAGACAAATAGGTTGCCTTATACTATGTTTCTTGCTCTCATGTAGCACATAACATTAGAGGAAAGAGCTGCTAAATAAATAATTATATAATTAGTAAATTACATTAAGGGTAAGAATTAAAAAATAAATGCACACATGATTCTTATGCTTTTAATTAGAAATAATTGATTTTGGAAACTCTGATAAAATTTGTTTATCTGCTTTTGGAAAATAGATGTTATTCATCGTGTCTCTTTCTGTGACAAATAAAAGAACCCACCTGAACATGGCTTAGACAAAAGGTGTCAAAACTGAAAAGTTCACTAGTATAACTGACTTGTAGCATGGTGGTGTGCCCTATACTTCCAAGTTACCAGGAAGGTCTTTCCATCTCCTGGTTCTTTTTTGTTTGTTTGTTTGTTTGCCTTGGCTTCTTTTTCCTCCTGGAGCTTCTAGCAGCCCCAAGCTTTCTTCCCAAATTATGTTGAAATATAATCTATTTTCTGGTATTTTTCATAAAACTTCTGAGGTTAGTTCTGATTGGCCCTGTATGGGTCGAATGCCCATATCTGAAACAGTGGTCATGGGACTAGAGTGCTTTGATTGTTCAGGCCAGAATCTCACATACTCTACTGAAGTCCACGCTAGACAGAGCTCCCCCAAACCACTTTTCCTGGAAGTGAGGGAGCCTAGATCCATTAAGAAATTAAGGCTAATTTATTAGAAAAAAGAGAATGGATATTATATAGGCAAACAACAAATATTATAACTGCAGTATTTATCAAATAGTTTATGAGAACTTAGAAAACAAAATAAGGGAATTTTTAAAAGCTTGTATGACTTAAGAACATAACAGAGCACTGCAGACTCCTTTTCTTATTTGCGTGGTGGATTATTTTTCTTTGCCTCCCTGCCTTTCCTCCTTCTCTCTCTCCTTTCTCTCTCTCCCCCATCTTTCCCTCTCTTCCTAACTTCTTTCCTTCTTTCCTTTCCTCCTTCCCTCTTTTGCTATCATCTTTAAATGATTAAATGACAATTAATCATTTAATTTAAATGATTTTGATTTACTTTAAATGTCATTTACTTTAAATGACAATCAGCGGATGATTGACAGTAGAGATATGAATGAATCCCTAGAGGCAAATGACTGGGGCTGGCCTGGGATCTGCTAGGAGATTCACATTTCGAAGGGCTTCCCACCTAATACTAATGGTAAAGAACCTTCCTGCCAATGTAGGAGACAAAAGAGACACAGATTCAATCCCTGGGTAAGGAAGATCCCCTGAAGGAAGGCATGACAACCCACTCCAGTACTCTTGCCTAGAAATCCCATGGATGGAGGAGCCTCACAGGCTAAAATCCATGGGGTCGCACAGAGTCGGACAAGACTCAAGTGATTTAGCACACATGCTACATTTTAAAACTGGATACGACACATTAGAGAATGTTCTGATGAGAGCACACAAATCTAAAAGGATCTATCTTTTAGGAAGAGATAGGTCAGAATTTGGGAGCTAGACTGGATGGGAGGGGAGTTTGAGGGAGAATGTATACATGGGTATGTGTGGCTGAGTCACTTTGCTGTTCACCTGAAACTATCACAACATTGTTGATCGGCTAGACACAATATAAACTGAAAGGTTAAAAAAAGAATTTGGGGCTAGAAAAACAAAGATGAAGACCAAGCCTGGGAGTAGTTGTGAAAGGGAGGTAATTCATTGAAGTATTTGAAAGTTTGTCTTGCTGAAAAGATTGCTGACTTTCTCTGTGCAGCTTCAGATGAAAAACATAGTACAAAGAGTTGGAAGCTTAAGAGATGGCTTTCTTGTCTCCAGGAAACGAAAAGACCACTAACAGAGCAGTAGGTGTTGAAAGTCTTTAAAGAGTATGTTTCTTTCCACTTTAAGATGCATACCCAACCTTGATTTCAACAAGGAAGCTGTAGAAGAAAGGCTGACAATTACATTTCCCAAACTGGCAGACAAAACACTGTGATACCCCTGAGGAGATGTTCTCAAAGAGCCAGGGTTATTTCTCGTGTTTGGTCATGAATAAGTCTGCCCATAGAAAGCCTGGCTGAACAAAAGAAGGAATCTCCTAAGCCCTCTAGAGCAAGTGCAGATAAGAGACCATTATCCCAATGTGATCACAGCAAGAAATTGAAGACCCAAAGCATTCTAACTCCTGTATAGTTTTCTCACTGCTTATTAGCTGCTCTGTAGATAAACCAAAGAGAAAGTAAGCTTTCCCTGAGTTCAAATGAAAATTCTTACCAAAACTCAAACCTAGGTCAGACTAGGAGGTCTGTCATAGGGCTCGTTTTCTCAGAGCCATTGGAACCAGTATAATCCCTTGGGAGGGGTTTTCCTGAATGACCTGAAGAGCTCTGTCCAGCTCCTAAATTCTATGACTATTATTTTTGCCCATTACCTATTGATCTATGAGGCTGTTGACTACAGAAACTCTTGGAAGCCCAAAAGTGAATAATTTAACACATTGTTGCATTTGTGCTGTTTTATTCTTTGAGATCACATGCACATCTTCAATTTATTTTTATTTTTTTTAAAAAATATTTATTTGGCTGTGCTAAGTCTTAGTTGTAGCACACAGAATCTTTGCTGTGGTATGTGAGATCTGATTCCTTGGTCAGGGAATGAACCCAGGTCCCCTGCATTGGGAGTGCAGCGTCTTAGCCACCAAACCACTGCTGAATCACACACATGCACATTTTTTAAAAGAAACTAAAATAAATGAACAAAGTAAAACACTGCTTCTTCTGTCTTCTTCCACAGAAAGGTTATTTCACTTAGTAAAAACAGCAGGTCTACATTGTCCTAGGAAGTCACTCACTCTTGGTTATCTTATCTCATAAATGGGTCTGGTCCATCTGCCTATTTTTGTAGTTGAAATGTTGAATGTGAAACAGCAGTATTCTTGGGCTTCTCTTGTGGCTCTGGTGGTAAAGAATCCACGTGCAATTCAGGAGACCTGGTTTTGATCCCTGGGTTGGGAAGATCCCCTGGAGAAGAGAAAGGCTACCCACTCCAGTATTCTGGTCCAGAGAATTCCATGGACTGTATAGTCCACTGAATTGCAAAGAGTTGGACACAACTGAGTGACTTTCGCTTTTTGTAAAACCTTAGTTAAATGTAAAAAGGCTTTGTTTTTATACCTCCTCCATTCTCAATTATAATAAATACAAGCAGAAGGGATATTTTGCAATGAAAACTCTCCTCTCATCTCAAACAGCAGAGGAAGTAGATTGGTACACAGAGTGGGTGAGGGGGTGTCATGGTGCACTGCTTTTAGGATAAGGTGGTGTATTTCTTTTGTCTCATGTCTAGTGCAGTCGAGGAATAGTACCTTGAATTATAAAAATCATTCCAAAATTAGAAAATAGCAAAAAAAAAACCAAACCAAAACAAAACTAAACAAATTTCCAGATCTGATGGGAAATATTTAAAGAAGGTAAAATTTTATTGCTGTTGTTTTTTGGGGGGTGGCTCTCTGAAAGTTGCATTGAGAAAATGAAGCTTGTGAATGAAGTGGTTTCTATTATCGATCTGGTTTCATTTGTGGATGCATAATTTTAGCTATGTGGCAAGTAAAGAAAGGAAAATATATCCCTTATTCTTAGTTATAAATTGTTTTAGATAATTTTGCTGAGCAAAGAGGTGAAGGACACTTTCAGTGAGCAAGGCTGTTGGAAAGGCAGGCTGGACTATGAGTAGACACCCTCATTCGGTTCCCCCTGCTCCTTCTTTTCCTCCCATTCACTACTTTCTCTCTTGGTGTCCCCCTCCTTCTGCTCCAGTTTGGGCTATTTAGAGAGAAAAGATATGCAGCATTGAACTTACATTGTCATGGTTCATAGTAACTGAGAAACTGAGAACCATGGGGCTCCTCAATGACTCGTGTTTTTCAGACTCTGGACATAACAGTATATTGATAAAAACCCAGAGCTATTCTTTTGATACTGAGCTCCACACCATAGTGCCCTTGACACATTCATTCTTTCTGTTAATTGGAGTCTCTATGCCTCACCCTCCAAACCCAGGCTGTTGTGTGTGTATATATATGAAGTGAAAGTCACTCACTTATGTCTGACATTTTGTGACTTTAGGGACTGTAGACTGCCAGGCTCCTCTGTCCATGGGATTCTCTAGGCAAGAATACTAGAGTGGGTAGCCATTTCCTTCTCCAGGGCATCTTCCCAACCCAGGGATCAAACCCAGGCCTCTGCACTGCAGGCAGATTCTTTACTATCTGAGCCACTAGGGAAGTCCATGCATATATATATATACACATATGGTAAATAAATATGTATGGTAAGTATATATATATATATATATATATATATATATATATATATATATATATGGTAAACATAGGGAAATTCAAGACAGAATATACAGAATCATGTTTACTTCTGAAAGAGATGCTCAGGAAGCAAGAAACAAAAATATTTGAAGAGAATGCACTGGTTATAGCAAACACCCTCTTCCAACAACACAAGAGAAGACTCTACACATGAACATCACCAGATGGTTAACACTGAAATCAGATTGATTATATTCTTTGCAGCCAAAGATGGAGAAGCTCTATACAGTCAGCTAAAACAAGACTGGGAGCTGACTGTGGCTGAGATCATGAACTCCTTATCGCCAAATTCAGATTTAAAATGAAGAAAACCATTAGACCATTCAGGTATGACCTAAATCAAATCCTTTATGATTATACAGTGGAAGTGAGAAATAGACTTAAGGGACTAGATTTGATAGACAGAGTGCCTGATGAACTATGGACAGAGGTTCATGCCATTGTATAGGAGACAGGGATCAAGACCATCCCCATGGAAAAGAAAGGCAAAAAAGCAAAATGGCTGTCTGAGGAGGACTTACAAATAGCTGTGAAAAGAAGAGAAGTGAAAAGCAAAGGAGAAAAGGAAAGATATAAGCATCTGATTGCAGAGTTCCAAAGAATAGCAAGGAGAGATAAGAAAGACTAGTCAGTGATCAATGCAAAGAAATAGAGGAAAACAACAGAATGGGAAAGACCAGAGATCTCTTCAAGAAAAGTAGAGATAGCAAGGGAACATTTCATGCAAATATGGGCTCAATAAAGGATGGAAATGGTATGGATCTAACAGAAGCAGAAGATATGAAGAAGAGGTGGCAAGAATACACAGAAGAACTGTGCAAAAAAGATTTTCACGAGCCAGATAATCATGATGGTGTGATTACTCACCTAGAGCCAGACATCCTGGTATGTGAAGTGAAGTGAGCCTTAGAAATCATCACTATAAACAAAGCTAGTGGAGATGATGGAATCCAGCTGAGCTATTTCAAATCCTGAAAGATGGTGCTGTGAAAGTGCTGCCCTCAATATGCCAGCAAATTTGGAAAACTCAGCAGTGGCCACAGGTCTGCAAAAGGTCAGATTTCATTCCAATCCTAAAGAAAGGCAATGCCAAAGAATGCCCAAACTACCGCACAATTGTACTCATCTCACATGCTAGTAAAGAAATGCTCAAAATTCTCCAAGCCAGGCTTCAGCAATAGGTGAACTGTGAACTTCCAGATGTTCAAGCTGGTTTTAGAAAAGGCAGAGGAACTAGAGATCAAATTGCCAACATCCACTGGATCATGGAAAAAGCAAGAGAGTTCCAAAAAAACCCATCTATTTCTGCTTTATTGACTATGCCAAAGCCTTTGACTATGTGGATCACAATAAACTGGGGAAAATTCTGAAAGAGATGGGAATACCAGACCACCTGACCTGCCTCTTGAGAAACCTGTTTGCAGGTCAGAAAGCAACAGTTAGAACTGGACATGGAACAACAGACTGGTTCCAAATAGGAAAAGGAGTACGTCAAGGCTGTATATTGTCACCCTGCTTATTTAACTTATATGCAGAGTACATCATGAGAAACACTGGGCTGGAAGAAACACAAGTTGGAATAAGATTGCTGAGAGAACTATCAATAACCTCAAATATGCAGATGACACCACCCTTTTGGCAGAAAGTGAAGAGGAACTAAAAAGCCTCTTGATGAAAGTGAAAGAGGAGAGTGAAAAAGTTGGCTTAAAGCTAAACATTCAGAAAGCTAAGATCATGGCATCTGGTCCCATCACTTCATGGGAAATAGATGGGGAAACAGTGGAAACAGGGTCGGACTTTATCTTTTTGGGTTTCAGAATCAGTGCAGATGGTGACTGCAGCCATGAAATTAAAAGACACTTACTCTTTGGAAGGAAAGTCATGACCAACCTAGATAGCATATTCAAAAGCAGAGACATTACTTTGCCAACAAAGATCCATCTAGTGAAGGCTATGGTTTTTCCAGTGGTCATGTATGGATGTGAGAGTTGGACTGTCAAGAAAGCTGAGCACTGAAGAATTGATGCTTTTGAACTGTGGTGTTGGGAAAGACTCTTGAGAGTCCCTTGGACTGCAAGGAGATCCAACCAGTCCATTCTAAAGGAAATCAGTCTTGGATGTTCACTGGAAGAACTGATGCTAAAGCTGAAACTCTAATACTTTGGCCACCTCATGAGAAGAGTCAACTCATTGGAAAAGACTCTGATGTTGGGAGGGATTGGGGGCAGGAAGAGAAGGGGATGACAGAGGATGAGATGGCTGGATGGCATCACCGACCTGATGGACATGAGTCTGAGTGAACTCCGGGAGTTGGTGATGGACACGGAGGCCTGGCGTGCTGTGATTCACAGGGTCACAAAGAGTCGGACACAACTGAGCAACTCAACTGAACTGAACTGAACTGAACTGAACTGAACTGTATCTTTTATTTAGTCAACTGGGCAGTGGATATGGCTATTCATTTTATGCTTTATAAATTTTATGTATATTAAATGCTGCATTACTTCTTAAAAGAGTGAGTCTAATATACATTTCTAGTACTATATCAACAAATCCCTACATTTTATATGACAGGAAAGGCCCAAATAAAAGCAAATATTTATGAAAGTAAAAAATTAAAATATTCAATTATGAGTAAAATTTCCCTTACACTGGCTTGGGTGAATCAAGATACACTCAGTCGTCCATTCTAGAAGTTAGTGGCAGAAAAGTTATGCCAGTTCTAAAAATAATTGTAAAGAGTCACCTTCAAATTACTCTCAGACATCTGGCAGAAAATAAACATTTGGAGATAGTATGTCAATGAAATACCCATTTTATTTTTGATATTTAGTATGAAAATTATAAATTTAGGAGATTAATAGTGTTGAAAAGTTCTTTAAAAGTTACCCGTTCAAGTGGTTCTCAGCTTGTTGTTTAGCTGGTATCAAACATTTTGTCAAAGTGAGTTCTAGCATCACTGAAAAAAAGTCATTTTTTTCTGATCATTACATTGATAAGTTATTAGTAATTCTGTTATATTTATCACTTATAATAAGTTTTAAAACAACCAAAAATATTAAGTGGTAGTTTTGGGGCAAGTTTTATTTATATCACCTCCTATGTTGAATTGCATGGCTCTACAACTTATAAAAAAGAAAAAAATGGAAGCAGTGACAGACTTTATTTTCTTGGGCTTCAAAATCACTGTGGATGATGACTGCAGCCACAAAATTAAAAGATGCTTATTCCTTGGAAGAAAACTTATGACAAACCTGGACAGCATATTAAAAAGCAGAGACATCACTTTGCTGACAAAGGTCTATATACTCGAGCTATTGATTTTCCAGTAGGCACATATGGATGTGAGAGTTAGACCATAAAGAAGGCTGAAAGCCCAAGAATTGATGCTTCTGAACTGTGGTGTTGGAGAAGTCCCTTGATAGTCCCTTGAACAGCAAGGGGATCAAACCAGTCAATCCTAAAGGAAATCAATGCTGAATATTGATTGTAAGGACTGATGCTGAAGCTGAAGCTCCAATACTTGGCCACCTGATGTGAAGATCTGACTCATGGGAAAAGACCTGATGCTGGGAAAGTTTGAAGGCAGGAGGAAAAGGGGGTGACAGAGGATAAGATGGTTGGATGGCATCACTGATTCAAATGACAGGAGTTTGAGCAAACTCAGGGAGATGGTGAAGGACAGGCAAGCCCGGTGTGCTACAGTTTATGGTCACAAAGAGTCAGACATGACTTAGTGACTGAACAACAACTTATAAAAAAAATAGATTCAAACCAGCACAAATAGCATGGGAATTCAAGAGAACAATGGAAAGCACAGTGTACAGGGTCTTGGAATAGTCTAGACATTAGTAGTTTGTGTCATCTATTTTGTTTTAATAAAATCTATATTCACTTAAAGAAGACAAGCTGGCCAAGAAACAGCAGAAGAGGTAGACCAATAGCAAAGTTTTATTTCAAGCACCACAAAAATAAATAGTAGCATTGTTATTGAAGGAGAGTGGGCAATTCAAAAAGAATGCCGAAATAGAATAAGGTGGAAACCAAACACATGAAATATTTCAAAAGAAATTGTATATAGAAAGTATGATGTGTGTGTGTGTGTTTTAGCCACTCAGTCATGTCAGACTCTTCAAGACCCCATAAACTGTAACCCACAAGGCTCATCAATTCATGCAATTCTCCAGGCCAGAATACTGGAATAGGTAGACATTCCCTTCTCCAGGGGATCTTCCAGACCCAGAGATTGAATCTGGGTCTCCAGCATTACAGGCAGATTCTTTACTGCCTGAGCCACGTAGGAAGCCCAGAGAATATTATAGACCAACAGCAAACTAAGAAAGTGAATTTTAACTTTGGTTGTTCAGTTAAAACTTTAGTTTAACTTAGGTTGCTACAAGAAACGACAAAAATGAACCTAATAGTGCATTTTTCCCCAGGAATATTATTGAAGGCACAGTTCACTGTGTTGCTTTCAATAAAGCACCATGTTTGTAACTGAGGCTAGATCTGAGTTCAACAGACTTACTCTTTTAAAAATTGCAGTTAGGAAGCAAGAGTCAAGTATAACTTTCATCAGTGGCAACTAGATAATGGCTTGAAATTCTCAGTGAGTAGAAAGTGGATCACTTCTCTATCTTCTTTTACATTATTTCAGATCTTTGAAGGGCCACAAAGCATTTAGTACTGAAACCAAAGATAATAACTGATCATATTACATAAGTTTTCAGAAAATTGCAATTTTATATATGGTAATGTGCCAGAAAATTAACTCACATTTCCGTATTTTGTTCATCAATTGAATGATCTCCATGAAACTAACATGTGGTAATGGCTGCTCCATCCTATTTGTAGCTATGATGAGAAATCATTTTTTTTTTTAAATACTTGGACCTAAAGGCAAGATTAGGCAATATATCACCATTGATAATACATTAATTTCCTTCTTCTAAGCCAGGATATTAATTGATTAAGTCATTCAACAACTATTTATTGATATGTACATCAGTTATAACTAAGTTAGCTGTGAACAGTAAAACTAAATTAAACAAAAAATTAGTTTCTGCCCTCAAGATGCATATAGTCTAGTAGCAAAGATAACATACTCTTCTATACTCTACAAACACACGGAAGTGAAAGTGTTCATTGCTTAGTCGTGTCCAGCTCTTTTCAACCCCATGGACTGTAGCTCACCAGACTCCTCTGCCCATGGAATTCTCCAAGCAATGATATTCTGTTCTCCAGGGGATCTTCCCAACCCAGGGATCAAACCTGGTTCTCCTGCATTGCAGGCAGATTCTTTACTATCTGAGCCACCAGGGAAACCTCTACAAACACATATTGGAACTCTAATATAACATGCTACAAATTTCAGAGAAAAAGTCTAAAACAATGGTGTTTTCATTCAACCAAACTGAAATGTTTTCAATAGGCCATGAGATACACTCCAATTTCCATATTTGTATTCATTTGGAAAATGTCTATAAGAAATTCTTTTAAATTTTTTAAAAAATGAGATAAAATTTACCATTTTAACAATTAGGTCAGGTTCAGTAAAATCACAATGTTGTTCAGTGATCACCGCTCTCTAATTCTAGAACATTTTCATCACCTGTCAAAGAAAAGCAATAATCTTTAAGCAGTCACCATCAATTCTCCCCAGTCCCCAGGCCCTGGTAACTCTTAATATAATTTGTCTTTATGACATAAATGTCTGCTTATTCTGGAAATTTCATATTAATGGAATCTTATATAGCTTTTTGTGTCTGATTTCTCTCACTTAGCATAATGTTTCAGGTTTCATGAGTATATGAGTGCTTTTTTTAAATAGCTAAATAATATTCCATTGCATAGATATATCACATATTATTTATCCTCTTCTCTAGTCAGTGGAATTTTGTATTGTTTCCATCTTTTGTCTGCTGTGAATAACATTGCTATGAACATTAATTTATACATTTTTGTACAAATATGTATTTTCAATTCTCTTAGTTATACCTACAAGTGGAATAGCTGGGTCATAAGATAACTCTGTTTTGGTTGAACTGTCAAGCTTCTCCACAGTGGTTGCATCACTTTACACTACTAACAACAATGTACAAGGATCCTTGTTTCTTCACTTTTTAGTGACATTTGTTATTTCTCATTTTGTTTCTTATAGTCATTCTAGTGGATGTGAAGTATCTCACTGCAGTTTTGATTTGCATTTCCCTTTTCACTTTCATGTATTGGAGAAGGAAATGGCAACCCACTCCAGTGTTCTTGCCTGAGAATCCCAGGGACGGGGGAGTCTCATGGGCTGCCATCTATGGGGTCACACAGAGTTGGACACGACTGAAGTGACTTAGCAGCAGCAGCAGCAGCGGCAATGACTATGGTGCTGAGCATCTTTTTATGTGTTTATTGGTCATTGGTATGTCTTCTTTGGAGAAATATCTATTCAGATCAATTGCCAATTTTTCAATTTTATCTTTTGGTGCTGAGTTGTGAGAGTTCTTTATATATTCTGGATACCAGACCCTTATCAGATATACTATTTGCAAATATTATCTCTCATCTTATGAGTTTTTTTTTTACTTTCTTGATAATGTCCTTTGAAATATATATATTTTAAATTTGTTTAGTTTATTTTTTCATTTGTTGCTTATGCTCTGGTATCATAATTAAGAAACCACTGCAAAGTACACTAAAATTTATAGCTGTTTCCTTCTCAAAATTTTATAGATTTAGGTCTTACATTTATGACTTTGATCTATTTTGAGTTAATTTTTACTTGTGATAGGAGATAAGGATCTAAACCCATTCTTTATCTTGTGGGTATCGAGTTGTCTCAGCACTTTATTAAAAAAATTACTCTTTTCCCATTCAGTGGTCTTGTCATCCTGTTGAAAATCAATTAGCCATAGATATATGGATTTAATTCTGAACTTTCATTTCAGTCTCATTGATGTATATATCTGTTTTTATGCCATGCTGCCCTGGTGGCTCAGAGAGTAAAGTCTGCCTGCAATGCATGAGACCAGGGTTCGATATCTGGGTTGGGAAGATCCCCTGGAGAAGGAAATGGCAACCCACTCCAGTATTCTTGCCTGGAGAATTCCATGGGCAGAAGAGCTTGGCTGGCCACAGGGGTTTGCAAAGAGTCAGACACGACTGAGCGACTAATAGTTTCACTTTCACGATATACGTTTTTACTTCCTTGGTTAAATTTATTCTTGAATGTTTTATTCTTTGTGGTGGTATTATGTATGAAACTGTTTTCTTAGTTTCATTTTAAATTGTTTATTCAAAATGTATAGAAATACAACTGAGGTTTTGTATATTAATATTATGTCCTGCAACTTTGCTGAACTCATTTATTAGCTCCAATAGGTATTTTTGGGTTATTTGAGATTTTATTTTTTTCTATATGTAAGATCATGTCATCTGTGAATAGAGATAGTTTTGCTTCTTATTTTTCAAGATGGATGCTTTTTATTTGTTTCTCTTGCCTGATTTCTGTGGGTAGAGTTTCCAGAAAATTTTGAAAAAAATGATAAGAGCAGACACCTTTGGCTTATTCCTGATGTCAGTGTAAGAGCTTTCAATCTTTTACCATTAGTGTGAATTTAGCTGTGGGTTTTCAACAAATGTCCTTTATCAAAATGAGCAAGTTCTATTTATTCTTATTTTGTGGACTAATTTTTCATAAAGACAATGTTGCTATTTTCCAAATTTTATCTGGTGAGCAAGAAGTCAGATTTGGGTGATCAGATGGGAAGTAGCTGGAGAACCCAGGAATTTATTGGGGGCTGGTATGTGATCTTTGTAGTTAGCGAAGCTCAGTAGGAAATATTTTCGCTTCTCTTTAGTTTCTGATATCTATAATATGTATTACTTTGAGATTTTCTAATTTTAGAAACTGTCCTTAATAAGTGTTCATTTCTTATTTTATCTTATTTGAAAGATACAAATGAGTGCTTCTTTTAATGTCTAGCATTCTTTCATTATTTATTGCTCAGATGTCAAGGTTGCTGCCCATTTTTAACATTTTAACATGTGTGTATGCATCACATGATAATTGTTACTTTACAACATTTAGATTCATAAAACAAGAAAGGAGGAAAAATATGAAAGTTTTACTGACTTAAAAGAATGAAAGAGAAGTATTTAAAATTTGGTTGGAAATAATTCTTACTAATGAAAATATGATTATAGACAAATATTTTCTGAAGTTGAGAAACTAAGATTAGACTGAATACACAGTATTTTTTCAATCACAATATCATCATGATCGATACAGTGAAATTTTAATTAACACTCAATGTTGCTGGCAAAGAGCAGCAATGACATTATGAATGGATTTAAAAGGGTATAGTGTAAATATATTAGTAGAAATCAGATAACTGCTTAGAAGAATCTAAATATCTAAATATTTGACTTTTTCAACATTGACATGAAAGTCACCTATCTATTCAGCATATTCATAATTTAATAAAGCTTTCAACATGCTCTCTGAATCAAAGATTAATTTTTCAATGGAATGATATACACACATGTTACTAATATTAAAATTATAAATTCTCCAATGCTAGTAAATAAGAAATGATTAAAAGATAATGTACAGGGATATCTCTTCAGCTTTGTTTTCTAAACATCAACCAGATTAAATGAGGATATGGTTCATGTTTAAAACAAACCAGATGGCGTTTTGCTGATGGAGCTTATAAAACAAATACAAAATTAACATACAAATAGAGCCATGCATTTGAATCTGTAATAATATTTTAAAATGGCAATTCTGATTTTTTTTAAAAAAAGAATACATGAGATAGGAACAAAGTATAAACAAAAGTAATAAAAATTTACATACAGTAAATTTATGCAAAAATTAAAAGAAGGGTAAAAATAATAATCCTTGTTTCTATTAATATAGTGTCATTGTTTGTTTAAATTAATTATAGCTGTATATACCCTTTTCTATTTTTGACAACTGAATATTTTGGTCTTCAGTTTACAAAGTATTTGATGGATATCTCCTATACACTATATGCTTCCAAACTAAACTAAGTTTCAAACTAAGATGAATCCTGCAGTTGAAAATTACAAACTGTATCATCCACTATGATTTAGGATGATTTCACAGAAACAACCTAATTATATGTAATATACATAAGCATCCTCTGGAGAGAAATTCCTAATTTATTTCCCCACCCTAGCCTAGAATAACATTATGTGACTTATTAAAAATGCCCATGGGGTGTGAAGGGTAGAAATCTACTTAAGCTTTAAAGTTTCTGAGAATTCAAGTGGCATGATTAGGAGTAGTTACCTTTATTTCACTAGATGAGAATTTATATACTTTGTAACCAAAGACGTGTGGTTTAAAAACATTAACACTTGTGAAAATGATGGTTTCACAGATGGAGACAATTTTAAATTTCCTACACTGTGATTGATTTCTAGAAACTTAAGTTGTTTTTTTTAAAAATCTTACCAAAAATGCCTATTGCTTCTACATGAAAATAACTGGCCAATTCAAACCAATAGTTTAAATTTATTTAACATTAAGAAAAACACACACACACTTGCAGTCTTTCAATGCTAAATGTCTCTTCTGAGTATACACAAACTTGAGAAAATCATTCATCCAATTAGTAAAACAGACAAAACGAAACAAAACAGAAATTCCTCATGAACCAACAGAATTGATAAACCAAAATTATCATCTGTACCCATTTTTCACCTGGCCAAAATATATCTTTGAACACCATAGAACTAGTGAAAAGGAAATGTTTTGATATATTAAGCATATAGATATTCTAAAAACTTTAAATGAAATCTGATGCTTTAGATGTTTCCTCTATAATTTTAAATTAAAAGGATAATTCGATAATAAAAGGATACTATTTAAATTTGTGATTTCTTTAATTTTTTCCCTTCATTCTAATTGAGTTGCTAGTGAATACTGATGTGACCATGGAGCATGCAGCAAGGAGAGAGGAGAGAAAATCAAGAACCTGATTAACATACCAAGTCAGTCCCAGAATAATCAAGAATTCACTGTGTTATCTTTTTTAGTCACATATAATAAGTATTAGAAACTTAAAGCTATGAACTTTGGTGTGCTTTCCATGGAAGAAGACATTTTCAACGAATAGCTACATAATTTGTTAATATCTATTTGTCTTCATACTGTGTTAAGCATTCTAACAAATAACAGTTTATCAAAACTGTGACAATAAAAATCCTTCAAGTTAGGCTTCAACAGTACATGAACTGAGAACTTCCAGATGTACAAGCTGGATTTATAAAAGGCAGAGGAACCAGGGATCAAATTGCCAATATCCGTTGGATCATAGAAAAAGCAAGGGAATTCCAGGAAAATATTTACTTTTGATTCATTAACTATGCTAAAGCCTTTGATTGTGTGGATCACAACAAACCATGGAAAATTCTTAAACTTATGGGAATATCAGAACACCTCACCTGCCTCCTGAGAAACCTGTAAGCTGCAGTTAGAACCAGACATGAAACAATTGACTAGCTCAAAATTGGGAAAAGAGTATGACAAGGCTGTATATAGTCACCCTGCTTATTTAACTTCTATACAAAGTACATCATGTGAAATGCTGGGCTGAATGAATCACAAACTGGATTCAGGCTTGTCAAGAGAAATATCAACAACCTCAGATATGTAGATGATACCACTCTAATGGTGAAAATTGAATAAGAACTAAAGAACATCTTGATGAGGGTGAAAGAAGAGAGTGAAAAAGCTGGCATTCAAAAAATTAAGATCATGACACATGGTCCCATCACTTTATGGCAAATAGGTGGGTAAAAAGTGGAAACAGTAACAAATTTTATATTCTTGGGCTCCAAAATCACTGCGGATGGTGACTGCAGCCACAAAATAAAAAGATGCTTGCTCCTTGGAAGAAAAGTTATGCTTTGTCAACAAAAGTCAAAGAAGTTAACAAAAGAAGCAGGTGACAGAAAATGAGGTGTTTGGATGGCATCATTGACTCAATGGACATGAGTTTGTGCAAACTCTGAGAGATAGTGAAGGACAAAGAAGCCTGGTGTGCTGCAGTCCATGGGGTCACAAAGAGTCACATGACTTAGCAACTGAACAACAACAAAACTGTGAAGTCTCTCAAATTTTGTGATCTTGGAAAGTCAGTTCAATTCAGTTGCTCAGTCGTGTCCGACTCTTTGCGATCCCATGAACCACAGTACGCCAGGCCTCCCTGTCCATCACCACTGCCAGAGTCTACCCAAACCTGTGTGCATTGAGTCAGTGATGCCATCCAACCATCTCATCCTCTGTCATCCCCTTCTCCTCCTTCCCTCAATCTTTCCCAACATCAGGGTCTTTTCAAATGAGTCAGCCCTCTGCATCAGGTGGCTAAAGTATTGGCGTTTCAGCTTTAACATCAGGCCTTCCAATAAACACTCAGGACTGATCTCCTTTAGAATGGACTGATTGGATCTCCTTGCAGTCCAAGGGATGCTCAGGAGTCTTCACCAACACCACAGTTCAAAAGCATCAATTCTTTGATGCTCAGCTTTCTTCACAGTCCAACTCTCACATCCATGCATGACCACTGGAAAAACCATAGCCTTCACTAGTGGACCTTTGTTGACAAGGTAATGTCTCTGCTTTTTAATATGCTGTCTAGGGTGGTCATAATTTTCCTTCCAAAGAGTAAGCATTTTTTAATTTCATGGCTGTAGTCACCATCTTCAGTGACTTTTGAGCCCCCCAAAATAAAGTCAGCCTCTGTTTCCATCGTTTCCCCATTTATTTTCCATGAAGTGATGGGACTGGATGCCATCATCTTTGTTTCCTGAATGTTGAGCTTTAAGCCAACTTTTTCACTCTCCTCTTTCACTTTCACCAAGAGGCTTTTTAGTTCCTCTTCACTTTCTGCCATAAGGGTGGTGTCATCTGCATATCTGAGGTTATTGATATTCCTCCCGGCAATCTTGATTCCAGCTTGTGTTTCTTCCAGTCCAGCATTTCTCATGATGTACTCTGCATATAAGTTAAATAAGCAGGGTGACAATATACAGCCTTGACTTACTCCTTTTCCTATTTGGAACAAGTCTGTTGTTCCATGTCCAGTTCTAACTGTTGCTTCCTGACCTGCATACAGGTTTTTTTGGAAAGTAAGTTTATTTAAATCCAATCAACTGATTTTTCAAGTAAATGTGATCTCTACAAGATTCAAATGATTATACCTCTTTTTCTAATATTTATATTGGCTTACCAATCATGCAACGTAACCTTATGTTTTAAGGAGGAAAGAAAAAAAATCAACACAATATTTTGTTTCTCTATTAGGCCATGAAGTACTCATCAGAGACTCAAAAAATAGTTGATACTCAGAATGCCTTAAACAAAATATTTTAATTATTTTGGCTAGCAAGGCTTAAATATATTCCAGTGCATTGAGCCAGGGAAATTTGCTTTGTCTTCTCCCTTAGTGAAATAATTTTGTGTATGTCATTACTGAAATAAACTACTGGAATTATGAAATTGTTTAGCAAGAAAAATATCACAAATTTCAAAGGTTTCACATGAAACATTAGATTCTAGTGAACTAGATGGAGTCCTTGATTATTAGGTTAAAATTAAAAGTGATCTACAAATACATACTATGATGTGAGAAGAGGAACAATATTGGTAGGAAAGTATTAATGGGGAAAATGTAGTAAAATAGGCTATGGCATGATTTGGAATTGAAGTATCAATTCTAAGTATTCTATTTTTTCCCCCTGCTCTTTGAGCAACATCTTTCTATGCCTTTCCTTTTCTTATCTGTCACAAGAGGTTCAAAATAAAGAAATGTTTCAATTCCACATCTCAGGTATCAATAATCAAGAGTAAATAGTGTTCAGAATATTACAGTAGCAACAACCTTAGGTGTATATGAGAATTTATTCTAGGAGAGCTAAAATATTAGCATTTTACTTGTATTACATAACTTAAAACTTACAGCAATCATCTGAAGTTAGCTTTATTTTATCCATTTCACAGATTTGGAATGTTGAATCACTTTGTGGGTAGATGACCAATCCAGAATTCAAATCTGCCTTTTCTTGATTTTAAATGTTCTTTCAGCCAGTTTGTGTCTTTCAGTTGGAACATTTAATCCATTTACATTAAAGATAATATTGATATGTATGCTCCTATTACCATTTGCTTAATTTTGGGGGCTTGTTTTTTGGGTCTCTTTCTTAGGACTGACACATGCACTACCATGTGTAATATAGATAACTAGTCGGAACCTGCTATAAAGTACAGGAAGCTTAGCTTGGTGCTCTGTGATGACCTATTAGGGTGAGATGGGGATGGGGTGGGAGGCAGGGGATATATATATACACACATATAACTGATTCACTTCATTGTACAATTGTAAAATTGTAAAGGAATTATACTCTGATAAAATAAAAATTTAGGGAAAAGATTTAAAAAAAATAAAGCTAATGCCACACTAAAATAAATAAATGCTCTTTTAGCTAAATCATATGTTCTTGATTGAAAGAGAAGTAATGTGACAGCAAGAAAAACACAGCTTAATTATGAAAACAGGAGGTGGGAGATTCATAACAGAAACTTCACTGATGGAAAACCAGCAAGCAAGAGAATGGCCTGTTGACATGGCCAGCAGGCTCATGGCATCCTCATTGTGTAACATAGGGCACAACCTATTTATATAATATGTATTTTCTTAAAACACACCATTACTCAAAGTCATAACAGATCCTCATGCAAAAATGATGAAAGATAAGGTCAGCAAGAGATTTCCAGGTATGTGGACACCATAGATTTATAACTCTTGTTAAAATTCTTGAGGCAGCAAGGGTGTGACCTAGAAAGATATACTGTTTGGAAGAAATAGAGTGATGGAGTTCCACTGTGTTGGAAAAAGAGGGGAAGTAAGGAAACAGCAAGGAAAACAAAAAAACAGCACTGTTCCTATGAAAAATGTATAGAGAGTATGGCTTAATAATGCATAAAGCAGGGATCCCTAAGTTTATATCCTGTCTTGGGTCATAAATATCAATGAACTAGAGATGGTCTCTCTTTTATCCTATCACATAAGCGACATCTCATGGTGAGGAAGAATGATGAAAAACCTTTCACTCTTGGGTGAATGCCAGGCCAAACTCAAAGTAAAAAACCAATGATTATTTGTTATACATGGTACAAGTGCCAGATACTGGAAATCACATCAGTGGGAGCAGAAGCGGTATTCCTTGAAATTTACCTAATGGAAAGGATTGCATCAGTTAGTAATTTTCCTCCATTTGCCAGGTGATCACAGAATACTAAAAACAAAGAATGACAATCTGCTATAGCTATGACCAGGGCCATTGGTAAAGTTGTCTCCTTTCACCTTGGCTTATCCTGGAAATCGTGACCAAATTTATGCAATTTAAAACAAAAAATTAGTCAGTTATAAGTTAGTCCATTTTTAAATCAGGTTGAAACAGATTGAAACACTTTAAAAGTGTTTATTTTTTTCTGAAAGAAGATCTATGTGTGTGTGGTTTGAATGAACCTAATGAATAAATAAGATTCTAGCATCATCTCTGTTGATATGTGTATGATCTTTGAATAGCTAGTTAGATGGCTTTGTCAGATAAAGTTTTATGACTAGAAATTAGTATTGTTAGTAAGGCATTGATTGAAAATTGCCCTGTAGACATTTGCTGATGGATATATACATTTGTACCTCAGTAGAGTCCTGCACCATTAATTATTGTGTCCAAAAATATGTAGCTTCTAAGATCCCAAAGTACCAAACAACCTAGGCATTATCCCCCAAAATGATGGCTTATAAAGTAATCATGCTCATGAAAGTAAACACAAAATAGTTTTTAAAGATCCTGACCTACAAGAATAACAACTCAATTCACTAACTCATGGGGGGAAAAAGTGTGCACACATAATTTACCAGGTCAAAACTCTGCTGGGAAGGTCTTGCCCTCTGGTATAAGAAATCATGTTATGTTCACCTTTTTCCTGGGGCCAGAATGCTTACAGCCTTCTCAGCAACACTGCTGTTCCTTTTATGTATTTCCCAGAAGACTAAAAAGTGCAATAACAAAACACTTAGATTCATTATTATCTAAAAGATTACAGCATTCATTACCACTCTTTAAAAATTAATTTCTCTGAAGTGAAATCTAATGATTAATCTGTTTTAAAACTATTCAATAGATTTGTATCTTCTTGAGGACAAATCTGAAATTCTTGGCATGACGTATATTTATCTACAGTATATATCTCTTTCCTGTTATGTCCATCATTTCTCATTTCTCTTCTACCTCAAAACTTGAGGGATTTTTAGTTGCCTAAGCATGGTGTGTTGTCTAATGTTTTGTGCTGTTGTATGTACTGTTCCATGAGATTTACCTGGTGACTCAGTGGTAAAGAGTCTGTCTGCAATGCAAGAGATGAGGGTTTAATCCCTGAGTCGAAAAGATCTCTGGAGAAGGAAATGGCAATCTACTCCAGTGTTCTTGCCTGGGGAATCCCATGGACAGAGGAGCTTGGCAAGCTACAGTTCATGGGGTGGAAAGAGTTGGACATGACTTAGCAACTAAACCCCACCACAAGTGTTCTTGCCTGGGAAATCACATGGACAGAGCAGCCTGACAGGCTACTGTCCATGGGGTCACTAAAGAGTCAGACATGACGGAGGAACTAAACAACATACTGTCCCATATGTCCAGAATATGTGGGCAGGAATCCTGTAGAAGAAATGGAGTAGCCATCATAGTCAGCAAAAGAGTCCAAGATGCAGTGTTTGGATCCAATCTCAAAAATGACAGAATGATCTCCATTTGTTTGCAAGGCAAACCATTCAATATCACAGGAATCTAAGTCTATGCCCCAACCAGTAATGCTGAAGAAGCTGAAGTTGAACAGTTATATGAAGACTTACAAGGCCTTCTAGAACTAACACCCCAAAAATATGTCCTTTTCATTATAGAGATGGGAATACAAAAGTAGGAGGCCAAGAAATATCTGCAGTAACAGGCAAATTTGGCCATAGAGTACAGAATGAAGCAGGACAAAAGCGAATAGAGTTTTGCCAAGAGAACACATTGGTCATACAAACACCCTCTTCCAACAACACAAGAGAAGACTCTACACATGGACATCACCAGATGGTCAATACTGAAATCAGATTGATTGTATTCTTTGCAGATAAAGATGGAGAAGTTCTATACAGTCAGCAAAAATAAGACTGGGAGCTGACTGTGGCTCAGATCATGGACTCCTTATCACCAAATTTAGACTTATATTGAAGAAAGTAGGGAAAACCACTAGAGCATTCATGTATGACCTAAATCAAATCCCTTATGATTATACAGTGGAAGTGACAAATAGATTCAAGGGATTAGATCCGTTAGAGTGCCTTAACAACTATGGACAGAGGTTCGTGATATTGTACAGGAGGCAGGGATCAAGACTGTCCCCAAGGAAAAGAAATGCAAAAAGGCAAAATGGTTGTCAAGAGTGAAAGGCAAAAGAGAAAAGGAAAGATACACCCATTTGAATGCAGAGTTCCAAAGAATAGTAAGGAGAGATAAGAAAGACTTCCTCAGCGATCAGTGCAAAGAAATAGAGGAAAACAATAGAATGGGAAAGACTGGAGATCTCTTCAAGAAAATTAGAGATACCTAGGGAACACTTCAGGCAAAGAAGGGTACCATAAAGAACAGAAATGGCATGGACCTAACGGAAGCAGAAGATATTAAGAAGAAGATATTAAGCAGAATATATTAAGAAGAGGTGGCAAGAATACACTGAAGACTATACAAAAAAGATCCTCATGACCCAGATAATCACAATGGTGTGATCACTCACCTAGAGCTAGACATACTGGAATGTGAAGTCAAGTGGGAAGAAGCATCACTATGCACAAAGCTAGGGGAGATGATGGAATTCCAGTTGAGCTGTAAAAGTGCTGCACTCAATATGTCAGCAAATTTGGAAAACTCAGCCGTGGCCACAGGACTGGAAAAGTCAGTTTTCATTCCAATCTCAAAGAAAGGCAATGCCAAAGAATGCTCAAACTACTGCACAATTGCACTCATCTCACACGCTAGCAAAGTAATGCTCAAAATTCTCCAAGCCAGGCTTCAACAGTATGTGAACCATGAACTTCCAGATGTTCAAGCTGGATTTAGAAAAAGCAGAGGAACCGGAGATCAAATTGCCAGCATCCGTTGGATAATTGAGGAACCAAGAGAGTTCCAGGAAAACATCTACTTCTGCTTTATTGACTGTGCCACAGCCTTTGACTGTGTGGATCACAACAAACTTTGGAAAATTCTTAAAGAGATGGGAATACCTCTTGAGAAATCTGTATGCAGGTCAGGCGGTAACAATTAAAATTGGACACGGAAAAACAAACTGGTTCCAAATAGGGAAAGGACTACGTCAAGACTGTATATCATCACCCTGCTTATTTAACTTATATGCAGAGTACATCATGAGAAACGCTGTGCTGGATGAAGCACAAGCTGGAATCAAGATTGCCTGGAGAAATATCAGTAACCTCAGATATGCAGATGACACCACTCTTATGGCAGAAAGCGAAGAAGAACTAAACAGCCTCTTGAAAGTGAAAGAGAAGAATGAAAATGTTGGTTTAAAACTCAACATTCAGAAAACAAAAATCATGGCATCTGATCCCATCACTTCATGGAAAAAATAGATGGAGAAACAGTGGAAACAGTGACAGACTATTTTCTGGGGCTCCAAAATCACTGCAGATGGTGACTGCAGCCATGAAATTAAACAACGCTTGCTCCTTGGAAGAAAAGTTATGATAAACCTGGACAGCATATTAAAAAGCAGAGACATTACTTTGCCAACAAAGGTCTGTTTAGTCAAATCTATGGTTTTTCCAGTAGTTATGTATGGATGTGAGAGTTGGTCTCTAAAGAAAGCTGAGCCCAGAAGAATTGATCCTTTTGAGCTTTGGTGTTGGAGAAGACTCTTGAGAATCCCTTGGAGTCCAAGGAGATCCAACCAGTCCATTCTGAAGGAGATCAGTCCTGGGTGTTCACTGGAAGGACTGACGCTAAAGCTGAAACTCCAATACTTTGGCCACCTGATGTGAAAAACTTACTGATTGGAAAAGACCCAGATACTAGTAAAGAGTGAAGGTGGGAGGAAAAGGGGATTACAGAGAATGAGACTGTTGGATGGCATCACTGAGTCAACGGATATGAGTTTGAGTAAACTCTGGGAGTTGTTGATGGACAGGGAGGCCTGGCGTGCTGCAGTCCATGGGGTCGCAAAGAGTCAGACATGACTAAGCAATTGAACTGAATTGAACTGATGTCCAGAAGTCTGTTCCTCTATGTTTATGTTTATACAAGGGAACCATCTCCTGGCCTTCCCTGACTCCTACAGGTAGACTCAATAAATTGTTTATTGTTTATTTTGTATTTTGAAGCTCTTTCAATTCCATATTCAGAAACTGTCAAGTTTCAAGGCCTGAATGCTCTTTTTGAGTACCACTATTAATATTGCTTATTTTAGTACATCTTTTTCTCTCCCCCTACCCCAATGAATTCTTACTTCCTTTGTGCTTCCACTGAAACTCCAGTATGCCTCAAATGTAGCACACTTGTGGTTTTTTTTTTTTTTTCACTCTTTGTCTAACTAATCACTTTCATGAACTAATTCCTAGCATCTTACTCAGTAATACAGCATAGCAGTCAAAAAGGGAGGGCCCTAAGGAAAGAGATGGAATCAAGTTTCCAGTAAAATTTATTACAGCTGGGTGACTTCAAGCAAGTTATTCTACTTTCTGTTTCTTGATGTGTAAGACATGAGAGATCACATTTCCTCCATTATAGAATTTTGACAATTAAATTTGATAACACATGTGACAGTTAAAAAGAATCAATGATACATAGTGAAATTCTATAAATATTTGTTCTTCTTAAAATTTAGATGCTATTTAATCCCTGGCTCATAGGAAAAGTTTAATAAACATTTGCTGACTAATATAAATGAATGGATGATTGAAGACAGGTTGTACTACATTTGACATCTGTGGTTTCTCTTACTTTTGTAATGCAGACCTTCAATCTAGCCAATATATTCATTGTCCATATGCCCCTGCATCAGGCTGATAACAAGTATTCAGAGAGTAACTGATCAGCCCAAGTGGTACATCACTATTTATATCAGTGTCAATTGGAACTTAACAAACAAAGAAACCTAATCAAAGTGCAGTAAATAGATTCACCTAAGAAATGTTAAAAATAGAATAATAGGTAATAGTAAAATTCAAGTTCCAGAGGACATTTTTATTGGTCTCTCCTACATCATTTGGTCACATAACATACCTACATAAAAAGACTGGCTTCAGAAATCATGTAGATCACATCAATCCTTCTCAGACTTTAAAGCAGAAAAAGACTTTGATGGCAAGATGCAGACTCAGGAGATATGGGAATGGGAAATACTAAAACTGGGAAATGCTGAAAGGCAATAGTTCAGTGTGTAAATTTTAAAGAACAACATAGATGTAAAGAACAAATGTATGGATACAAACCAGGAATGGGGTGTGGAATGAATTGGGAGATTGGGATTGACATATATATATATATGTCATATATATATATTTGTTTATTTACATATAATCTATATGCATACAATTAAATATATACATATTTTATACTATGTGTAAAATAGGTGACTAATGAGAACATACTATATAGCACAGGGAACTCTACTTGGTACTCTGTGGTGACCTAAATATGACGGAAATAAAAAAAGAGGTGATATATATACACATAAGGCTGATTCACTTTGTTATAGAGCAGAAACTAATACAGTAGTGTAAAGTAACTGTACTAAAATAAAAGAAACATTTTTTAAAAAGAACAAAATAATCAATGAGGATGTAGTTTAAAATATAGACTTTGGAAACCCATACACAGAAATATTTGGGGTGATGTAAGATATTGAGAAATCTGTATGCAGGTCCGGAACCAACAGTTAGAACTGGACATGGAACAACAGACTGGTTCCAAACAGGAAAAGGAGTATGTCAAGGCTGTATATTGTCACCCTGCTTATTTAACTTATATGCAGAGTACATCATGAGAAACGCTGGGCTGGAAGAAACACAAGCTGGAATCAAGATTGCCGGGAGGAATATCAATAACCTCAGATATGCAGATGACACCACCCTTATGGCAGAAAGTGAAGAGGAGCTAAAAAGCCTCTTGATGAAAGTGAAAGAGGAGAGTGAAAAAGTTGGCTTAAAGCTCAACATTCAGAAAACGAAAATCACGGCATCCGGTCCCATCACTTCATGGAAAATAGATGGGGAAACAGTGGAAACGGTGTCAGACTTTATTTTGGGGGGCTCCAAAATCACTGCAGATGGTGATTGCAGCCATGAAATTAAAAGATGCTTACTCCTTGGAAGAAAAGTTATGACCAACCTAGATAGCATATTCAAAAGCAGAGACATTACTTTGCCGACTAAGGTCCATCTAGTCAAGGCTATGGTTTTTCCAGTGATCGTGTATGGATGTGAGAGTTGGGCCCATTGGAAAAGACTCTGATGCTGGGAGGGATTGGGGGCAGGAGGAGAAGGGGACGACAGAGGATGAGATGCCTGGATGGCATCACTGACTCGATGGACATGAGTCTGAGTGAACTCCAGGAGTTGGTGATGGACAGGGAGGCCTGGCGTGCTGTGATTCATGGGGTCGCAAAGAGTCGGACATGACTGAGGGACTGAAATGAACTGAACTGAACTGAACTGAAGATATATTCAGAGTTAACAAATATCCAAGACACTTCTCATGTAGATGATCTAAGGACTACACTTTAAAAATCACAGAACAAGAAACACAAACCTCTTAAGGGCAGTCTTATTTGCCACTAATTTTTCTTGCTTACAATATCCCCTGGAACTTAGTGGTGATTAAATGTATATTAATTTTGTAAATCAAAGAATAAAAGTGAATACATAAGCCAGAAATTCATCTGAAATTTGAGAATCTGGATGAAAAGCCAAAAAAAGTTTTATGCATGTGTATGTAATATATGTAAATTTGCAAAGATTTTCCATGATAAATTTTGATGATGATGAATGATGATATCCTTCCTTAATTGTCTTCTAGTTTTTCATTCAGTTCAGTTCAGTCGCTCAGTCATGTCTGACTCTTTGTAACCCCATGAATTGCAGCACTCCAGGCCTCCCTATCCATCACCAGCTGCCAGAGTTCACCCAAACTCATGTCCATCAAGTCGGTGATGCCATCCAGGCATCTCATCCTCTGTCATCCCCTTCTCCTCCTGCCCCCAATCCCTCCCACCATCAGAGTCTTTTCCAATGGGCCAACTCTTCACATGAGGGGGCCAACTCTTCACATGAGGTGGCCAAAGTATTGGAGTTTCAGCTTTAGCATCATTCCTTCCAATGAACAACCAGGACTGATCTCCTTCAGAATGGACTGGTTGGATCTCCTTGCAGTCCAAGGGACTCTCAAGAGTCTTCTCTAACACCACAGTTCAAAAGCATCAATTCTTCGGCGCTCAGCTTTCTTGACAGTCCAACTCTCACATCCATACATGACCACTGGAAAAACTATAGCCTTCACTAGATGGACCTTTGTTGGCAAAGTAATGTCTCTGCTTTTCAATATGCTATCTAGGTTGGTCATAACTTTCCTTCCAAGGAGCAAGTGTCTTTTAATTTCATGGCTGCAATCACCATCTGCAGTGATTTTAAGCTCCCCAAAATAAAGTCAGACACTGTTTCTACTGTTTCCCCATCTATTTCCCATGAAGTGATGGGACCAGATGCTATGATCTTTGTTTTCTGAATGTTGAGCTTTAAGCCAACTTTTTCACTCTCCTCTTTCACTTTCATCAAGAGGCTTTTTAGCTCCTCTTCACTTTCTGCCATAAGGGTGGTGTCATCTGCATATCTGAGGTTATTGATATTTCTCCCAACAATCTTGATTCCAGCTTGTGTTTCTTCCAGTCCAGCATTTCTCATGATGTACTCTGCATATAAGTTAAATAAGCAGGGTGACAATATACAGCCTTGATGTATTCCTTTTCCTACTTGGTACCAGTCTGTTGTTCCATATCCAGTAGAAGTAAAATTTTTATTCAAAAAGTAAAAACAAAATAATAATGTATAACTATTAAGAAAATTTGTAATTAAGTATTTATGATAAAAATTCTCAATAAACTGGGTATAGAATGAATGTACCTCAACACAATAAAAGTTATATATGACAAAGCTACAAGTAACATGATGCTAAATGGTGAAAACTGAAATCTACCTCTTAAGATCAGGGATAAGACAAAGATATCCACTCTATCACTCTTAATCAACAAGTTCTGGCCAAACAACTAGGTAAGGAAAAAAACTCATCCAAATTGGAAGAGAAGTAAAATTGTCACCATTTGCAGATGACATGATTTTATTTACAGAAAACCCTAAAGACTTTACCAAAAAAAAAAAAAAATCTAATAATAAATGAATAAAGAAAGTTGTATAATGCAAAAAATTGATTTCAAAATCAGTTGTTTCTATTAACCAACAGTGAACTATTTAAAAAAAAAAAGAAATTAAGAAAACAAGTCTATTTAAAATAGCAATAAAATGAAAAAAAAAAATAGCAATAAAATGAATTTGTAATGCAATTTAACCAAAAAGCTAAAAGACCTGTACACTGAAAACAATAGCATTGTTGAAATAAATTGAATAAAAAAAATGGAAACACATTGTGTGCTCATGGATTGGAAGGATTAATATTGTCAAAATGATTACATTACTTAAAGCAATGTATACATTAAATGTAATCCCTATCAAAATCCCCAGAGATTTTAAAAATATAAAATAATTTAAAAAGTCCTATAATTTGTATGGAACCTCAGAAGACCCAAGATATTCAAAGTAATCCTAAGAAAGAAGAACACAGTTGGAAGTATCACTACCCTGATTTCAAATTATACTACAAAGATACAGTAATCAAAATAGCATGGTACTGGCAGAAATATAGACATGTAGATCAATGGAACAGAATTGAGAACCCAGAAATAAACCCACACATATATGGATAATTAATTTATAACAAAGGAGTGAAGAACATACAATAGTGAAAAGATAGATGGAATTAAGAAAACTGAACAGCCACATGCAAAGGATTAAAACTAGATCACTATCTTATACCATACAGACAAATTAACTCAAAATGGATTAAAAACTTGAATGTAAGTCATAAAACTATAAAACTTCAAGAAGAAAACATAGACAGTATGCCCTTTTACATGGGTCTTAGTAATATCTTTCTGGAGATATCTTCTCATGCAGAGAAACAAAGGCAAAAATAACCAAATAGGACTATATAAAACTAAGGAGCTTTTGAACAGCAAAGGAAACCATCAGCAGAATGAAATGACAACCTGCCAAATGGTCAATATATTTGCAAGTCACATATCTGATAAGGGGTTAATAGTCAAAGCATGTAAAAAGCTCATACAATTCAACAACAACAAAAAAACCAAACAACTCAAATTTTAAAAGAAGACATTTTCTGACAAACAGCCAACGGGCACTAAAAATGTTTAACAGCACTAAGTGTCAGGGAAATGCAAATCAAAACCCACAATAAGATACTACTTCACACCTATTAAAATAACTATTATCAAAAAGGCAAAAAATACAGTATTGTAAAGTAAAATAGAGTAAAAAGAAAAAAAGGCAAAAAATAACAAATGTGGAAAAGGATATGGAAAAAAAAAGAACCCTCATACACTTTTGGTAGGAGTGTAAACTGGTACATTCCCTGTGGGAAGCAGTATAGGGATTCATCAAATATTAAGAATAGAATTCACAGGTGATCCAACTATTTCATTTTTAGATATTTAGCTGAAGAATACTAATGCTAATTCAGAAAGATACATGCAGCTCTTTATTTATTGCAATATTATTTACAACTGACAAAATATGAAAACAACATAAGTACCTATTGATGGATGGACATATATCACATTTATGGAATATGGGCTTCCCTGGTGGTGCAGAGGTTAAAGCGTCTGCCTGCAATGTGGGAGACCTGGGTTCAACCCCTGGGTCGGGAAGATCCCCTGGAGAAGGAAATGGCAACCCACTCCAGTATTCTTGCCTGGAGAATCCCATGGATGGAGGAGCTTGGTGGGCTACAGTCCACAGGTTGCAAAGAGTCGGACACGACTGAGCGACTTCACTTTCACTTTCTTTTCATGGAATATTAACACAGTTATTTGTTGCTAAGGGAAATATCTTCTTATTCTGAATCACACCAATCACAAATACTATGTTTCAGAGATATTTTAGTCTTTGTCTATGCGATGGTTCAATATACACACTTAGAGAATCATATAAATGTTTAATATCTACACAGAAATGTATAATATTAAAATCTCAGGATTTTACTTCATCCTTCTGCAAAATGCCAAATGCAATGATATACCCTGGGAATGATTTCTCAGCTTTGTGTGATCTCTGCCTTGCTGTGTGGATACTCTTGGTATTTTAATAGGAATAAAGACAATTTTCAGAGCTAATATGACTTGAAAAGGCCTCTACCCTTTGCTAAGAAAAATAGATTCCAAGATATTTCCCTTCTATTGTTAGCTAATATTGCCTATTTATTTAATTTTTTAACCACATTATTCTCATTCTCATGCAGACTACATCAAAGTGTTATTTGTTCTATTTGACTCTTTATAATAAAATTATCTAAGATAGACTCAAACTTTGCATTTTACCCCTACAGTGAGCATTTGCAAGAGAATAATTCAGCAATGACACATGTCACTGAGGTTGTATATTATGATTGTAATAGGTAGTGTTTTTCAAATTGAACTTTACAGCTAACTTATGTAGTCTACAGAAGAGCAAAGCATATTATGGCTATATTTCAGGTGCAAAACCTAACAAAAAGAAAGAGAAAAGATCTTCCCTCAAGTCAGATAGCAAGGTTAGAAATACTAAACTGCCAAAAGCGGCATTGTTCACATTATAAGAAACCATTCTTAGAGTACTTTTGAGAGCTTTTGTAAAGGTTTGCAATTCCATGAAATCATTGGAGAAAAGGATAAACAACAAATTCTTACCTTTTCTATTTGTTTCTTTTATTAGTACTCTGCTGCTGCTAAGTCACTTCAGTCGTGTCCGACTCTGTGCGACCCCATAGATGGCAGCCCATCAGGCTCCCCCGTCCCTGGGATTCTCCAGGCAAGAAACCTGGAGTGGGTTGCCATTTCCTTCTCCAATGCATGAAAGTGAAAAGTGAAAGTGAAGTCTCTCAGTCATGTCCGACCCTCAGCGACCCCATGGACTGCAGCCTTCCAGGCTCCTCCATCCATGGGATTTTCCAGGCAAGAGTACTGGAGTGGGGTGCTATTGCCTTCTTAGCACTCTAGTCATCTATAAAACTGCATACACTTAATATGTAATCTGCATGCAGAAGAACAGCCTCAGTTTAGAGAAAGCAATGAATGAATGATCTAGAAAGTCTCCTAGTCTAACTCCTTACACATCAACAGAGGTGAGAAAAATATTAATTAATTAGATGGAAAATGCATTCTGATTGGACACAATTATGCCAACCAAACTCTTTATGTGCTCTGAAAAGCCAGTCGAACGTCTTGTAAGAATTAGGTATTAACAAAGATAGAGCAGTCAGTTCCATGATGTCACATAGATACTGTCCAGAGTTTGTTATTTCTATTTTTCCCTTTCTCCAAATAAACATTAAATTGCAGGAGAAATCATTCTCCCTAAGTGGCTTTTCAAGCAGGCCTTGGGAAGCATCGTTACCCACAAAGCTAGTGCAGATGATGGAATTCCAGCTGAGCTAGTTCAAATCCTAAAAGATGATGCTATTAAAGAGCTGCACTCAGTATGCCAGCAAATTTGGAAAACTCAGCAGCGGCACAGGACTAGAAAAGATCAGTTTTCATTCCAATTCCAAAAAAGGAAATACCAAAGAATGTTCAAACTATAGCACAATTGCACTTATCTCAACGCACTAGCAAAATAATGCTTAAAATTCTCCAAGTGAGGCTTCAACAGTAATGTGAACCAAGAACTTCCAGATGTTCAAGCTGGATTTAGAAAAGGCAGAAGAACCAGAGATCTAATCACCAACATCCGTTGGCTCATATAAAAAGCTAGATAATTCCAAAAAATCATCTACTTCTGAATTATTTGCTATGCCAAAGCCTTTGACTGTGTGAATCACAACGAAGAGTGGAAAATTCTTGAAGAGATGGGAATACCAGGCCATCTTACCTGACTGTTGAGAAATCTGTATCCAGGTCAAGAAGCAACAGAGAATCGGACATAAAACAACAGACTGATTCCAAACTGGGAAAGAAGTATGTCAAGGCTGTATATTGTCACCTGCTTATTTGACTTATATGCAGAGTACATCATGTGAAATGCCTGACTGGATGAAGAACAAGTTGGATTAATACGCTGGGAGAAATATCAATAACCTCAGATATGCTGATGATATCACCCTTATGGGAGGAAGCAAAGAAGATCTAAAGAGCATCTTGATGAAAGTGAAAGAGAAGAGTGAAAAAGTTGGCTTAAAACAGCATTTAAAAAATGAAGATCATGGCATCTGGTCCCATCACTTCATGGAAAATAGATATGGAGACAATGGAAACAGTGTGAGCCTTTATTTTCTTGGGCTCCAAAATCACTGCAGATGGTGAATGCAGCCATGAAGTTAAAAGACCTTGCTCCTTGGAAGAAAAGCTGTGACAAACCATAGATAGTATATTAAAAAGCAGAGACATTACTTTACCAACAAAGGTCTGTATTGTCAAAAATATGGGTTTTCCAGTAGTCATGTATGGATGTGAGAATTGAACCATAAAGAAAACTGAGTGCTGAAGAATTGATGCTTTTGAACTGTAGTGTTGGAGAAGACTCTTGAGAGTCCCTTGAACTCCAAGGAGATCCAACTAGTCAATCCTAAAAGAAATCAGTCTTGTATCTTTGTTGGAAGGACTGATGCTGAAGCTGATGCAAAGAACTGACTCATTGGAAAAGACCCTGATGGGAAAGATTGAAGACAGAAGGAGAAGGGGATGACAGAGGATGAGATGGTGGAATGGCATCACCGACTCGATGGACGTGAATTTGAGCAAGCGCTGGGAGTTGGTGATGGACAGGGAAGCCTGGCTTGCTGCAGTTTATGGGGTCCAGAGTTGGACACTAGTGAGCAACTGAACTGAACTGAAGTGATTTTTCTAAGTCAATGATCTTTGGATATACTCTTCTGGAGAAAAAGAAATTTTGAACTTTTGACCGTATAAGTAGTGTGGTCCACGGTGTTTATACAGTTCTCAAATAAGAAATTTCTAAAGTGGAAAAAAATAAAATAAAATAGCAGTTTCTTTACACCTAAGCAGTCTCCAGTTAGGGACTATATGTCAAAATTTTTTATTGACAATGGAATCCCCAAAATAGTGAGGCCATATTCTGAAAAATTATTCTAATTAAATATTAGAGAATAAATCTTATATTATATATTAACTCTCATTTTGGAAAATTATATTCTTAACTAAACCTTCCCCAAGGAACTAAAATGTAGACTAATGTAAATATGAAATTACAAAGAATCCAGATATCCACCTCAGGATAAGTTTGAGTTACAGAAGCAGATTTACCATCATGCCTGAAACAATTAAAAGCAAAAACCAAAACCAGACAAAAGCACAAAACGAAATCAAGCAATCTTTATGAAATAACATTTTTTAGGACATTGAATACTTGGCAATCAAGAATAGTGATTTGGAAAAATGTAAATTAAGTCCTAAGATTGCCTGCACTTACCTTTGAGATAGACTACAAGACATGGCACGAAGAAGACAAATTGGGCGGAACCCAGAGGTCTCCGTGAATTGATAAAGATAGTTGTTGAAATTCAGGGAAAGCCAAGGCTGCGTGAGTCTGAATGACAAAGCATTGAAAAGGGGAGGGTTGAGTTTTCATTCCAATCCCAGAGTGATAAAGATGGCGGAGGAATAGGACGGGAAGACCACTTTCTCCCTCACAAATTCCTCAAAAGAACATTTCAACGCTGAGCAAACTCCACAAAACAACTTCTGTAGGCTGGCAGAGGACATCAGGCAACCAGAAAAGCAGACCATTGTCTTCAAAAACAGGTAGGAAAAAATATAAAAGACGAAAAAGGAGACAAAGGAGGTGGGGAGGGAGCTCCGTCCCGGGAAGGGAAGCCCGTCCCGGGAAGGGAATTTTAAGAAGAGAGGTTTCCAAACACCAGGAAACACTCTCCCTGCCGAGTCTGTGGCGAGTCTTGGAAACACAGAGGGCAACATAACAGGAAGGAAAAATAAAGAAATAATTAAAACCAAGAGATTACAAGCCCAACAGTAACTCCCCCAGCGGAAAAGCAGCACAGACGCCTGCACCCGCCATTGGGAAGTGGGGGCAGGGCAGGGACGCGTGGGAGGCGCGGGCTGCAGTGCTTTGTAAGAATCGGGCAGGAACGCCCCACGCGCAACCAGAACGATCTAACTTGCGCTAGCAAACCAGACTGTGTGATAGCTACAGCACGAAAAGCTCGAACATAAGACGCCGCCAGACCGAGCACAGAACAAAGGACGGAACGGAAAAAGCCGGCTGCAGACCATCCCCCGCCGGGGACAGGCAGCCAGAGCCGTAAGGACTGGAAAGGGGCAATTGCAGACCCGGAGAGACTTTACTTACCTAACTGCAAGCGGGCTTCTTTGCTAAGACTTCTGGGGGTGCTGGACAGTCACAATCTGCCTCACGGGGGACGCCAGCAGTCCACCCAGAAAGCTGAGCAGCACCGGCAGAAAAGGTGACAAGCCGCGGCGATCGCGCTCGCCAAACTCCTGAGCTACTCGGACCTGGGAAGGGCACAAAGCACAGTCCCAGCCGAATCTGTGCCTCTGAGGGCTGCCTGAGCGCTGAACCTGAGCGGCTTGGACCGGGGAAGTACACACAGCCTAGGGCCGGCCCCAGACGGTTCCCGGCTGAGCATCGTAGAGCCGGAGCGGTTTGCGCGCCGCGAGAAGGGACAGGTCAAGCGGGGCTGAGACTGTGTGCATACGACAGTGCTATTTGTTTGCAGCATCCCCCCTCCCCACAGCGCGACTGAACTAGTGAGCCTAAAAAACCAGCAAACGGAAGAAGTTAAACAGAGGGAAACACCTTGGAAGTGATCCCACACGGCCCAAAACATCAGAGAAGGGCCAGATATATTTTTACTATTTTTAAAATCATTCCTTTTTTTTCTTTTTTTTTCTAACTTTTTTTTTAATTGTTAAGTATTCTATTTCTCATCTAATGTTTATTACTATAAACTATTATTACTATTAAAAAAAAGACTTTTTTTTTTTTTTTTAAGGCAAACACCATATATAGCCTTTGGATGGTTGTTGGTGTTTTTTTTTTGTTTGTTTGTTTATTTGTTTTTTTTGTTTTTTTGCTTGTTTTTTTTTAATAATTCTTGGTTTTTTTTTTCTTTCTTTCTTTCCTCCTTTTTCCTTCTGCTTCTTTTCTTTAATATTCTATTTTTGAAAATCCAACCTCTACTCTAGATTTTTAATCTTTGCTCCTAGGTTTTTGTTGTCAATTTTGTACATTTAAAAACCCAGACTTCACTACCCAAGTTTACCTGAGAGCGAGATTACTGGCTTGACCACTCTCTTCTCCTTTGGACTCTCCTTTTTCTCCACCAGGTGGCCTTTGTCCCTTTTCTCCCCCATCTCTTCTCTATCCAACTCTGTGAATCTCTGTGTGTTCCAGACGGTGGAGAACACCTAAGGAACTGGTTACTGGCAGGATTTGTCTCTCTCCTTCTCATTCCTCTCTCTTATCCTCCTGGTCACCTCTGTCTACTTCCTCCCTCTCCTCTTCCCCGTATAACTCCGTAAATACCTCTGAGCGGTCCAGACTATAGAGTGCACATAAGGAAGTGACTATTGGCTAGCTTGCTCTCTCCTCTTTTGATTTCACCGCATCTCATTCCAGTCACCTCTATCTACCTCCTCCCTCTTCTCTTCTCCTTGTAACTCAGTGAACCTCTCTGAGTGTCCCTCAATGTGGAGAAACTTTTCATCTTTAACCTAGATTTTTTATCATCGGTGCTGTATAGATGGAGAAGTCTAGAGGCTACTGTAAAAATAAAACTGAAGACCAGAAGCAGGAGGCTTAAATCCAAAGCCTGAAAACATTAGAGAACTCTTGAATTTAGGGAACATTAAGCAATAGGAGCTCATCAAATGCCTTCATACCTACACTGAAACCAAGCTCCACCCAAGGGCCAACAAGTTCCAAAACAAGACATACCACTCAAATTCTCCAGCAACACAGGAACACTCCCCTGAGCTTCAATATACAGGCAGCTCAAAGCTACTCCAAAACCTTTGATGTCTCATAACCCATTACTGGTCACTCCACTGCACTCCAGAGAGAAGAAACCCAGCTCCACCCACCAGAACTCCAACACAAGCCTCCCTAACCAGGAAACCTTGATAAGCCACTGATAGAACCCCACCCACAGTGAGGAAGCTCCATAATAAAGAGAACTCCACAAATTACCAGAATATAAAAAGACCACCCCAAACGCAGCAATATAACCAAGATGAAGAGACAGAGGAATATTCAGCAGGTAAAGGAACAGGAGAGTTGCCCACCAAACCAAACAAAAGAGGAAGAAGTAGGGAATCTACCTGAGAAGGAATTCCAAATATTGATAGTGAAAATGATCCAAAATCTTGAAATCAAAATGGAATCACAGACAAATAGCCTAGAGACAAGGATTGAGAAGATGCAAGAAAGGTTTAACAAGGACCTAGAAGAAATAAAAAAGAGTCAAAGTATAATGAATAACGCAATAAATGAGATCAGAAACACTCTGGAGGCAACAAATAGTAGAATAACAGAGGCAGAAGATAGGATTAGTGAAATAGAAGATAGAATGGTAAAAATAAATGAATCAGAGAGGAAACAAGAAATACGAATTAAAAGAAATGAGGACAATCTCAGAGACCTCCAGGACAATATGAAATGCTCCAACATTCGAATTATAGGCGTCCCAGAAGAAGACAGAAAGAAAGATCATGAGAAAATCCTTGAGGAGATAATAGTTGAAAACTTCCCTAAAATGGGGAAGGAAATAATCACCCAAGTCCAAGAAACACAGAGAGTTCCAAATAGGATAAACCCAAGGCGAAACACTCCAAGACACATATTAATTAAATTAACAAAGATCAAACACAAAGAAGAAATATTAAAAGCAGCAAGGGAAAAACAACAAATAACACACAAGGGGATTCCCATAAGGATAACAGCTGATCTTTCGATAGAAACGCTTCAGGCCAGGAGGGAATGGCAAGACATACTTAAAGTGATGAAAGACAATAACCTACAGCCCAGGTTACTGTACCCAGCAAGGATCTCATTCAAATACGAAGGAGAAATCAAAAGCTTTACAGACAAGCAAAAGCTGAGAGAATTCAGCACCACCAAACCAGCTCTCCCACAAATTCTAAAGGATATTCTCTAGACAGGAAACACGAAAAGGGTGTATAAACCCGAACCCAAAACAATAAAATAAATGGTAACTGGATCATACTTATCAATAATTACCTTAAACGTAAATGGGTTGAACGCCCCAACCAAAAGGCAAAGACTGGCCGAATGGATACAAAAACAAGACCCCTCTATATGCTGCTTACAAGAGACCCACCTCAAAACAAGGGACACATACAGACTGAAAGTGAAGGGCTGGAAAAAGATATACCACGCAAATAGAGACCAAAAGAAAGCAGGAGTGGCAATACTCATATCCGATAAAATAGACTTTAAAACAAAGGCTGTGAAAAGAGACAAAGAAGGCCACTACATAATGATCAAAGGATCAATCCAAGAAGAAGATATAACAATTATAAATATATATGCACCCAACATAGGAGCACCGCAATATGTAAGACAAATGCTAACAAGTATGAAAGGGGAAATCAACAATAACACAATAATAGTGGGAGACTTTAATACCCCACTCACACCTATGGACAGATCAACTAAACAGAAAATTAACAAAGAAACGCAAACTTTAAATGATACATTAGATCAATCACCCCAAAACAATGAATTTCACCTTTTTTTCAAGTGCTCATGGAACCTTCTCCAGGATAGATCACATCCTGGGCCATAAATCTAAACTTGATAAATTCAAAAAAATTGAAATCATTCCAAGCATTTTTTCTGACCATAATGCATTAAGATTAGATCTCAATTACAGGAGAAAAACTACTAAAAATTCCAACCTATGGAGGTTGAACAACACACTTCTGAATAACCAACAAATCACAGAAGAAATCAAAAAAGAAATCAAAATATGCATAGAAACTAATGAAAATGAAAACACAACAACCCAAAACCTGTGGGACACTATAAAAGCAGTGCTAAGAGGAAAGTTCATAGCAATACAGGCATACCTCAAGAAACAAGAAAAAAGTCAAATAAATAACCTAACTCTACAACTAAAGCAACTAGAAAAGGAAGAATTGGAGAACCCCAGAGTTAGTAGAAGGAAAGAAATCTTAAAAATTAGGGCAGAAATAAATGCAAAAGAAACAAAAGAGACCATAGCAAAAATCAACAAGGCCAAAAGCTGGTTCTTTGAAAGGATAAATAAAATTGACAAACCACTAGCCAGACTCATCAAGAAACAAAGGGAGAAAAATCAAATCAATAAAATTAGAAATGAAAATGGAGAGATCACAACAGACAACACAGAAATACAAAGGATCATAAGAGACTACTATCAGCAGTTGTATGCCAATAAAATGGACAACGTGGAAGAAATGGACAAATTCTTAGAAAAGTACAATTTTCCAACACTGAACCAGGAAGAAATAGAAAATCTTAACAGACCCATCACAAGCACAGAAATTGAAACTGTAATCAGAAATCTTCCAGCAAACAAAAGCCCAGGTCCAGACAGCTTCACAGCTGAATTCTACCAAAAATTTAGAGAAGAGCTAACACCTATCCTACTCAAACTCTTCCAGAAAATTGCAGAGGAAGGTAAACTTCCAAACTCATTCTATGAGGCCACCATCACCCTAATACCAAAACCTGACAAAGATGTCACAAAAAAAGAAAACTACAGGCCAATATCACTGATGAACATAGATGCAAAAATCCTCAACAAAATTCTAGCAATCAGAATCTAACAACACATTAAAAAGATCATACACCATGACCAAGTGGGCTTTATCCCAGGGATGCAAGGATTCTTCAATATCCGCAAATCAATCAATGTAATTCACCACATTAACAAATTGAAAAATAAAAACCATATGATTATCTCAATAGATGCAGAGAAGGCCTTTGACAAAATTCAACATCCATTTATGATAAAAACTCTCCAGAAAGCAGGAATAGAAGGAACATACCTCAACATAATCAAAGCTATATATGACAAACCCACAGCAAACATTATCCTCAATGGTGAAAAATTGAAAGCATTTCCCCTAAAGTCAGGAACAAGACAAGGGTGTCCACTTTCACCACTACTATTCAACATAGTTCTGGAAGTTTTGGCCACGGCAATCAGAGCAGAAAAAGAAATAAAAGGAATCCAAATTGGAAAAGAAGAAGTAAAACTCTCACTGTTTGCAGATGACATGATCCTCTACATGGAAAACCCTAAAGACTCCACCAGAAAATTACTAGAGCTCATCAATGAATATAGTAAAGTTGCAGGATATAAAATCAACACACAGAAATCCCTTGCATTCCTATACACTAATAATGAGAAAGTAGAAAAAGAAATTAAGGAAACAATTCCATTCACCATTGCAACGAAAAGAATAAAATACTTAGGAATATATCTACCCAAAGAAACTAAAGACCTATATATCGAAAACTATAAAACACTGATGAAAGAAATCAAAGAGGACACTAATAGATGGAGAAATATACCATGTTCATGGATCAGAAGAATCAATATAGTGAAAATGAGTATACTACCCAAAGCAATTTACAAATTCAATGCAATCCCTATCAAGCTACCAGCCATATTTTTCACAGAACTAGAACAAATCATTTCAAGATTTGTATGGAAATACAAAAAACCTCGAATTGCCAAAGCAATCTTGAGAAAGAAGAATGGAACTGGAGGAATCAACTTGCCTGACTTCAGGCTCTACTACAAAGCCACAGTCATCAAGACAGTATGGTACTGGCACAAAGACAGACATATAGATCAATGGAACAAAATAGAAAGCCCAGAGATAAGTCCACACACATATGGACACCTTATCTTTGACAAAGGAGGCAAGAATATACAATGGAGTAAAGACAATCTCTTTAACAAGTGGTGCTGGGAAAACAGTCAACCACTTGTAAAAGAATGAAACTAGATCACTTTCTAACACTGCACACAAAAATAAACTCAAAATGGATTAAAGATCTAAATGTAAGACCAGAAACTATAAAACTCCTAGAGGAGAACATAGGCAAAACACTCTCAGACATAAATCACAGCAGGATCCTCTATGATCCACCTCCCAGAATTCTGGAAATAAAAGCAAAAATAAACAAATGGGATCTAATTAAAATTAAAAGCTTCTGCACAACAAAGGAAAATATAAGCAAGGTGAAAAGACAGCCTTCTGAATGGGAGAAAATAATAGCAAATGAAGCAACTGACAAACAACTAATCTCAAAAATATACAAGCAACTTATGCAGCTCAATTCCAGAAAAATAAACGACCCAATCAAAAAATGGGCCAAAGAACTAAATAGACATTTCTCCAAAGAAGACATACGGATGGCTAACAAACACATGAAAGATGCTCAACATCACTCATTATCAGAGAAATGCAAATCAAAACCACAATGAGGTACCACTTCACACCAGTCAGAATGGCTGCGATCCAAAAATCTGCAAGCAATAAATGCTGGAGAGGGTGTGGAGAAAAGGGAACCCTCCTACACTGTTGGTGGGAATGCAAACTAGTACAGCCACTATGGAGAACAGTGTGGAGATTCCTTAAAAAATTGCAAATAGAACTACCTTATGACCCAGCAATCCCACTGCTGGGCATATACACCGAGGAAACCAGAATTGAAAGAGACACATGTACCCCAATGTTCATCGCAGCACTGTTTATAATAGCCAGGACATGGCAACAACCTAGATGTCCATCAGCAGATGAATGGATAAGAAAGCTGAGGTACATATACACAATGGAGTATTACTCAGCCGTTAAAAAGAATTCATTTGAATCAGTTCTGATGAGATGGATGAAGCTGGAGCCGATTATACAGAGTGAAGTAAGCCAGAAAGAAAAACACCAATACAGTATACTAACACATATATATGGAATTTAGAAAGATGGCAATGACGACCCTGTATGCAAGACAGGAAAAAAGACACAGCTGTGTATAACGGACTTTTGGACTCAGAGGGAGAGGTAGAGGGTGGGATGATTTTGGAGAATGGCATTCTATCATGTATACTATCATGTAAGAATTGAATCGCCAGTCTATGTCTGACGCAGGATACAGCATGCTTGGGGCTGGTGCATGGGGATGACCCACAGAGATGTTATGGGGAGGGAGGTGGGAGGGGGGTTCATGTTTGGGAACACATGTAAGAATTAAAGATTTTTAAATTAAAAAAAAAAAAAGGGGGGAGGGTTGTATAAACAGAACACTCCAGAGATCTTCAGGGGAAGTTTTCAGCTGAAGAAACTGAGTTAAGGGAAACAAAATGAAACAAAAATTCCTCCTCATAATATAGAGGGCATTGACAGTACTCAGAGGATTTTGTTTCTATAATGGGGCAAACTTAGATCTAGAATAAACTGTTCTCATCTGTTAAACACAGCTTAAAAGCAAGTGTCAAAATGATTAAATGACTTCCAAATAAGATTAACTGCATCTCAGGACAAAACTTGATCACATTTACATGAATGAAAAATATCCAGCACCCTGAACAGATAAAATTCACAATTTCTGACATCTAATAAAAAGTGTGAGACGTTCAAAGAAGCAGGAAAATAATGACTCATAAGGAGGAAAAAATTAGTATAAACATTCCCAGCAATGATACCATGATAAAATAGCATGTGAAGGTATTAAAATAATATTTGAGATGAAAAACACTGGATAGCATTAGAAACAGATTAACACTATAGAGAAATAGATCTGTGAATATAAAGACAAATAAATTGAGACTATCCAAAATGAAATACAGAAAGGAAAATATCAGGGAAAAGAATTAGAGAATCAGTGAACTGTGACAAAAAGTAACCACATATACATAAATTTAAATCTCTGATGGATAGAAGGGTGGATACGGAAAAAGCATTTAAAGAAATAAATGGCCAAAATTTTTCCAAATTTGATGAAAACTGTAAACTCACAAATCCAAAAGATTCAAAGTACTTCAAAAAGAAAAAGTATGAATAAAACTATATGAAGGCATGTTGTAACGAAATTGTTTAAAACCACTGATAAGTATAAAATCTTAAAAGCAATCAAACAATACGATACTGTGGAACAAAGCTAAGAATAATAGCCAACCTCTCAGCAGAAACAATGAGAGTCAGAGGGCAGCTGGGTAATACCTTTAAAACACTGACAGAAGAGAAAAAGAGTTCTAGATAAAGTGAAAGATGTTTTAATATTTTAAGGTGAAATAAAAAGAATTTTGAACAAATATCAAAGCTAAATTTAATAACCTATAGATTTATTCTAGAAGGTATACTAGAGGAAGCCCTCAGGCAGAAGAAAAATGATACCAGTGGGAAAATTGGATCTGCACAAAAGAATGAAAAAACACCAAAAAAAAAAAAAAAAAAAAAAAAAGAAAAGAAAAGAAAAAGAAAAAACTATGCAAGGAAATATAAAGTCTTTTTATTATTTAATTTTCTGTAAAATGCAGTTAACTGTTCAAATTGAATTAGCAAAAACACATTCAAAAGTTAGAAATTTCAAGACTTTCAATAGTTAACAGAACAGAGAGAAAAAAATAGCAAGAATATAAAAGATGTCAGTAACATTATCAGTCAAAATGCCCTAATTTTCATTTGTAGAATACTGTTCAAGGGCAGAATGCACATTCTCTTCAGTTCAGTTCAGTTCAGTTGCTCAGTTGTGCCCGACTCTTTGCGACCCCATGAATCGCAGCACACCAGGCCTCCCTGTCCATCACCAACTCCCGGAGTTCACTCAAACTCAGGTCCATCGAGTCGCTGATGCCATCCAGCCATCTCATCCTCTGTCGTCCCCTTCTCCTCCTGCCCTCAATCCCTCCCAGCATCAGGGTCTTTTCCAATGAGTCAACTCTTCGCATGAGGCGGCCAGAGTACTGGAGTTTCAGCTTTAGCATCATTCCTTCCAAAGAAATCTGAGGGCTGATCTCCTTCAGAATGGACTGGTTAGATCTCCTTGTAGTCCAAGGGACTCTCTTTAAGTCTACACAAAACATTTACCAAGATAGACCACATTCTGAACCACAAACCAAATCTCAGTAAATCTATTTTAACAACATACAATATATGTTCTCTGACCTTAATGGAATTAAATTAGAAATGAGTAACAATATTTGCAGAAAAATTCCTAAATATTTGAAACTAAATAATATATGTCTAAATAATCTGTTAATCGAGCAAGGAATCAGAAGGAAAATTTGAAAATATTTTGAACTGATTGGAAGTGAAGAATAACATTCATGAACTAAGGCCCATATTTGCCTCCAGAGACACTGCCTTAATGATGCACCTTGTAATGACCATTTCTGTATGTTCCTCTCCATTTAATCCTTTCTCTCTGTTGGTTTTTCAGGTGTTGCCTCTCTTGTCTGGCTGCTATCCTTTATAATAGTAGAAGGCATGTGGAACACTGAGAAGCTGGACAAATAAAGGGATTTAGGCACGTTCAGTTTGCCTAAATAAATACACTAAATGTATTAATGGATTTTTCATTGACTAAATGATGGATTTGGGGAGCTTCTGTTGAAAAAGTCTTTCAATGCAATTTATAGAAATTATATGCATCTCATTTTTAATTCTTATCATGGTATTGGAGCCTCTTAGACTTATTTTAATAAGGCAGACATTTATATTGGTGACCATGTTCTACAAATAGCAGTATATTATCCATTTGACCTTTTAATTTGTTATTCACATTAGATACTAAAGAATGGTAATGTTTCGTGACTGACACCTGGGCATGGTCACATCTGTTTTTATTCTCAGCAATGAAAAATGCATCATTTATCTTTAAAATTATACCCGCATTTTCTAAAAATTTTCTCTGATTTGTGTAATTAACTTATTTAATGAGGCACAAAGAAGGTCTCATGCATTGTGCTTACTCACAAACAATGCACGGCTGGATAAATAGCTATTGCACATCAGTCTGCTTGACTTCCTATTATTATCTACCAGCAGGAATAAATTAAAACTTGATTCTGTTGTTACATTCATGTGTACACATTTTCACAGTGTGTCACCACATTGATTACAAGCTTGGTGCTTAGGTTTCACAATTACCTTTACTTGGTTGGACATGGAAATTTTAAAATAGGATTTATGCAAGTCATGAAGTTATATGCTTGTAGAATCAGCCACGAGTGACAAAATCAGCAAGGAAAACACAAAAATAGTCAAAGACATTATATTTTAACAAATCAAGTATAGGGTAAACTGAAGATAGATAAAGTGGAAAGTTTTGGAAGACCTATAACTCAGTATCTGAGTAAACATCATAGTACATCCTAAGTGTATATGTTACTTTCTTTAAAATAGAATTCTATTTTCTTTTCTTTAAAATCAAGTTTTATTTTTTAAATAAAATTCTATTTTCTTTAAAATACAGTTTTTCTTGTTTTTAATATACAATTTTTCTCTTCTTTAAAATAAAATTTTTCTTTTTGTTAAAATTAAAAAGCCAAAACTAACCTTGCTAAGTATCATACTATCAGTGTTTAGCACAGGTCCATACACATAGTAAGGACAAAGCAAATATTTGTTGAATTCATGAATAGATGAATAAGATATATTAATAATATAGTACCATTATAATAATAAAACAGGTCTGGTTTTAACAAGGTCTCTAATTGCTATAAAAATTTATTCTACATTTATTCACTAATTCCTACATAATAAGAAAGTATTGATAATATCTGTATGAATATAAAATATTTATTAAAAAATAATTTGTGCCTATTTTGAGAATTATATATGCTTTGAATTTTTTTGTGAGTTACTCGTATTACATAAATGATGTAATTGTTCTAAAATTCTCCATATTCTATTAAATATTTAACTTCCAAATTAAAGCTTTCACAAAATTCACTTCATAATGACACTTTAAAACTTCTTCAGAATAAGTCAAAATCTAATGTTACTTATTTAAATGCTGATAGCATTGAAAATGAAGAAAGTCAGATCTTGAATATAAATAGAAATAACATTTTTATTGATAATACAAAGAATGTTAACTTAGCTCTAAGGAAAATGTGAGAGGTAGAGTATGACAACTTAATGGATCTCAAAGTTTGATAGATTCCACTTATTGTTTTGCTCCTCCAAAGTCAAATATGTCACAAAACTAAGATCTGAAATGTGTATTAATTTTCTCAACTCTGAAACAAAGTATGGTGGACTATGCATACTTGCTATAGTGACTATGCATTATTTTCTTTTTATATAATGGCAATGCTTTGAGTGGTTTTGGGATAACTCATAGGCCTGAATAAGGCCAGAAAAACTGGGGATATTTTTAGATGTGAGGGTTTTAGTTTTTTAAATGTTTCTTAGGAACATTCAACATACAGGAGGGAATTTTACTTATTTTTGCCTCAACATTAAAATTGTTTAAATACCTACCAAAGATACTATTTTATAGTGCTAGTGTGCATTTAAGAACTGTTATAGTAGAATATTTTATGATCATTGTAGCAACAAACAGAAATGAAGAACTACTCATAGAGCAAGTGATAAACACAGATCAAACCAGTTTTATGAGCAGCAGGGTGGGCTATAAGCATCTGAGGCTATTTGCTGTAATGACAAAAGGAACCAATATAAAAGATACAAACTATTCCTAACTATATGTACTAAAAAATCTCCTGAAAGAATTAAGTATTTTTATTTTTCTTTTCTACATTACAGAATACATTTCTTTTAGAAGTCGCCCCCTCCCCCCCACTCAAATGCTCCTCCCCGGCCCCAGAGTTGTTAATTCTCGAAAAAGAAAAAAATGTTGATAATACAAATTCTCAGCTCTAGGATTTATGTCTCCTAATTTGTGTGGGGGTGCCTATTTCTTTCTTTCTAAGTCCAAGCAGTCCTACGTGTACAACAAGCACTAAATTAAAGCCTGACAAATTTGATTTTTAAATTGTGTTCCCTTACTTTTCCCAGGTGGCTCAGTGGTAAAGAATCTTGCCTGCCAATTCAGGAGACTCAGAAGACATGAGGTTCCATCCCTGGGTCAGGAAGATCCTCTGGAGGAGGAAACGGCAACCATTCCAGTATTCCTGCCTGGAGAAGCCCATGGACAGAAAAGCCTGGCTGGCTGCAGTCCATGAGGTCACAGAGCTGGATGACTGAGAACGCACTTATTTTTCTACAAATTATTTTAGGCAGTTTATTTTTCAGAAAGCACATAAATAATACATATGTAGAAATAGGAGAAACCAAATTATAAATGGGGCTCAACATTAGGTTCTTGAATAGAGGAGATGGAGAAGTTACAAGAGGAAAAACAAGCATGAAGACTACAATGTACACTACATTCAATTTGTTTCAGCTGGAAATTTGATCCTGAGCTTGGGGATGATCAAGGAGAAAAAGGAGCCTAATTAACTCCAAAAATACTTATTGTTTAAAATAATTACAGGAAAAATACATGCAAATATAAATACATATGTAGCATTTCCTCAGGGAATTGGATTGAATTAATAAAAAGAGTAATAAAAATGCTATATTCTTGGGTTTATTCTATTTCCAGCACAGAAAGTTTAAAGCCAAGAGAACAACTCTTTCAACCACTCTTGGAAGTACTTGTGAGTACAGAGGTCGAGGATTAAAGAAAATAAGACCTATAACTCCTCACCATTTCATTTTCAAAATAATTGAAGCATAATATGTGTATATGTGTATAATAAATACACCCATTTTAAAGGTACAATTTGATAAGTTTTGCCAAATATATAAAGTCATGTAACTTCTAGCACAATCAAGATAAAGAACATTTATGTCACCCTCAAGATTTTTCTCATTCTGCATTTCAGTCAATATTTCCACCTATAGCAAGTTTTAACATTTTAAAGTTCATTTTTAAACTTTCTTAGATTTTTTAAATCAAAAAGTTATATACTCTTTTGAAATTGGAAAATATAACATAATTGAACTTTTAAGTTATTATTTCTAATGTTCTGTTTGTTGGTTTACCCACTGAAGTAATCCAAATTAGAAGTTTGATAAAGTATATAATTTCCAGACCTATCTCTGTGTTTATTTAACAGTCACCATATATATACAATTTGTATTTCTTTAAATGTGATTTTACCATTTATATTACTCTGCAATTTATCTTTCTTTTACTTTTCCATTTCCCTCACTTGCATACTATAGGCAACTCTCCAGGTTAATGCTCGTGTATTCTCTTATTTTTAAAAATAGAAGTACCTACTTCAATTTATCAGCCTTTCATTATTGACGAAAGATGTCTGATTTTGGATTTTTGTCTTTGAACAACACTGCAGCAAATGAATTTATGTAAAATGATTTATTTTGGCTTGTTTTGCCATAAAATAGTTTTTCAGTTGGGATTTCAGGGGAAAATAAACATTTTACAATGATAACTGATAGTGCCAGGTTATAGCAACTAATATTTTACCCAAAGCTAAAAAATCTTAGACTTTAAGCATTGAAAATCTAATAATTTCCCTTACTGCCAAATATGTAATTTAAATGAAAATAAAACTAACAATAGAGATACGTAAGAAAATCCAACACAATTCTGACTTCTCATGATGATAATTTCTTATATATTTTAAAATGTTAAGTATCAAAATCTTCAAAGAAAATTTTGGAAGGCCTGCCTACTTTTTAAAAATATTGCAATACTGTTCCCACCCAAAATAAATAATGGCTGGGATATAACTTTTTAACAGACTAGATGATATCAACCTTCAGAAAATTTGACAACCTGAAGGACAGAAATATTATCCCATATTTGTTGTTAATTTACATTTTTCTGGCTGGTAGTTTTAAGAATCATTTCATGTATTAATTGTGCATTTACATTTACTTATTTGTGAATTTATAGCTTAAAAATAAATTTCAGGAGCTACATGCATATCATATGAAAACTAATACTTAAATAAAGCTTCTTAGCTGTTATCTTATATAATCCTGTCACAATTCTGTAAGTTAGATATTAATGTTATTTGGTAAATGAGAATACCTAAGCTCAGAATATTTACCAGGCATAGGTTAGGCCATGGGGCAACAGAGACGAACAAGAATCATTATCAGCATTTAAGGATCTCACAATCTTAGATCATATCATGTTTTTAGAAAATGTTTCCTCTCCTAACACTGGCTATCAAATTTGCTGATTTTACGGTAGTCTTTCTGGGTTTTCTCATCAGTGGAAATAGTGTTGAATCCTGGGAGAGAGGAGAGAAGAAGCATTTGTTACTAGACTCTTTCTTCCCCTGGTGTGTGTGTGTGTGTTAATAGCTCAGTCGTGTCCAAGACTTTGTGACGCCGTGGACTGGAGCCCACAAGCTTCCTCTGTCCATAGAATTCTCCAGGCAAGAATACTGGAGTGGGTGAAAGTGAAAGTCACTCAGTTAGTGTCTGACTCTTTGAGACCCCATGAACAATAGGGTCCATGGAAGTCTCCAGGCCAGAATACTGGAGTGTGTAGCCTTTCCCTTCTCCAGGGGATCTTCCCAACCCAGAGATCTAACCCAGGTCTCCCACATTTCAGGTAAATTCTTAAGCTGGAGGTTAAGCACAGCTAGTGGGTGTCTCACAAAATTTCAATGCAGGGAAGATAAACTTTGTCACTTTTTCTTCACTCCTCTATGGTGGGAACACCAGTTTAGTTCAGTTCAGTCGCTCAGTCGTGTCCAACTCTTTGCGACCCCATGAATCGCAGCACACCAGGCCTCCCTGTCCATTACCAACTCCCAGAGTCCACCCAAAGCCATGTCCATTGAGTCGGGGATGCCATCCAACCATCTCATCCTCTGCCGTCCCCTTCTCCTCCTGCCCTCAATCTTTCCCAGCATCGGGGTCTTTTCAAATGAGTCAGCTCTTTGCATCAGGTAGCCAAAGTATTCAGCTTCAACATCAGTCCTTACAATGACTACCCAGGACTGATCTCTATTAGTATGGACTGGTTGGATCTCCTTGCAGTCCAAGGGGCTCTCAAGAGTCTTCTCCAACACCACAGTTCAAAAGCATCAATTCTTCAGCGCTCAGATTTCTTTATACTCCAACTCTCAAATCCATACATGCCCTCTGGAAAAACCATAGCCTTGACTGGAAGGACCTTTGTTGGCAAAGTAATGGCTCTGCTTTTGAATATGCTGTCTAGGGTGGTCATAACTTTCTTTCCAAGGAGCAAGCGTCTTTTAATTTCATGACAGCAATTACCATCTGCAGTGATTTTGGAGCCGAAAAAGATAAAGTCAGCCACTGTTTCCACTGTTTCCCCATCTATTTGCCATGAAGTGATGGGACCGGATGCCATGATCTTCATTTTCTGAATGTTAAGCTTTAACCCAACTTTTTCCACTCTCCTCTTTCACTTTCATCAAGTGAAAGTGATAAAAGGCTCTTTAGTTCTTCTTCACTTTCTGCCATAAGGGTGGCGTCATCTGCAGATCTGAGGTTATTGATATTTCTCCTGGCAATCTTGATTCCAGCTTGTGCTTTCTCCAGCCCAGCGTTTCTCATGATGCACTCTGCATATAAGTTAAACAAGCAGGGTGACAATACACAGCCTTGACATACTCCTTTTCCTATTTGGAACCAGTCTGTTGTTCCATGTCCAATTCTAACTGTTGCTTCCTGACCTGCATACAGGTTTCTCAAGAGGCAGGTCAGGTGGTCTGGTATTCCCATCTCTCTCAGAATTTTCCACAGTTTATTGTGATCCACACAGTCAAAGGCTTTGGCATAGTCAGTAAAGCAGAAGTAGATATTTTTCTCGAACTCTGTTGGTTCCTCAATTTTCCAGTGGATGTTGGCAATTTGATGTCTGGTTCCTCTGCCTTTTCTAAACCCAGCTTGAATATCCAGAAGTTCATGGTTCACATATTGTTGAAGCCCGGCTTGGAGAGTTCTGAGCATTACTTTACTAGCATGTGATATGAGTGCAATGTGTGGTAGTTTGAGCATTCTTTGGCATTGTCTTTCTTTGAGATTGGAATGAAAACTGACCTTTTCCAGTACTGTGGCCACTGCTGAGTTTTCCAAGTTTGCTGACATATTGAGTACAGCACTTCCACAGCATCATCTTTTAGGATTTGAAATAGCTCAACAGGAATTCCATCACCTCCACTAGCTTTGTGCATAGTGATGCTTTCTAAGGCCCACTTGACTTCACATTCCAGGATGTCTGGCTCTAGGTGAGTGTGAGTGATTACACCATCATGATTATCAGGGTCATGAAGATCTGTTTTGTACAGTTTTTCTGTGTATTCTTTCCACCTCTTCTTAATATCTTCTGGTTCTGTTAGGTCCATACCATTTCTGTCCTTTATCAAGACCATCTTTGCATGAAATGTTCCCTTGGTATATCTAATTTTCTTGAAGAGATCTCTAGTCTTTCCCATTCTATTGTTTTCCTCTTTCTTTGATCACCAAGGAAGGCTTTCTTATCTCTCCTTGCTATTCTTTGGAACTCTGCATTCAAATTGTTATATATTTCCTTTTCTCCTTTTCTTTTCACTTCTCTTATTTCCGCAGGTATTTGTAAGGCCTCCTCAGACAGCCATTGTGCATTTTTTTCATTTCTTTTTCTTGGGGATGGTCTTGATTCCTATCTCCTGTACAATTTCAAGAAATCCGTCCGTAGTTCATCAGGTACTCGAGATCTAGTCCCTTAAATCTATTTCTCACTTCCACTGTAGAGTCATAAGAAATTTGATTTAGGTCATACCTGAATGGTTTAGTGGTTTTCCCTACTTTCTTCAATTTAAGTGTGAATTTGCAATAAGGAATTCATGATCTGAGCCACAGTCAGCTCCTGGTCTTGTTTTTGCTGACTGTATAGAGCTTTTCCATCTTTGGCTGCAAAGAATATAATCAATCTAATTTCAACGTTGATCATCTGGTGATGTCCATGTGTAGAGTCTTCTCTTATGTTGTTGGAATAGGGTGTTTGCCAAGTGTGTTCTCTTGGCAAAACTCTGTTAGCCTTTGACCTGCTTCATTTTGTACTCCAAGGCCAAATTTGCCTGTTACTCCAGATATCTCTTGACTTCCTACTTTTGCATTCCTGTTCCCTATAATGAAAAGGATATTTTTGGAGTGTTAGTTCTAGAAGGTCTTGTAGGTCTTCATAGAACCATTCAACTTCAGCTTCTTCAGCATTACTGGTTGGGGCATAGACTTGGAATACTGTGATATTGAATGGTTTGCCTTGGAAACAAACAGAGATCATTCTGTCGTTTTTGAGATTGCATCCAAGTACTGCATTTGGGACTCTTTTGTTGACTATGATGGCTACTCCATTCCTCTAAGGGATTCCTGCCCACAGTAGTAGATATAGTGGTCATCTGAGTTAAATTCACCCATTTCAGTCCATCTTAGTTCACCGATTCCTAGAATGTCGATGTTCACTCTTGCCATCCTGTTTAACCACTTCCAATTTCCCCTGATTCATGGACCTAACATTCCAGGTTCCCATGCAATATTGCTCTTTACAGCATCGAATCTTGCTTCTATCACCAGTCCCATCCACAACTGGGTGTTGTTTTTGCTTTGGCTCCATCCCTTCATTTCATTGATCTCCAGTAGCATATTGGGCACCTACCAACCTGGGTAGTTCATCTTTCAGTGTCCTGTCTTTACATACTGGAATACCAGTATGTAATCTCAAAGAATAAATGTGCCCTTTAAGTTCTTATACTTTTAATGTCAGTCTTTCTCAATGTCTGTTTATGCAAAGTGGGATATCTGTATCTTGGTTATTTTTAGCTCACTTTTTCTTTAGACAGTGCAAAGGAACAAAGGGGATATGAAAAACAACAACAACAACAACAAAAGATTTGTCCCTGAAAGGAGTTGATAGGAGAGAGGGCCAAGTAAATACATACATCATTCTTTAAGATAGGGAAAAGCTACACAGAGAGTGCTAGAGGAGCACCAAAACTGAATTCCAAAACTACATTGGAATTCAGGTGTTAGGGGAGCTTCCTGGAGGATGTGGCTCTTGGCTAAGCTCTTGAGATTATAATCTGAGACATGTCCTGGCACCTTTGGTCCCATTTCTGTGTAGAAACACATGCAAAGCAGACTGGGAACTCTGATGCCACTCACTGGGTACCACAACCACACTCATTCCCATTCTTTGTTCTGATCCTTTTTGAAGATGGTTCATATTAGACCAAGTTACCTAACAAATGTTTTAGGTCAACCTTACTTTGCCTGTAAACCATAACAATGGAAAGATAAGACTGAATTCTTAAATTTTTTTTTCAGACACACTTAATGATCATTCAATCAATTTGATCAATTTAGTCACTCAGTTGTGTCCAACTCTTTGTGACCCCATGAACCACAACACGCCAGACCTCCCTGTCCATTACCAACTCCCAGAGTCCACCCAAACCCATGTCCGTTGAGTCGGGGATGCCATCCAACCATCTCATTCTCTGCCATCCCCTTCTCCTCCTTCCCTCAATCTTTCCCAGCATCAGGGTCTTTTTAAATGAGTCAGCTCTTTGCATCAGGTAGCCAAAGTATTGGAGTTTCAGCTTCAACATCAGTCCTTACAATGAACCCCAAGGACTGATCTCCTTTAGGATGGATTGGTTGGATCTCCTTGCAGTCCAAGGGACTCTCAAGAGTCTTCCCCAACACCACAGTTCAAAAGCGTCAACTCTTCAGCACTCAGCTTTCTTTATACTCCAACTCTCACATCCATACATGCCCTCTGGAAAAACCATAGCCTTGACTAGACGGACCTTTGTTGATAAATAGGAAAAAAAAAATCTGGAAAAAAAAAAAAAGACTATTAATTCAAAAGGATATACACACCCCAGTGTTCATAGCAGCATAATTTATAATTGCTAAGATATGGAAGCAACCTTTAAATGTCCACTGACAGATGAATGAATCAAGAAGATAAAGTACTTATATACAATGGAACACTGCTGCTGCTAAGTCACTTCAGTCGTGTTCGACTCTGTGCGACCCCATAGACGGCAGCCCACCAGGCTCCCCCATCCCTGGGATTCTCCAGGCAAGAACACTGGAGTGGATTGCCATTTCCTTCTCCAAGGCATGAAAGTCAAAAGTGAAAATGAAGTCGCTCAGTCATGTCTGACACTATTCAGCCATTAAAAAAAAAAAAAAAAAAGAAAGAAATTTCATCCTCTGCAGAAACATGGGCAGACTTGCAGGGCATTATGTTAAATGAAATATTTCAGACAGCAAAAGATAAGTACTATATGAATCACTTATATGTGGAATCTATTTTTTAAAATATTTTATTTTATTTTTTAGTTAGAGGATAATTACTTTACAATATTGTGATAGCTTTTGCCATACATCAACATGAATCATCAGTAGGTATACATAGCCCCCTCCCTCTTGAACCCCCTCCCCTCTCCTCTTCCCACTCCTCTAGGTTGCAACAGAGCAATGGCTTTGGGTTCCCTGTGTCCTATATTGAACTCCCACTGGCTATCTATTTCATGTATGGTAATGTACATATTTCAGTGCTATTCTCTCATATCATCCCACCCTCTCCTTCCCCCACTGTGCCCAAAATGTCTGTGTCTCCTTTGCTGCCTTGCAAGTAGGATGGTCAGTACTATCTTTCTAGATTCCATATATATGCGTTAATGTATGATAATTGTCTTTCTCACTTACTTCACTCTGCATATGTGGAATCTAAAAGTAAAACAAACTAGGGACTTCCCTGCTGGTCCAGTGGTTAAGAATCCCCCTTGCAATCCAGAGGTTGCAGGTTGGGTCCCTGATTGAGGAATGGAGATCTTGCTTGCTGTGGAGCAACTGAGCCCATGTGACGTGACTACTGAGCCCACACATTCTGGAACCCAAGTGCCACAACTAGAGAGTGCATGTACTGCCATGAGATCCTGCATGACTCAACTAAGAGCCAACACAGCCCAAATAAAAATACAACAAACTAGTGACTGTAACAAGATAGCAGACTTATGGACGTAAATAGCAAACTAGTGGTTACCGGTGGGGAGGGGAGGCAATATTGGGGTGGAATAAAGGAAGGTACAAACTATTGGATGTCAACTAGGCTCAAGGATATATCTTAGAACACTAGGAATAGAGTAAATAGTTTGTAATAACTGTAAATGGAAAATAACCTTTAAAATTGCATAAAAATAAGAAAATTTAAAAATTGCCAAAAAAATCTGATTTTAGCATAGTATTTCTTTCTAAAAGGAGCCACATCATTGAGGGAGGGAACGTGGAGGATTTGGCAGCTGTGTTGAGTACTAAAGCCAAAACAAGATGTCAGAAATGGATATTTTGAGATGGAGATATGAGTCTATAAAGCAGAGGAATTGATATGAACAAAGGCCTCAGGTTATTTAGTATGTAACTTACATAGGTGAGCAAGGGAAGAGTAAATTTTTGGGGCAGCTGCTGAGTGAAGCATGAGGAAGATGGTGACTGGGACCAGTTTTCCGAGGGTGTTGCAGGAACTTGGTTTTATTCAACAGAAAGAAAGAAACACCACTTGGAATTTAATCAGGTTTGTGAGTAATGAGCTTTGACTAAAGGCATTTCATTCCAGTTGTAAAATCAGGAATGGATTGGCAAGGAATTCAATTCAGAAGAACTGAGAGAGACTCTTGGAAGTAATTTGGGAGAGAGATGAGTGCTTCTAGAAGAAGCAGTGCCTGCATTGTTGCAGCCCGACTCTCTCTCCTAACAGCACATCCATTCTGTCAAGGTTGCTCTCCCCACTTATTCATTCACACACAAATTCATTCATTTTTTTTCAATAAATATTTGTTTCACTCCTTTAAAACATTTTTTATTTGATTATAGTTGCTTTATAATGTGTCAGTTTCTGCTATACAGCAAAGTGAATCAGCAATACATACACATATACCCCCATTTTTGGATTCTTATAATGAGAACCGACATTGAGTAGAGAAAACTGTATGCAATGCTCTATGGTGACCTAAATGGGAAGGGGATCCAAAAAAGGGGGTATATGTGTTATATTTCAATCCTAATTTCCCGATTTGTTTCACCTCCTCTTCCCACCTTGTTATCCATATGTTCATTATGTCTGTGTCTCTATTTCTTTGGAAATAAGTTCCTCTGTATTGGTTTTCTAGATTCCACATAGAAGTGATGTTAAGTGATACTTGTTTTTCTCTTCCTGACTTACTTCACTCTGTATGACAGCCTCTAGGTCCATTCATATCTCTGCAAATGGTGGTTTTATTCCTTTTTATGGCTGAGTATTATTCTACTGCATATGTGTACCACATCTTCTTTGCCCATTCCTCTGTGGATGGACATTTAGGTTGCTTCCATATAAGTCATGCTATTTTTATAAACACTGAAGTTATAGCAGTAAGCAAAATGATCTCTGCTCTAATGGAGACTGTAGCATCCTTTCAGCACAACTGAATTTCTCACACTTTACAAAATGTATGCTTCAGTGCTTAGTTATTCCAGAACCTAAAGGAAAACATGACTTTTGGTGACGTTTCAAGCCCTGGACAAAGGGTGAGATGTGTCAGATAAAAAGCTAAATAAAACAAAACACTTCACCTTCTTGAAATTATATTGTGTAGGTAACTGCTTTCCTACTCACAAAATTACATGTACCGTCATAGTTTCAACTTATTAAAAATCTATTTTCTGCAAAGCACTATGTTGAATGCTTTACATGTATTATCTCATTTAATCCTTATAAAAAATGTAATAAATTCAGAACTGAAGTAGCCAGAATAATGACTCCTAAAAAGGTGTCTGCATCCTGATCCCCAGATTAGTTACTATATTACATAACGAAAGTTCAAGGTTTTGAGATGATGGGATGATCCTGAGTTATCCAGATGGACCCAAAGTAATCACATGAACCCTTAAAAGTGGAGCTTTTCTCAGTTGCAGTCCAAGAGACAGATGAGACAATAGAAGAAAGGTCTGAGAAATGGTAGCTTGAACAGAATTTCTGTTGCTGGTTCTGAGACATAGGGGGCTATGTGTTAGGACCAGAGAGAGATCTCCAGGAGCTTTCCAAAGTGACATAGCAAGGAAACAGAGACATCAGTTCTACAACTGCATGGAAAGATTCCCACCAAGAACTGCAAGTGGATAGGAAGTGGCTTCTCACCTAGAGCCTCTATAAAGGGAAGAATTCTTGCCATCACATGGATTTTAGCCTGTTGAGACATGCACTGGACTTCTGACCTTTGACAACATTTGCATTGCTTTGGTCACTTACTTTGTGGGAACTGTTTTACAGCAGTAATAGGAAACTAACATAAGGATGATAATAACTTTTTTAATAGATGAGGAAACAGAGGCTCAGTGATTTACACTACTGTGTTCATATGAAGCAGTAAAAAGACTGAGCTAGGATTTAAACCTAGTGAATTCTGGTTTCAGTGAACTCTGGTTTCTTTTTACTGAAAAAAGATTGTTCTTTGTACAGAAGAGGAAATTGAAGCCTAAGTGCTTACTCATGGTCATTGAACAATTCGGCAGAGCTGGGATCAGAATTCAAGTTTACTGTAAAGCAAAGAAGTTGCTCTGTAAGAAGAGATAAAAAGATGAGAGATGTATGGATGCATGCTAAATTGCTTCAGTTGTGTGTGACTCTTTGTGACCTTGTGAATTGTAACCTGCCAGACTTGGAAGAAAAGTTATGACCGACCTAGATAGCATATTGAAAAGCAGAGACATTACTTTGCCAACAAAGGTCCGTCTAGTCAAGGCCATGGTTTTTCCAGTGGTCATGTATGGATGTGAGAGTTGGACTGTGAAGAAAGCTGAGTGCTGAAGAATAGATTCTTTTGAATGTGGTGTTGGAGAAGACTCTTGAGAGTCCCTTGGACTGCAAGGAGATCCAACCAGTCCATTCTGAAGATCAGCCCTGGGATATCTTTGGAAGGAATGATGCTAAAGCTGAAACTCCAGTACTTTGGCCACCTCATGTGAAGAGTTGACTCATTGGAAAAGACTGTGATGCTTGGAGGGATTGAGGGCAGGAGGAGAAGGGGACAACAGAGGATGAGATGGCTGGATGGCATCACTGACTCGATGGATGTGAATCTGAGTGAACTCCAGGAGTTGGTGATGGACAGGGAGGCCTGGCGTGCTGCGATTCATGGGGTCAGAAAGAGTTGGACACGACTGAGCTACTGAACTGAACTGAACTGAACTGAGGCTCCTCTGTCCATGGTATTCTTCAGGCAAGAATACTGGAGTAGGTTGCCATGCCCTCCTCCAGGGGATCTTCACAAACCAGAGATTGAATCTGTGTCTCTTCTGTCTCCTGCATTCGCAGGCAGGTTCTTTACCAGGAGATATATATGTGTTGAATGGGTTTGGTTGGGGAGCTGGTGAGATGTGGAGATTGTGTGGAACTCAGCCTTGCTCTGAGTGTCTATGTTTCATTCAGCATAAGTATCAATCGATAAAAAGTGTTTACCACCCAATTATAAAATGAGTGCCTGTCTTATTTAGAATTGTTGGAGGACATAACTAAATATAAAGTAATAAAAATACAAAAAATTCATATGAGCTATAATCTATTGAATTTCTTGTTTGTACCTCTTAATCACTTTTCACCCTGTCTCCTTAATTCTGTACCCTAGATAGCTACACTTACAGATGTATTGTTAGGCCCTCTGGTCCACTGGTTTCTGACTGGTTTCAGCCAATGGACAGAATGGGAAGATGATAGGAGGGTAGGAGGGAAAATGGGATCAGCAGGGACCTGTAGTCTCTAGTAGGCAGTTGTGGTAACAACTACCTACTGTTCATCTCCCCGGGGTATTACTGTACTCTGCAGTACTAATTAGCTTTCACATTTTTTTTTTTTTAAACTTGCGACTAAAAGCATGATGCTCAGTGCAGGAAGAGATTCCATTTAACCCAGAGACTAACATGTTTTTGATGAGTTTGAAGCAATGTACCAAAAAGGGAAGAATCGGGAAATAGAGTTGGTAGTATTCAGAGAAATAAGCCATCAAAAGTACAAATAAAGTTATTTTGAAAGTCTTATGTCTTTTGGACTTCCCTGGTGGCTCAGATGGTAAAGCGTCTGTTTACAATGCGGGAGACCTGGGTTCAATCCCTGGGTTGGAAAGATTCCCTGGAGAAGGAAATGGCAAACCACTCCAGTACTCTTGCCTAGAAAATCCCACGGATGGAGGAGCCTGGTGTCCATGGGGTCGCAAAGAGTTTGATACGACTGAGCAACTTTACTTTCACTTTATGTCTTTTAATATATTCATTTTAAAATTCTTATAATGTAAGTATTAGGCAGAATTTAAATGCAAGAAAGATATTTATTAGAAAATAACCCTAAAATACCATGAATGTCTCCAAGGGGCACAATATATACTATATTCTAGTGTATGCCCTGGCAATCAGCCCACTCTCCACATAAAATGTTGCAGGGGTACTGTTTTAAAAAAGAACTGGAAACTGTGTCGTTTGCTGACAATTAGTTCGGGACTCTCTTGCAGTTCACCATTACAGATTTTGGCAAACAATGTTCTCAGTGTTCTATCTAATTAGATACTGATAACAGAAGGGGAAGGCCGTTATTTAATAGAGCCTTGGGGTTAGACTAGAGAACAACTTGTTATCTTGGTCAAGGCAACCGACTACCCAGCCTTAGTTTTCTCATCTGTAAAATATTTATAAATTTTATATGCATTAAGTACTGCCTTGTAAAGTTCTTGTAAAGCTCAAAAACAAAACAAAACAAAACAAAAACAGAACAAAACACAATACTATCTCAAAGCTAGGTATTTTTAAGATAAGACACCTATGAAAGACAATAGATTTTGGTTTGCTTTATGAACCTGCCTACTGACTTATATAAGCAACAGAAGCTGTAATCTCTAGATTGGTGATAATGTTGCTTTTGTATTAAAGAATTTCTGCTCAGTTGGGGCAGTCTTTGCTTGCTAGACTCTCAAATATATTCCATAAAATAATGTGAGGAATGGAGATACCAGACTGTGTCCTATTTCTGGTTTCCAAATTAAGTCATAGTCAGCCATATAAATGATAAATAGTCATTCTCAAAGGAAGGACTTGATAAAACCATGTAATGTGGTTCCTTTCCTGAGGCAGAACTTGACCAAACTGATGAATTTTTTTTAGCTCATTGTATATAGATAACTCAATTTCAGCTTAATGGTATCAAATATTGGAAATTAAAAAGCTACTTCACTCTTGTTATAAAGTTTTGTTGGTTTGGATAAGCATTACAGTTCTTTCTGGTAAACTCTCATAAATGAGTTGTTCTGAACCCATTCAAAACTTAGAATTTTCTGTGTCAGTGATTATTGTTCCTATTAGAGAAAAGAAGCAAGGTTTGACATGACAAGGAACCCTGTCATTTAAAATAATTCAGCAAGGTGATACCTAATTCCAGATTCTTTTACCTTCAAGATTGAAAGCAGACAAAGATCACTCTCCCTTTTCTCTTCATCTCCCCTCTTTCATGTTAGTAGAAGCCTTTCCTTCCTTTCCACCATACTCATTTCCAGAATTTATGATTTATTTAACCAAGGCTGTTTTTATATTGACTTGCTTTGTGTGTTGTTTTACCAGTTCTTGGTTCTTTGTAAAATACCTATAAATGTGGGTATTGTTATAATCATAATGTTAGAATTGTTGCAAGGGGATATTTCTCAAAATTTTTCCCATACATCACCTTTATCCAATAGAGTCGACATCTTTTGGCAGTATTTAAATTTCTTATAAACTGTTTAACATTGACTAGGGGAAATACAAGTATCCATTTACATTGGAGTAACAAAAACTATTGTTCCATCCATTTCCTTTCCTAACATAAACTAGTATTGTATACTATACCCATTGATTCTCTTAGGAATTTTTTTGTGAACTAAAATGTATCACTACAAATAAAATTATTATTAAGGCAGTATATACTTCTAGAAAACTTCAATTTTTCTGCCCAATTGATAAGCTGAATATTTAAACCTGTAGATTCAAATCATAGATTTGAGGTGCCAGTATTGCCTAAAATATAAAGCCAGCCAAAAAGATAATATCTGACCTCTTCTAAATTAAATTAAAATTGTCTTCAGCCTGTATTTCATATAGTTTCTATTTTCTGGTGACTGAAGTCAGAAAACAAGAAAAAGTGTGAAAAAAGGGGGGGCATGTCTGAGTTGATGTCTGCATGTATTTTGTCTCTCAATCATCTTTTAAATGAATATACTCCCCACCCTCTTGAGCAACTTATAATGTCATTATTATATCGATGCATTGCATTCTACAGCAAAGAAAGTAGAATATGATTTACAGGTAGGAAGATCAAAGAATATTTCAGAAGTGAGGGGATATCATTTAACTGAAGAGTGACAGATGATTACACCTTGCCTCAAGTCACCTGTGATATTAAAAATAAATTAAATCCCTAGAAGAAAAGCAAAGCCATTCAGTTTCCACACCCGTCTGTAAGCTTGATGTTTATTACCTTTGCACTAGCAGCTTAGAGAAATATCTTTACATAGATTGATTCTTTCAAAGCTTGAAAGGGAAGTCCTTCGTGTGGAGGGTCAGAGCAATCTTTCCAAAGAGTTTAAATCCTAGAATTCCTAAATTTTCTGCATTCATATTTTAAGGGTATGGTCTTTATTATTTATATGAAAGTGAGAGATTTACCTATTTGGTTAAACCTTCTAGAATTATAAATTTACTAGTAATTTTTTATTCTAACTATGAAAAAGTATCTTATCTAGTTCATGAAACAGGAGAGACAATTTATGCATGCAGTTTACATTGAAAATGGACAAAGCCTAATATGTTCACTGGATGAAAGATGAAAAAGGAACACATGTTTCCAAAATTTGTTTCCCCATCCTGCCCTAACCACAATCATTTTTAGAGAAATTCAGAACATTATATGAAGACCACTCAGGAAAAATATGTACTCTCTTTGACAAGCTTAAGACTGACTATAGTGTTAGGTGAATTTGTCATCTGCATAAGTTTTTTAAATTTACTTATTAGAAATAAGATATGCCAGCACTTCCTTTGAGAAAAGGAAAATGATAGCTTTTATCAAATTCAATACAATTGAGACATATTAGGTCAGCTACTACTCTGCATATGAAAGAAACAGAATTAATCAAAGCATGGTGCTCTCACTCCCTAGTATTTAGAGCAGAGTCCAAGCAATCATATTGGTTATGTTTGCCACAATAATGTTGTATAAGGAGCATATCTGCTGTTCTGCTGGATATCAGTTGGTGCGAAATGACCATGGCTGAGATAACTGGGACAACCCCAGTCTGCTCCATGTGTCCTTCATCCTCCAACACACTAGCCTGGGCAGGTTCTCATGGCAATAGTAAGCCTCAGTGTGCAAGTGCATTTCAGGCATCCACTTGCATTATATTTGTTAACATTACATTGGCCAGAGTAGATTGTCTGGTAGAGCTCAAAATCTGTTGAGCAGATACTACAAAGTGAGATTGCAAAAGGAAACAGAGAGGCATAATGCATTTCAACCTAGCACTTTTTCAATCTAACACAAAAACTGTATTCAGAAATAAATGTACTATGGTAAGTAGAGTATCAGAATTAATAAGGTAGACAAATATACGTAATTCAACTTGTGTAACCACCATGTCACTAGAAGAGTCTTTCGGGAGCAGGTAATTACAGAGGACCAGAGATTTAAAGACAAATGGTCATTTGTCAGGCCTCCAAGGAAGATAATGGCATTTCAGATATTCAGAATATGTGGAAACCGGAAAGAGCATAATGTGTAAATGGAACTACAGGAATAGCATATGATAGTTTATTAAGTATAGACATGGGTGGTGAGGATAGCATAAGTGCTAAAGAGTGACAGTTGAGGATCTCAGACAGGAAATTGGGAGCCAGACTCTGAAGAATGCACCTGCAAAATGTCCATTTGCATGACGGGTAATTCTCCTTAGAGTAGGTTTGTGATAGAGTAGAGAGGGAGGGGCGGAGGAGTGAGATACCCAGAGGGCATTAGTTGCATGAAAGGGGAGGGATGGATGTAAAAAAGCAACCATGAAATTGTTTAATATAAATTCTGCTTCATAGTATTTATGAGATTTAGTTCTGATCATGGTCATTTTAAATTAAAGATACATACAAAGGATTTCTCCCTAGGTAATTTTCTCCTGTAATTGAGATTACTATGCTAATCTAAAGAATAATTACATGTACCATGCACCTTCTACCCAGAGTTTTAATGCACTTTTTCAAGTGCATTTCAAACATCCTTCTATGTTGCACACATATATGCTAACCACTAGATTATGCAAAAGTGGAACAAAACATAAATTAACAACAAAAATAAAAAACTTTAGAATTGGATTTTCTAGCTTGGCTTAATGAAATTAAAATCACTATCCTAAAATAAAAGCTAAATTAGTCCCACTAAGAGTAAACTTTACAGAGACAAAGGGATAAAGGTATGGATCAGGAACATGTAGCAATACCTAAGAGGAGAGGCATGAAGGATAAGGCTCATCAAGGAGGAAATGGTGAGACTGATGGTTTCATTGTCATGGAAACATTTGGAGAGTCAATTTGGACTTCTCTGTGTTTCACAACCGGTTCTTAAAATCCACTCACGTGTATAAACCCACATGCACGCATATGCACACATACAATACGTGCACCCAGACAGTCATACAACCTTCAAGTAGAAAGAGAGATAACATGAATTATTTGCAAATTTGCATAGGATTTGCAACTTTGTTCTGTGCAAATCATAAGCATAGGATAAAGTTTAGTTTTGTTTCCCTGATGGCTCAGACAGTAAAGAATTCATCTGCAATGCAAGACACCTGGGTTCAATCCCTGGGTTGGGAAGATCCCCTGGAGAAGGAAAGGGCAACCTACTCCAGTGTTGTTGCCTGGAGAAGCCCCCATGGATAGAGGAGCCTGGTGGGCTCCTCTGGTGGGCTCCCTGATGGGCTCCTCCATGGTGTCACAAAGAGTCAAACATGACTGAGTGAATAACACTTTCACTTTCAAAAATAAATGGATATATGTTAAAGGATTAATCACATTATGTAAATACACAATAAGAAACCATCCAATATCTACAATGAATTTATAGCCTAAATCTAAGAGGACAGTACCATTTTCAGTTTACTGATTTTATTTAAACTTGATTTTTTAAAGGTTGAAAAAAATTTGTGTACATGTTATCACAGAAACCTCAAGGGTAGTTTATTGATTTATTCAGTCATCCATACAGCAATTTTTTAAAAAAAGTATGAAGCAAATACTTGTAACAAATACCATGGATGCATTGCAGAGTAAGTCACAGCCCTGCTTCTAGGATCTCACTGTGGAGTAGAGAACTGACATACTAAACGGTAGACTGCAATTTGACAAATAGAATATTAGGAAAGGATTCCAGGAACTGCAGGAAAACAGTGAAGAGCAATTATTTCTTCAGTTGTTCTTGGTGTTGATTTCACTGTGTTGTAACAGAGTGAAAACTGACCTAAGAAGTAAAGTACAAACAAGGGACAGAGAAACATTCCAATAAGGGAGAAAAAGATACTCGAAGAGAGAAATAGCTTGGGCACAAATACTTGCATATTAAAGTGTGTGATATATCTGGAGAACTGTTAACAGCTGAATGTGCTTGGAATACTGACCAGAAGGAAAATAAACACAGGAAAGGGAAAGGAGTCAGATACCCCTTTTACTTTGTGGAATTGTCAAGACCTGAGTTTATGCAGTAAATAAAGTATTCATGCGTGGATGCTGCGGACTATCCACAAGTAGTTCACAGGCTAAGGCTCTGTAGTTATTGATGGTATCACATTCTTCTGATGCCCTCAATTTTAAAATTATTTTTAGTACTTTTGTTTTTAAATTGTATCGCCAAAACATTGGGCTTTCCTGGTAACTCAGTGGTAAAAAATCCACCTGCCAATGCAGGATCCATGGACACAGGAGCCTGGAAGACTATAGTCCATGGGGTTGCAAAGAGTTGGACATGACTGAGCACACACACACCCCATGAAATCAGTTCAGTCCTGACAGTGAAAAGGGTAGTCTCTCAGTCGTGTTTGACTCTTTGTCACTCCATAGACTATAGCCTGCCAGGCTCCTCTGTCCATGGAATTCTCCAGGCAAGAATATTGGAGTGGGCTGCCATTTTCTTCTCTAGCGGATCTTCTGGACCCAGGGACTAAACCTGTGTTTCCTGAATTGCAGGCAGATTCCTTACTGTCTGAGCCACCAGGGAACACATCCTATAAATGTCTCTTGGATCTACTATTTAGGCCAGAATCTGAAACCTGCTATTTATTTTAGATGCTTCTCAGTTACCTGGGTGCAGAAATCTTACTCATTTGTGGGGCCTGGAGGGCAGTCTTAAATATATTCTTTGGTTGCAAGTAACAAAGACACCTTCTGTTTAACATAAACTCAAAGGACTGATTGGAAGTAGTAATAAATGAGAGTAAGTGTTAAAGACCAGCCTGGTGCAAGACAGGATCTAGGTTGGGTCGAGAAGCCACTGCAGAAGGAGTTTGTAGATGTTCTCTGTAGGAGGCTGACATTAATGTATCTCAGGTTCAACAAGTTTCCACTGGGGAGCTCTAACAGGAAGTCAGGGGTGGCTATCTTTGTGAACCAGGCAGATGCCTAAACTTCTATTGACTATAAACAAGAAAAGCCAAATTAAATTGTAAGCAGATGTGCAGAAGAATGTATATTCACTCTGGACACTCACAGTGCCCCTAGGAAGACCTTAAAAAGTCCCTTCTCTTGGACACTGTATTTCCTCAACCACAATTTGATATTTACCTCAGCTTTTGCAACAGTCCTATGAAGCCTGACTCAGTTTTCTGACCATTGATTTTGGTTGGGTATAACTGTTATAGCTGGCCTGGTTTTCGCTCTACACGGGCGCTGGTGGTCTATTCCTGGATACCTCTGAAGTTCATTCCTTGTTTCTGCTCTGGCTAGGTCCCTACCCATCTTGGGCTTGCCTGAAGATGAGCTTATTCAGATATTGTCTTTTGGTGTTTTTAATAATTATTACTAAGCCTCCATATAATTTCTCCCATCGGCTACCTTTTTCTCTATTCTTCTCAGGCTTATCACTGAAAAGCTCTCAAAATGATTTCTGTCCACCAGTTCGTACATCCTCTTTATTTTCCTAGTCCCATAACATTTATTTAAGTTCATCAAGTCTGCAGTGCTTCAGCCATACTAAATTTTCTCTCTTTTTCCCTTAATACTTGCTAATAATTCAATCTACCCCCTGAGGTTTGTAGCCATGGGGTCAAACAAAGCTAATACAGTGTTAGCACTAAGAGGCCCATTGAGTAAGGTGGGAGAAATTTCTAGTCATCACCCGTATCTGATTCTCAATTTCTGTGGCCATTCAGGAGATTATTCTTCCTTGTTCTTTTTTACATTTTACTAAGTGAAAACCTATAAATGATTTTGGCTCATGGCTTTTCAAGGAAAGTAACTTTTGTCATTTGTAAGCTAATGACTTAAATAATTGCTGTGAGTACCTAGAACTCTACACTCCTTTCTTGATGATTGTAGAGTTTCGACTATTGAACCATAGCTGAGAACACACCACCCTGGACAATTGGCCAAGTCTACAGAAGACTTGAGAGAGAAGTAACATTTTCTAGCTTTATATTTTTGCAGCACAACCAAGTCTACATTTACTGATAAAAATATCAAATATTCTGAAAAGTATGTAAATAATCTAAATATTTCTAAATATAAATTTTTATAACCAAGATTTGGTCTTAACTGATATGCACTTATTAGAGACATTGTGAAAGTTTATCCTTTAGGGACTCCCCTGGTCATCTAGTAGCTAAGACTCCACACTTGCCCTGGGTTTGATCCCTGATTAGGGAACTAGATCCCACATGCTGCAACTAAGACCCAGCACACCAGACAAATATTTTTTAAAAGTTTATCTTCTAACAAATGTATTTTTCAATGTACAGAACATTCAGTATCTAGTACATGAAGTGCCTTTAGTTGTTTGTTGTTTATAAATGTTAACTGCTAATAAAAGCCTACTAAAACTGTTTTGAGAATAACTAAAAGTTTGAGTCCCCACAGAGCAAGAAAAACAGCAGTGGAGTATCAGCAGAAGTAGTATAAGGAAAAGCAAAACTTAATGCGTTATTGAAGGCTGGTCTGAGGTCAAATAATATGAGGAAGAATTTGAAACTCTCTTTAGGAAAAAAAAAAAAAAAAAAGAAGTTAACTTCAAAGTGGTGTCTGGACTATGACCAGAGAGATTCTCAAATTGAAAGTAGTCAAAACTCTCTCATAGAAAAATGCCAAGAGGAAAAAGTAAAAAGAATATTGCTTTAAATACTTGAATGGGGAAGGGATTATTGGGTAACTGTGGGGCATAAAAATATTGTATTTAAAATAATAAAGAAATCAGAGCAAATTCAAGCCCCAAATTTCAGCTGTCAATAAATGTAACAAATAGAAAAAAGGAAATTGGAGAATCACGAACAAATTTAATGTCAGGAAGGCAGTGAAATGATAGATAGAGGGTGGAAACAGATGTTAGGTAGATAGATAAATATAAAGATAGTCACGTATATTCAAGTGATTTTTTTCTTACATATCAATTTGAATTTTAATAGAATATCAGCACAGAAGATTTAGTTTCTCCTCATTTCCAGTTTCTTCATATGATTGTGTTGAAAACTGCATTGTTGATATATCCAAATTATGATTATATGTCCATGTATGTGTTAGTTTTCATGAAAGAAGCTATTTCTTTTCATAAGACTTCAGTCTATTTCAATTGTGCAACAAGAGAAAACTAGCTTTGGTACAAGGAGTATTAATAATTAATGCAGATTTGTTTAACTATTCACCTTGATAGCAGCTAATTCAGAGAAAGAAATAAAGAATACCATTTACAAGAAAACAAATACCAGAGAAGCACATTACTAGTGATGATGAGAATGATGAAGTGAAAAGGAACAAGGAGGAAGAGAAGGAAGAAGGTGGTGAGAGATAGGAGGAGGAAGAAGGGAAACAAGTAACAGAAGACACATGGCAAGTTTAGGAAGTTGCACCTTCCACTCTACAACTTGACCTGTCATTATTAGTACTAGGAATGGATAAACAGGTAAACTTGCTCTTCTATTTGTGAAGGCAACCAAAAACTCCAAAAGTGCAAAATGTTTATAGGGAAACCATGAGGACTTTTAACAGAATTTAAATATAAAGCCTATAGGATCAGCATGTGAGAAAGGATTACTTGCATGAAGAGCTCTGCTTCACTTAGATTGTAATGGTGGCTATAAATGCAACAATGAATCACCTACAAACTAACCTCCCTAGCTCAGTTTCTCAAATAGATTTTCTATACCTCTGCTAGAATGACCTCATGAGGATCTGATCTACTTACTCATCTGCTCAAAATTCTTTGCTGATGTTATTGGTTGTTTTAACCGAAGATACTAATTCCTTTACAATGTTGCTATGATAATCTTTCCAGACACATTCACCGTCACTTTCTCAGACTTAAGGAAATCAAAGACTTAATAGATTCAATTCTTAGCTCCCACATTCTCCTTCTCTCTGTTGGAGCATACTATATTTCTTCTGACTGTGGACCTCCAATCCATCCACCCAGGTCCAAGTCATATATGATCTCTTTCATAAAATTTTCCTCAGTGGAGAGTTTATTTACAAGGAATAAATAAAGTGTGATCATTTTGCACAGATCCATACCAATAATGTTTAATAAACTAAGAAAATGTGATTAGCTCAAAATTCAATAATGTTTTTGAAAAAGGAGAAAAATAAATACAAAACATCCTTCAATCCTCCCAGTCACAACAATCTTTCCCTCTAACACAAAACACCATGCCTTCTATCATCACAGTTCGGTTTGTAATGTAATTTAGTTTATGTTTGTTTTTACCACTGTATAATAATATTTCTAGGGAAAACACTATTTGGCTTATTGGCTTACTATTTTATTTCCACTATATCTTTTATGTAGCAGGTGGTTAATAAATATCTTTGGATTTGAATTGACTAATTCACTGTCAACTCAGGCTAAAGTTTGCTTGCCATTGAGAATGAAAATGTCTGAAAATGTCACAGAGTTTTTAGCTGTATCTCAATTATTATAAATTCTAAGTATTTACTCAGTTCAAACAAAAGGTGAGAAATATTTTGGTAGATAGAATGTACAATTATAAATCATACAATTAATTTAATCATTAGGAAGCCAATGTGACCTTTCATAAGAAGTTTCATAAGAATGATGAAGAAAAAAAGATTAAAGCTGATAGATGAGCAAGTGTACTAATATATAATATTGATGGTATGTTATTGATAAAATAAAAGAAAGAGAGTTATATTATGGGGTAAGAAGCAAAGGAAAGATTTTTTTTTTAATTAACAAGCAAGTTTTGAGTATGAATGCATGCCTAGAAGAAATAAGCGTCTATGAGGAAAAAAATGATAGTTTGTAATATAAGGTCCTAAAGTATCTGGAATTAAGGTGCTAGAAGAAGAGACAGTCTTGACCTTTTGACATCTCCTTTCACTTTCATATATACACTCAGTTTATTTACTCATCTTAGTAAAGGGACAAAGATACTAATATTATACACAAAAGGGCCATTTGATACCACAGATGCATGCCTCCTTAGCTACAGAACTGGATAAAAGACAGGGTTATGAACATCTGCAACTATATAAAAAAACCAAACTGCTCTGCTCTGTAGCTGTTCAGTTTATGAAATTTGGTTAGTAATATTTGGGGGACCACTTCAGACATTCAATTATGGGAGGTGGCTGTGAAAATAATTAAGACTCAGCCTCTACAATCAAGAGACATAGCCTTGGAAACGACTATATACAGAATAGATAAACGACAAGGTCCTACTGTGCAGCACAGCGAACTATATTCAATATCCTGTGATAAATAGTAATGGAAATTAATGTGAAAAAGAATGTATATACATATACATATACATCAGTTTAGTTCAGTCACTCAGTTATGTCCAACTCTATGAACCCATGGACTGCAGCCTGCCAGGCTTCCCTGTCCAATACCAACTCCTGGAGCCTGCTCAAACTCGTGTCCATCAAGTCAATGATGCCATCCAACCATCTCATCCTCTGTCTTCCCTTCTCTTCTGCTTTCAGTCTTTCCCAGAATCAGGGTCTTTTCCAGTGAGTCAATTCTTCACATCAGGTGGCCAAAGTATTATGGAGTTTCAGCCTCAGCATCAGTCCTTCCAACGAATGTTCAGGACTTATTTCCTTTAGGACTGACTGGTTTGATCTCTCAGTCCAAGGGACTCTCAAGAGTCTTCTCTAACACCACAGTTCAAAAGCATCAATTCTTCAGTGCTCATATTCAGTTATACACATACATATTCAGTTATTTGCTGTACAGCAGAAATTAGCACAGCATTGTAAATCAACTATATTTTAATAAAATAAATGAAAAAAATGAAACATATTCTTGGACTAGTAGTATGAGATACAACCCAATAAGGTCCAAGATATTTGTGGATCTTTCTACATGAGTAGAAAGATCTTTTTTTTTTTTTTAAGTTATACATGTATAACTGAATATGTATATGTATAACTGACTCACTTTGCTGAACAGCAGAATTTAATACAAAGTTATGTCAACTATACTACAATAAGATAAGTGAAAAGAAACGTAGTTTTGGACTAATAGTGTGAGATCCAATAAAACTCAAGATATTCCTGGATCTTTATTCATGAGTAAGAATGGTGGCAATTCCTACTAATCTCAGCATAAGAAAGTGCTTACTAACTCTAATTTCCAAAGTAAGGGCTACTTCAAAGTACAGCCTTTCACAACTTATGTACTTTAAGAAGGATAGCATTCCTAGGAAACGAATAAATTATATACCAAAAAAAAAAAAAAGAAAATGGAAAGAAGAAGGAGAAGAAAAGAGAGAATAGAGAAAAGAGAAATAAGGAAATAAAGTTATACAAAGTTACAGTTTAGAAAACCTTTTCCATTAGTAGAGAGGTTATATCAAGTGTAAGGCTCCAGAAAAATTATTTAAAACAAGTGATGAAACTTGGGTTCAGGAGAAGATTGGGAAGTGAAAGGTATGATGAGTATAGAAAGGAGTGTCTCTGACATGGAGTGAAAAATATTAAAGATGTGGAGTAGAGAAAAATATTCTGGTAGATAACCTTTCTAGCAGGTTTACTGAAGTATAATTTGCATGCCACAAAATTTACCCAAAGAAGTGTACACTTCAATGAGTTTTTGACATGTAATTTTTTTCAAAAAAACCTTAATGGCAGTTAGAAAATCTATCCTACAACAACACATTTGTAAAAGTAATCTTTACACTTGCAGGTATTCTTAAAAGCCCAGAGTCTCATTACCTCTTACTACTTAATTATGCTATTTATTTGTATTATTTACATTTCTGCTATTAAATAAGTGGCAATTTCATTATTTTTATAAATTAGTATTTATTAAATAACTTGCTCTCTAGATCTGATTGGTTGTGTCAGTTAAAATCACACTCATGCTCTGGGAGTAATTTGCAAAGATTCTTACACTCATACATAATTATATCCAGGAAGGGTTTATGAGATGGAATCTCAGGGAAGGGGGTGAAAATGATATTGTTGAGAATTCTGGAAAGAACAAGAATGCAATGACCTCCTTCTTAAAAGCTTGCTAAGCCTTAATTAAGTTTTGTGGTAATTACCATAAACTCAAGGCCCAAACCAATTGAAAAGAACACCTACACTTACAAATAATAGCGATTTTGATGGCAATTTATTACAGATTTTGATGCCTTTAAGGATCCCTGGAATGGGTTTACTGGACTTTAAATTAAAGGAAAATAAAGAATTTACTATTCAATCATTTTAACTTCCCAAAACACAGGAAGACAAAACCAATAATGGCTTGTTGACCAATACTATCTAGGCTCAGTCATCTGTATGGCACTGAGTAAATTACCTAGCCTCTCTGGGCCTAAGTTTCTTCAACTCTAAATAACTTTTAATCAAAATTATTTCAAATGCTTCTGCAGGTTTATCATCTGAAACAGTGATACATGAATTACATGCCATCATTTCAATTACAAAGGCTACTTAGCTATGTAATTTGACAGCCCCATCACAGAGTATATCTTTAGTTACTATGACACTGGGGATCAAAACATCCTATTTAAAACTTTCAACTCCTGAACACTCAGGTGTGTAGGCATTAATCTTTTTACTTTATCTTTCAACTAATTTTATAAATCTGTTTTCCTATTTTAATATTGCCATGTTCTGATTAAATTTGAAGACTATTAAATACAATGCATTTTCATGAAAGGATAAATATATATTAATACATATGTTGTTTTATTTATATATGTACACATATATATGTGTGTGTGTGTGTATATATATATATATATATATATATATATATATATATATATATATACACACATTGCTATCCCATGGATTGTAGCCTGCCAGGCTTCTCTGTCCATGGGGATTCTCCAGCCATGATTACTGGAGTGGGTTGTCATGCCCTTGTCCAGGAAACTTCCCAACCCAGGGCTAAAACTGAGGACTCCCACATTGCAGGCAGATTCTTTACCATATGAGCCACCAGGGAAGCACAAGGATACTGGAGTGGGTAGTCTATCCCTTCTCCAGGGAAACTTCCCAACCCAGGAATTGAACCAGGGTCTCCTGCATTGCAGGTAGATTCTTTACCAGCTGAGCTACCTGGGAAACTCATATATATATATAGCAATTATTCTTTTACTATGTTCTTTTCATTTACAACATTTGAGGGGGCTAGTTTCAATGTGATTTCCTCCAGCCTGTGTTTCTATTTTAACAAATCTACAAGGAACATGTTCATCATCCATTGTCTCATTCCTGGGCTCTTTCCCTTGACCTGATTCACCATCAATTTCATTCATTCAGTTGAAACTTATCACATGCCTACTATATTCCAGGCTTGTTATTCAGCACAGTCTAAAGGAGGCAGAATGACCCCCCTTCTCTGGTAAGGTTTACAGTCTAATGGAACAGACAACATGTATATAATTAAATAAGTAAGCAAGATAATTTAGACTGTTTACAATTACTAATGAAGAAAATAGAGTGGTGTGATATGTAATTTAAGGTCCGTTTTTTTTTAAACAGCTGTACAACTAAGTTTTCTCTGAGAAGGTGATATTGAATGGAGATCCAAGTGGCACCCAGCCAGGCATTCAAAGAGCTTAGGAAAAATATTTCAGATAGAAAGGGTAAAATGTGCCAAGCCCTGAGACAAGAGAGCGTAGGGTCTGATAGGAGAACAGTATAACTGGAAATAAGTAAGGGTGAGGTGAGGGAACGATGAAAGAAAAAATGATATGGGATTAAAGAAAGACAAAATTATTTAGTCACTGAGCTTTGAAAAGAAATTTAGCTTTCACTCTAAGTGTTATGTAAAAACACTCATTTTTTTTTTTTTCACTAAAATAGGATGTAAGCAGGAGAGTGATAGGGTCTCATTTCTAATTTAAAATCCTCCAGAGTGTGTCATGGGGCAGGGTTTGGGGGAGGGCTACAATGGAAACTTGGAAATTTAGATAATTGGCAGCGGTCTAGGTAAGAGAAGATGGCACCACTGCTAACTAGGAGGCTAGAGGAAGGGAAATTGAGAAAAGTGGTATCATTGTAACTTTTTTTTCATGGTGAAACTCAGGGCTCTCTAAATAGTCCTGATGGTAGAGTAGGGAAATGAAGGAAAGAAGAAACTAAGATAATGCTAGATTTCTGACAAGAACCATGGTGCCTGATGGTTTTTTGTTTTGATTTTTCCCTTTTTCACCTTTTTATTTTCTGTTTGGGTTTCCCTGGTGGCTCAGCAGTAAAGAATCCACCTGCAATGCAGGGACATAGAAGACAAGGGTTCACTCCCTGCGTTGGGAAGATCCTCTGGAGGAGGAAATGGTAACCCACTCCAATATTCTTGCCAAGAAAATTCCATGGACAGAGGAGCCTGATGGACTAAGGTGCATAGGGTCACAAAGAGTTGGACACAAGTAAAACGACTGAGCACTTTCATTCACTGAAAAAATATTAGCAGAAAAATACATTCATTGGATGACACTAAAGCTTTTAAAAATGGATTTGGTATTACTGATCATTAGGATGTCTTTTTTTACAATTAACACATATTTTTATCTATGAACTTTTGGGTTTTTTTTACTAGCAATTTTCCTAACTTCATTCTTAACATGCCTGTGGGATTGACGTGATCTATGGACTTGCAACTCTGACAATTTCTTTTCCTTTATTTTTTTTCTCTTTTTGCTCAAATGTGCTACAAACTGTACTTGCTTTAGGTAATATTCTTCCTCATTCAATCTGACTATTTGAACCCAAAGGCAGCTACCCAAATGTGCACCAGGCTTACCCCATGCCACAACCCAGGGTTTGTATTTAAATGAAATACACATATTCTAGCAAAAAGATGAGAAAAATGAGGCTCAGATTTATTGGTGTGGACTATTAAATTATGAAATAAGTAGAGATACCAGAACTTCCATGGACTGGCAAATGGATTTATGGTAGAAAATTAAAGTTATGAAATCTTATGTCTGTGTCAGCAGCTTTATATGTTGCTTGCTTCCAAGTACCTATTTCTGTTACCCAAAGCTCACTGCTTTAGAGAGGTTGTGTAGCTTAATGGTTAAGTCAGAGTATGGCTTGTTGACCTATACTATCTGGGCTCAAATACTAGGTTTATTCCTTATTATCTGTATGGCATTGGGTAAATTACCTCACTTCTCTGGGCCTCAGTTTCTTTAACTCTAATATGGGTATAAAAATAGGATCAAACTCCTAGATTATGTTGAGGATTAAAAGATTTAATACAAATGAAACAATTTTAAAAGTACATGACTGACCTGAACTCAATATAAGAGTTATCTGTTTTTAGCATTATTTTGCTTTTTCTTCACTTTTTTAGTTATTCAGTCTACTGGGCAGTCCCCTACCCAATAGTAAAATTCTTTGACAGCACTCCATTTTATAAAGCTGATGAAAGCCTTTAACCATGTGTAAAGGTTAAAATGACCATAGGGGAATGCAATTTATATAATAATGACTTGATGGAACCAATTATATTGTATTAGCATAAAAACTTTTAAATAGAAAATTGTATTCACCAGTAAAATTGTCCTATGTTTCAGTGAGGATGTGCATATGCCAACTGCTTATTATAAGTTAAGATTCAAGAAATATTCACCAGTTAGTATTATTTTGTGATTTTAATTCAATATCCATTAATAATTCAGAAGCAAGAAGAGCTTTTGTAAAATGACATTTAATTATAAAATAGTCTTAAATATAAAGCTTCTAGGGAGTATGTCAAACTTTTCAAAAACTGTAACTAATTAAATCTTTCTAGGGAGAAATGGGATCATCTAACCACTCTGATTCCTGGAAAGGACATTTCTGCAACAGTGAAGAACACTGGCATTCTCTTCATTTCCAATTTTGCATTCACTTAAGACAAACACAAAATTAATAATCAAATTCATAATGCACAATTAGCTCTGAACATATTAATGAACACCATTAATATTGTTTCAAAGAAAATGAGTTTTGATATCAAACCTAAAATCACTAGAGGATAGTTAATATATAGAAATCATATCTTAGTAGGATAATAATGCTTGAGTAATATAAATGCTCATTCAGATTTGAAAGTGTAATTTGAAAAATTCTATTTGAAGCAAAGAAATAATTTTGATCTTCTTTAATATTTTGTTATTTTCCTAAAGCTTCATTAATTTTAAAAAAGGGCTTATACTTATAATTAATCATTGTTTTACTTCAACCATTGTTACTGCTTCAACAATAAAATGTGCAAGATTAGTACCGGAGGAAAGTAATAAAGGCTTTTTATCACAATTTATTGGTTCTGGGCCAATGAAATTTTTATAGATAATTATAAATTTATATTAAGGAAGAAAAGTTGAAGATTATCTAAAATACATTGTTGTAACTGATCAAAATAAGCAATAGAAAATGTTAATAGTCTGCACTAGCATTAATTAAAATTTATTTTAGTTACAATGCTTAAAGAAACAATAACAAATTATATTAACACATTACCATCCCCTGCAAAGAAAAACATGCTTCATATTACTGAAAGTTTTTTAAATATGACAACTAAAATCAATTTGACTGCCGATGTTATTCAGTTACAACAACAACAACAAAATGACATTACATGTTTAGATAAAAATTGCATTTATTTAATTTTTCTTGAAATAAGGGACAATAAGAATAATATATTTCTCTACACTATGGGCTTCCCTGGTGGCTCAGACAGTAGAGAACCTGCTTGCAGTGCTGGAGACCCAGTTGCGATCCCCGGGTCGGGAAGATCCCCTGGAGAAGGAAACGGTAACCCATTCCAGTCTTCTCGCCAGGAGAATCCCATGGATAAAGGACTCTGGTGGGCTACAGTCCATAGGGTCTCACAGAATTGGAGTGACCAGCACTTTCACTTCACTGTTATGAATATAAAATGGTATTGGCATTAAGCTAAATTAAAAATTGCAAATATAAAAGACGCTCATTTTTAAAAAGTAAATCTAGAAGTCAATGAACAAATAGAAAATGATAAATAAGTCTCTCACTTAGCTACCTGTCCCAATTTCCAGAGGTTATCTGGGAGGCGCAGAATATATGACCCCAAAGTATTCTACTTTGGCATGTGAGTTATTTTGAGATGAAGGCAATCAAGGCCTAATAGACTGAAGAAGAGGTTGATTATTAACTTCTCTCTTAACTGCCTAAAATAATTTACACAGAGGGCCTGTAGCAGGAGAGAGCTATTACCAGAGAGAACTTTTTACATTTGGAAGACTTATTTGCAGGGCATGTCAAACATTTGTTTACCAAACATATAACATTCTTCCCCGTGAATTGTCTTTCTCCCCTTCACCTTAGCTCAGGATGGCATATATGTCTCAACTGCTTGACTGTCTGTGAACTTCATACCTTTAGGATTCTAGTACACATAAAATTAATTTTTTTTCTCTTGTTAGTCACTTTTATGTCAATTTGATTATCAGGCCAACCAAAGAACAGAAAGGGAAGAAGGAAAGTTTCCTCTCTGATATTATCACAGTTGACAATTTGAAGTGAAGAATTTTAGAGCTTACACTTATAAAAATAAATGTTTATATGTATATATCTATATATAATACATCTTTTCTGTTAAAAAAAGAATTATAACTAGATCTGTTGTGTTTCAACTTGTTTTTCTCAGTAAAAGATAAATAATGTATATTACCAAAGAATGACGATGATGTTGTTTCTCATATTTTACTATTACATACAGTGTTTCAGGGGCCATTTGAATGAAATATTTGTGTCAGTGAAGGTTTTTATAAAAATGAGTCTTAGAAGTAGAATTAATCATTTAATGAATTTGAGCATTTAAACTTTTGAGAAATATAGACAGTTTACTCTCTGAAATGATTGGGACAATTTATTCTCTTATCAGGAATACATGATACTGCCTGTCAAGCTCATACTTTCTGAAACACTAAATATTATTTATCTTTACATTTTGCCAAACTTAGTTAAAAACTGCCGTGTCACCACTGTTAAAACTTGGATTTATTTATTGAATTTGAGCCATTTTGAATTTCTGTTTTAGAAATTTTCCTATTCATACTCATTTTTTTTATATCATCCTTTTGTACTTTTCAAATTCTAGGGGCTCCTTATGAAATGTGGCTTTTTCTTTTTTGTATTTTACATAGGTTACAAATAATTTTTGCAAATTCATCACTTGTCCCTGATATTTATTTATGGAATCTTGGTAACTATGGAATAATGTCTCTTAATCATATTTTCAGTGTCAGTATAATTTAACTGTGCCAATATAATTCATCAGTGATATTCAATATGTACTGTCAATCATTTATAGATATTACTAGAAAGCATAAAATTTATAAACATATTATTAAAAGATAACTAAGATCAAATTTATAATATTATTACATTGCTCATATAATGTTATTCTTCCCATTTTGTTTCCATATGCTTTCCTAGACACTGAGGGAAAAGCAATACAACAGACATACAGACACACATTGACCTCACTGCCCTCAGACGGGTGGTCTGATTGAAGTATCAAGGCAATGATGACCCTGTATGCAAGACAGCAAAAAAGACACAGATGCGTATAGCGGACTTTTGGACTCAGAGGGAGAGGGAGAGGGTGGAATGATTTGGGAGAATGACATTGAAACATGTATACTATCATGTAAGAATCGAATCGCCAGTCTATGTCCGATGCAGGATACAGCATGCTTGGGGCTGGTGCACGGGGATGACCCAGAGAGATGTTATGGGGAGGGAGGTGGGAGGGGGGTTCATGTTTGGGAACGCATGTACACCCGTGGTGGATTCATGTCAATGTATGGCAAAACCAATACAGTATTGTAAAGTAAAATAAAGTAAAAATAAAAATTTAATAAAAGAGAAAAAAGAAAGATGATAGAAGGGAAGAAAATAAAGTTACTTAAAAAACAAACAAAAAACTCTAAGGGAGATGACATAATCTCATTATAGTTCATTAATGGAGATTTAACACATACAAACAAAAACTCATTAGGTGGTATAAAGTAATTACAGAAGACTACAGAAGCTGACAACATTTTTTAGAGGAGAAACCATTGGTGCTAGAGGGCAGCAAATTAATGTTTGATTGTACCCACCTATATCATAAAAGAAATGTATATAAATACAAAGCTGATATATTTAAAATTGTACTTTATAAGTTTTAAGGGATCCTTTGCACTATTACCTAATATATTTATGAATGTAGCTAACAAACTTTTATCATTTATCATTTATTCCTTTTAGTAGTTCATGCATCAAAAATTTAGAATGAGTCTTAAATCTAACCTGATGACTCCTTTCAGGGCTAAAAGTATATTTTTGGTAATACTGCTCGTGCTACTGCTGCTAAGTCACTTCAATCGTGTCCGACTCTGTGAGACCCCATAGATGGCAACCCACCAGGCTCCTCCGCCCATGGGATTCTCCACGCAAGAACACTGGAGTGGGTTGCCATTTCCTTCTCCAATGCATGAAAGTGAAAAGTGAAAGTGAAGTTGCTCAGTCGTCTCCAACTCTTTGCAGTCCCATGGAGTGCAGCCTTCCAGGCTCTCCATCCATGGGACTTTCCAGGCAAGAGTACTGGAGTGGGTTGCCATTGCCTTCCCCATTTTAGGTAATAAAAAAATTTCAAATTATGAAGTTAAATATCAATAATAATTATACATTATTAAGTAATGCATAAATAGATTCAAATGATTAGATCTGATAGAGAGAGTCCCTGAAGAACTATGGGTGGAGATTCATGACATTGTACCGGAGGCAATGATCAAGACCATCCCCAAGAAAAAGAAATGCAAAAAGGCAAAATAGTTGTCTGAGGAAGCCTTACAAATAGCTGAGAAAAGAAATAAAAGGCAAAGGAGGAAAGGAAAGATACACCCATTTTGTGCAGAGTTCCAAAGCATAGCAAGGAGAGATAAGAAAGCCTTCTTCAATGATCACTGTAAAGAAATAGAGGAAAATAATAGAATGGCAAAGATGAGAGATCTCTTCAAGAAAATTAGAGCTACCAAGAGGACATTTCATACAAAGATGGGCACAATAAAGGACAGAAATGGTATGGACCTAAAGAAACAGAAGACATTAAGAAGAAGTGGCAAGAATACACAGAAGAAATATTCAAAAAAAGATCTTCATGACCCAGATAACCATGATGGTGTGATCACTTACATAGATCCAGACATCCTGGAATGCAAAGTCAAGTGGGCCTTAGGAAGCATCACTACACACAAAACTAGTGGAGGTGATGGAATTCCATTTGAGCTATTTCAAATCCTAAAAGATGATGCTGTGAAAGCATTGCACTCAATATGCCAGCAAATTTGGAAAAACCAGCAGTGGCCACAGGACTGGAAAAGGTCAGTTTTCATTCTAATCCCAGAGAAAGGCAATGCCAAAGAATGTTCAAACTACTGCATAATTGTACTCATCTCACATGCTAGCAAAGTAATGTTTAAAATTCTCCAAATCAGGCTTCAACAGTACATAAACAGTGAGCTTCCAGATGCTCAAGTAGAGTTTAGAAAAGGCAGAAAAAACACAGATAAAATTGCAAACATTCGTTGAATAATTGAAAAAGCAAGAGAGTTCCAGAAAAAACAGCTAATTCTGATTTAATGCCTATGCCAAGGTCTTTGACTGTGTGAATCACAAAAAACTGTGGAAAATTCTTAGAGGTAGAATATCAGACTACCTGACCTGCTTAATGAGAAATCTGTATGCAGGTCAAGAAGCTAGAGTTAGAACCAGACATGGAACAACAGACTGTTCCAAATTGGGAAAGGACAAGATCAAGGCTGTATATTGTCACCCTGCTTATTTAACTTATATGCAGAGTATATAATGCAAAATGCCAGGCTGGATGAAGCCCAAACTGGAAACAAGATTGCCTGGAGAAACAACAATAACCTCAGATATGCAGATAATACCACCCTTATGGCAGAAAGCAAAGAAAAACTAAAGAGCTTCTTGATGAAAGTGAAAGAAGAGAGAGAAAAAATTTGGCTTAAAACTCACCATTCAGAAAACTAAGATCATGGCATCTGGTCTCATCACTTCATGGCAAGTAGATGGGGAAACAGTGGAAACAGTGACAGACTTTATTATTATTTTTTTTGGGGGGGGGGGCGGTGCTCCAAAATCACTGCAGATGGTGACTGCAGCCATGAAATTAAAAGATGCTTACTCCTTAGAAGAAAAGCTAGGATCAAACTAGGAAGCATATTAAAAAGCAGAGACATTACTCTGCCAACAAATGTCCATCTAGTCAAAGCTATGGCTTTTCCAGTAGTCATGTATGGATGTGAGAGTTGGACTATAAAGAAAGCTGAGTGCTGAAGAATTGATGATTTTGAACCGTGGTGTTGGAGAAGACTCTTGAGAGTCCCTTGGATTGCAAGGAGATCCAACCAGTCCATCCTAAAGGAAATCAGTCCTGAACATTCACTGGAAGGACTGATGCTGAAGCTGAAATGCCAATCCTTTGGCCACATGATATGAAGAACTGATGGATTAGAAAAGACTCTGATGCTGGGAAATATTGAAGGCAGGAGGAGAAGGGGATGACAGAGAAAGAGATGGCAGATGGCATCATTGACTCAATCAACATGAGTTTGAGCAAGCTCTGGGAGTTGGTGATGGTTAGGGAAGCCTGGCATGCTGCAGCCCATGGGGTCACAAAGAGTTGGACATGACTGAGTGACTGAACTGAACTGAACTGATTATTAAGTATGCTAAGTAATCACCACTAAATATAAAGTACCTTCACTCAACTAGCGATAGAAATGTAAGATAATGGAGTACAAATCCATCAGTAAAATAACGAAAGCCTACTAAACAATAAACTCAGATATAATAATAACAAACATAGGAAATATAATAATAATGCAGGTGCTGTGTGTGTCTTAGTCATTCAGTCACGTGTGACTCTTTGTGATCCCATGGACTGCAGCCCGGCTGGCTCCTCTGTCCAGGGAATTCTCCAGGCAAGAATACTGGAGTGGGTTGCCATTTCCTCCTCCAGGGTATCTTCTTAACCCAGGAATTGAACCCAGGTATCCTGCTTTGCAAGAAGATTACTTACCTTCTGAGCCATCAGGGAACTCAGGTGTTGAGAAACATTAAAACTGGCAGAAAGAACTGATGGAATCTGTCACATAATTAAAAACAAAAATTCCTAAATGAAAGATTCAGAATAACTGCTGTCATCATCTTGATACTTTTTCCCCATGCACATTTTAACAGTTTAATAAAGTAAGATAGAGGAATTTCTCACCTTAAATATTAGAGCTGAAGTGAATATCTGCAAAACATGACTGAAAAATGGTTCCAAACTGCAGCTAATTTTTGAAAAATGATAATTAGTTGGACCAATAAAAATACCTGATAAGATTATTTCAGTGGAATAAAATGCTATTAATTTTATTTATCTAGGAAATACAGGGATATGTATTTCTCCGTGTATGAATGTGACAAAATGTCCTGAATTGTGTGAAATAAACCATACTGAATTACATGGTCCAGCAACATGGAAATGTTAACAGTTTATAAGGGTAGATGTGAGGGAAGGAAGTCTCTACATTGTTGATAATGATGGGAATGTACAAAATGAAAAATTCACCATTTGCAAAAGATTTGCCTTTTATTATTGATAAAATGATGCAACAAACCATGGAGGAATCATTTCGGTTCTGTTCAGTTCAGTCTGACTCTTTGCCACTCCATGAATTGCAGCATGCCAGGCCTCCCCGTCCATCACCAACTCCCAGAGTTCACTCAGACTCACGCCCATCAAGTCAGTGATGCCATCCAGCCATCTCATCCTCTGTCGTCCCCTTTTCCTCCTGCCCCTAATCCCTCCCAGCATCAGAGTCTTCTCCAATGAGTCAACTCTTCTCGTGAAGTGGCCAAAGTACTGGAGTTTCAGCTTTAGCATCATTCCTTCCAAAGAAATCCCAGGGCTGATCTCCTTTAGAATGGACTGGTTGGATGTCCTTGCAGTCCAAGGGAGTCTCAAGAGTCTTCTCCAACACCACAGTTCAAAAACATCAATTCTTTGGCTCATTTGTATATATATAAATCCTTATCTTTTTCAATTATTAATAAGTAAAGTGGGAAATTCCTTTATTTAATTATATTAAATTGTTAACAATATACATGGGGAAAAAGAATCAAGATGATGAGAGCAGTTATTCTGGATGTCTCATTTAGGAATTTTTAATTACATGATAGATTCCATCAGTTCTTTACACCAGTTTTTAAATTTTTATTTTCAATTCTTTTTTTCCCCAGTTCTTTATTTTAAAGTCTTCTAAGACTCAAACCAAGATACAGAAGAATGAGACTATGTTATCATAGGTCACCAGGTAAAAATTGAAAGAGCTGGGGAACAGTCAAGGTGATTATTTTCTATGAGTAAAGAACAAAGAGTAGTGTTTTGTCTTTTCCTAGATGCTATGTTCAGAATTTCTTGAGAATCTGTATACAATACCAACAGGTACTTTCCCTACGACAGTTTTATGACTGGTGTGTCCTCAATCTGTAAAGAAAGCTTTGTCATCTAAGGCAGTGCTTTTCTAAGTATGGTACCCTGAATTGGCAGCATCAGCATCACTGGCCATATCCCATATCTCCTGGACAATAATCACGGATTTTGGAGCCCAGGAATTCATGCAGATTTGTAACGCATTCTAAAATGTGAGAACCCTCAGCTGAACCCTCCAATATGGTAGACACTAGCCACATAAGATATTTAGATTTGGATTTAAATTAATTAAAATAAAATAGAATAACTCAGCACTTCAGTTATATTAGTCACATTTCAAGTACTTAAATGGCACATTTTGTTAGTGGCTACAATGTTAGAGAGTAAAGATATAGATCTGATTACTGAGATTTTTATTGGAGAACATTGCCTATCAAGGCAATGATTCAAACAACTGCTGAATTTATCATGCTACATTCAATTATTCCAAAAATTCTAAGATCCTCACTTTTTTACTTTCTTCTCATTACTTCACTTTTTATTAGTTTTTTAAAAATTCATTTTCTGTTGAAGGATAATCGCTTTACAGAATTTTGCTGTTTTCTGTCAAATCTCAACATGAATCAGCCATAGGAATACATATGTCCCCTTCCCTTTTAACCCTCCCTCCTGTTTCCCTTGCCATCCCACCCCTCTAGGTTGATTACAAAGCCCCTGTTTGAGTTTCCTGAGCCATAAAGCAAATTCTCGTTGGATATCTATTTTACATATGGTAATGTAAGTTTCCATGTTGCTTTTTCCTTACATCTCACCCTCTTCTCCCCTCTCCCCACATCCATACGTCTATTCTCTATGTCTGTTTCTCCATTGTTCTCCTGTAAATAAATTGTTCAGTACCATTTTCTAGATTCCATATATATGCATTAGAATAAAATGTTTATCTTTCTCTTTCTGACTTACTTCACTCTATATAATAGGTTCTAGGTTCATCCACCTCATTAGAACTGACTCAAACTCATTCCTTTTTATGGCTGAGTAATATTCCATTGTGTATATGTAGCACACCTTCTTAATCCACTCATCTGTTCATGGAGATCTAGATTGCTTCCATGTTCTAGCTACTGTAAGCAGTGCTGCAATGAACAACGGGATACATGCAACTTTTTCAATTTTGGTTTCCTCAGGGTATATGCCTAGGAGTCAGATTGCTGGGTCATAGGTGGTTTCATTCCAAATTTTTAAAGGACTCTCCATACCATCATCCATAGTGGCTGTATCAATTTACATTCCCACCAACAGTGCAAGAGTGTTCCCTTTTCTCCACACCCTCTCCAGCATTTATTGTATGTAGACCTTTTGATGATGGCCATACTGACCAGTGTGAAGTGATATTTCATTGTAGTTCTGATTTGCATTTCTCTAATAATGAGTGATGTTGAGCATCTTTTCATGTGTTTGCTAGCCATCTGTATGTCTTCTTAGGAGAAATGTCTGTTTAGGTCTTTTCCCCACTTTTTTATTGGCTTGTTTGTTTTTCTGGTATTGAGTTGTATGAGCTGCTTGACTATGGAAAGTAAACATGTCAGTTGTTTCATTTTCTATTATTTTCTCCCATTCTGAGGGTTGTCTTTTCACCTTGCTTATGTTTCCTTTGCTGTGCAAAAGCTTTTAATTTTAATCAGGTTCCACTTGTTTACTTTTCTTTTTATCTCCATTACTCAAGGAGGTGGGTCATAGAAGATCCCGCTTTGATTTATGTCATCGAGTGTTCTGCCTATGTTTACTTCTAAGAGTTTTATAATTTCTGGTCTTACATTTAAGTCTTTAATCCATAGTGTTCTAATTTCGTTCATTTACATGTAGCTGTCCAGTGTTCCCAGGACCATTTATTGAAGAGGTTGTCTTTGAGTTCAGTTCCGTCAATCAGTTCAGTTCAGTTAAGTTCAGTTGCTCAGTCGTTTTCGACTCTTTGCGACCCCATGAATCACAGCACACCAGGCCTCCCTGTCCTTCACCAACTCCCGGGGTTCATTCAGACTCACGTCCGTCGAGTCAGTGATGCCATCCAGCCATCTCATCCTCTGTCATCCCCTTTTCCTCCTGCCCCCAATCCCTCCCAGCATCAGAGTCTTTTCCAATGAGTCAACTCTTTGCATGAGGTGGCCAAAGTACTGGAGTTTCAGCTTTAGCATCATTCCTTCCAAGGAACATCCAGGGCTTATCTCTTTTAGAATGGACTGGTTGGATCTCCTTGCAGTCCAAGGGACGCTCAGGAGTCTTCTCCAACACCACAGTTCAAAAGCATCAACTCTTTGGTGCTCAGCTTTCTTCACAGTCCAACTCTCACATCCATACATGACCAATGGAAAAACCATAGCCTTCACTAGATGGACCTTTGTTGGCAAAGTAATGACTCTGCTTTTGAATATGCTATTCAGGTTGGTCATAACTTTTCCTCCAAGGAGTAAGCGTCTTTTAATTTCATGGCTGCAGTCACCATCTGCAGTGATTTTGGAGCCCCCCAAAATAAAGTCTGATACTGTTTCCCCTGTTTCCCCATCTATTTCCCATGAAGTGATGGGACCGGATGCCATGATATTCATTTTCTGAATGTTGAGCTTTAAGCCAACTTTTTCACTCTTCTCTTTCACTTTCATCAAGAGGCTTTTTAGTTCCTCTTCATTTTCTGCCATAAGGGTGGTGTCATCTGCATATCTGAGGTTATTGATATTTCTTCTGGCAATCTTGATTCCAGGTTGTGCTTCCTCCAGCCCAGTGTTTCTCATGATGTACTCTGCATAGAAGTTAAATAAGCAGGGTGACAATATACAGCCTTGACGTAGTGCTTTTCCTATTTGGAACCAGTCTGTTGTTCCATGTCCAGTTCTAACTGTTGCTTCCTGACTCAGTCATGTCCAACTCATTGCAACCCCATGGACTGCAGCATGCCAGGCCTCCCTGTCCATCACCAACTCCCAGAGTATAGCCAAACCCATGTCCACTGAGTCAGTGATGCCATCCAACCATCTCATCGTCTGTTGTCCCCTTCTCTTCCTGCCTTCAATCTTTCCCAACATCAGGGTCTTTTCAAATGAGTCAGCTCTTCACATCAGGTGGCCAAAATATTGGAGTTTCAGCTTCAACATCAGTCCTTCCAATGAACACCCAGGACTGATCTCCTTTAGGATGGACTGGTTGGATCTCCTTGCAGTCCAAGTGACTCCAACACCACAGTTCAAAAGCATCAATTCTTTGGTGCTCAGCTTTCTTTATAGTCCAATTCTCACATCCGTACATGACTACTGGAAAAACCATAGCCTTGACTAGGCACACCTTTTTTGACAAAGTAATGTCTCTGCTTTTTAATATGCTGTCTAGGTTGGTCATAATTTTCCTTCCAAGGAGTAAGTGTCTTTTAATTTCATGGCTACAGTCACCATCTGCAGTGATTTTGGAGCCCCCAAAAATGAAGTCTGCCACTGTTTCCACCATTTCCCCATCTATTTGCCATGAAGTGATGGGACTGGATACCATAATCTTAGTTTTCTGAACATTGAGCTTTAAGCCAACTTTTTCCACTCTCGTCTTTCACTTTTATCAAGAGGCTCTTTAGGTCTTCTTCAGGTTGTCTTTGCCTATTGTATTTTCTTGCCTCCTTTGTCAAAAATAATGTACCCATAGGTGAGTGGGTTTATTTCCTGGCTTTCTATCTTGTTCCATTGGTCTGTATTTCTGTTTTTGTGCCAGTACCATACTGTCTTGATGACTGTAGTTTTGCAGTATAATCTGAAGTCAGGAAGATTGATTTCTCCAGCTCCATTCTTCTTTCTCAAGACTGCTTAGGCTACTTGGGGTCTTTTGTGTTTTCATATGAATTGTAAAATTTTTTGTTCTAGTTCTGTGAAAAATGCCATTGGTAATTTGATAAGAATCACATTGAATCTATAAACTGAATTTGGCAGTATAGTCATTTTCACAATATTGATTCTTCCTACCCAGGAACATGGAATATCTCTCCATCTATTTATGTTGCCTTTGATTTCTTTCATTAGTGTCTTATAATTTTCTATGTACAGTTCTTTTGTCTCCTTGGTAATTTTATTCCTAGATATTTAATTCTTTTTGTTGCAATGTGAATGGGATTGATTCTTTAATTTCTCTTTCTGATTTTTCATTATTAATATATAGAAATGCAAGTGATTTCTGTGTATTGATTTTGTATCCTGAAACTCTGCTAAATTCACTGATTAGCTCTAGTAATTTTCTGATACTATCTTTAGGGGTTTTCTATGTATAATATCATGTCATCTGCAAACAATGAGAGCTTTACTTCTTCTTTTCCAATCTGGATTCCTTTTATTTATTTTTCTTCTCGGATTGCGGTAGCTAGGATTTCCAGAACTATGCTGGCTAATAGTGGCAAAAGTGAACACCTTTGTCTTGTTCCTGATCTTAGGGGAAATGCTTTCAGTTTTTCACCATTGAGAATAATGTTTGCTGTAGCTTATCATATATGGCCTTTACTATGTTGAGGTAGGTTCCTTCCATGCCCATTTTTTGAAGAGTTTTAATCATAAATGGGTGCTGAATTTTGTCAAAGGGATTTTCTGCATCTATTGAGATGATCATATGGGTTTTATCTTTCGATTTGTTAATATGGAGTATCACATTGATTGATATGCATATATTGAAGAATCCTTGCATCCCTGAAATAAACCCAACTAGATTATTGTGTATGAGCTTTTTGATGTGTTGCTGAATTCTGTTTGCTAAAATTTTGTTGAGAATTTTTGCATCTATGTTCATCAGTGATATTGGCCTGTAGTTTTCTTTTTTTGTGTTGTCTTTGTTTGGTTTTGGTATCAGGGTAATGGTGGCCCTGTAGAATGAGTTTGGAAGTGTTCCTTCCTCTGCAATTTTTTGAAAGTGTTTTAGAAGGATAGGCATTAGCTCTTCTCTAAATGTTTGGTAGAATTCTCCTGCGAAGCCGTCTGGTCCTGGGCTTTTGTGTTTTTTTTGGGAGATTTTGATCACAGTTTCAATTTTTTGTGCTTGTAATTGGGTTGTTCATAATTTCTATTTCTTCCTGGTTCAGTCTTGGAAGATTGAACTTTTCTAAGAACCTGTCCATTTCTTCCAGGTTGTTTATTTTATTGCCATATAGTTGTTCATAATAGTCTCATAATCCTTTGTATTTCTGCATTGTCTGTTGTAACCTCTCCTTTTTCATTTCTAATTTTGTTGATTTGATTCTTCTCTCTTTTTTTCTTGAAGAGTGTGTCTAAAAGTTTATCAATTTTTTTCTTCTCATAGAACCAGCTTTTAGTTTTATTAATCTTTACTATTGTTTCTTTCATTTTAAAAATGTATTTCTGCTTCGATCTTTATGATTTGTTTCCTTCTACTAATTTTGGGCTTTTTTGGTTCTTCTTTTTCCAGTTGTTTTAACTGCATAGTTAGGTTGTCTATCCAATATCTTTTCTTGATTCTTGAGGTAGGACTGTATTGCTATAACCTTCCCCCTTAGAACTGGTTTTGCTGCATCCCATAGGTTTTGAGTTGTCGTGTTTTCATCATCATTTGTTTCTATAATTATTTTTGACTTCTCTTTTGATTTCTTTAGTAACCTATTGGCTATTTAGAAATGTGTTGTTTAATCTCCATCTTTTTGTGTTTCTTGCAGTTTTTTTTTTTGTAGTAATTGATATCTAGTCTCATAGCATTGTGGTTGGAGAAGATGCTTAATATGATTTCAATCTTAAATTTACTGAGATTTTATTTGTGCCCCAGATATGGTCTATTCTGAAGAATGTTCCATGTGCACTTGAAAAGAAGGTGTATTCTTCTGCATTTGGATGGAATGTCCTGAAAATATCAATGAGATCCATCTTATCTAATGTATCATTTAAGACTTGTGTTTTCTTATTAATTTTCTGTTTTGATGATCTGTCCATTGGTGTGTGGTGGGGGGAGCGTTAATGTTTCCTAGTATTATAGCGTTACTGTCAATTTCTCTTTTTAAGTCTGTTAGTGTTTGTCTTATGTACTGAGGTGCTCCTATGTTGGGTGCATAGATATTTACAATTGTTATGTCTTCCTGTTGGATTGATCCCTTGACCATTATGTAGTGTCCTTCCTTATCTCTTGTAATCTTTATTTTAAGGTCTATTTTGTTTGATATGAGGATTGCCACTCAAGCTTTCTTTTGCTTTGCATTTGCATGGAATATATTTTCCATCCTCTCACTTTCAGTCTATATGTGTCTTTAGGTCTGAAGTAGGTTTCTTGTAGACAACATATATATGGGTCTTGTTTTTGTATCCATTCAGCCAGTCTGTGTCTTTTGCTTGGAACATTAATCCATTTACATTTAAAGTAATTATTGATATATATGTTCCTTTTGCCATTTTCTTAATTGTTTGGGGTTGATTTTGTAGATCTTTTTGCTTTTCTTGAATTTCTTGACTATATAAGTTCATTTAACATTTGTTATAAAGCTGATTTGGTGGTACTGAATTCTTTTAACTTTTGCTTGTCTGAAAAGCTTTTCATTTTTCCATCAATTTTGAATGAGATTCTTGCTGGGTACAGTAATCTTGGTTGTAGATTTTTTTCCCTTTCAGTACTTTAACTATATCCTGCCATTCCCTTCTGGCCTGCAGAATTTCTGCTGAAAGATCAGCTGTTAAGTGTATGGGGTTTCCCTTGTATGTTACTTGTTGCTTCTCCCTTGCTGCTTTTAATAGTCTTTGTGTTTAGTCTTTGTTAGTTTGATTAGTATGTGTCTTGGCATGTTTCTCCTTGGGTTTATTCTGTTTGGGACTCTGTGCCTCTTGGACCTGATTGACTATTTCCTTTTCCACGTTGGGGAAATTTTGAACTACAATCTCTTCAAAAATTTTCTCATAACCTTTCTTTTTATTTTCTTATTCTGAAGTGAAGTGAAGTGAAGTCGCTCAGTCGTGTCCAACTCTTTTGCGACCCAATGGACTGTAGCCTACTAGGCTCCTCTGTCCATGGGATTTTCCAGGCAATAGTACTGGAGTGGATTGCCATTTCCTTCTCCAGGGGATCTTCCTGACCCAGGGATCAAACCTGGGTCTCCCACATAGTAGACAGACACTTTACCGTCTGAGCCACCAGGGAAGTCTTTCTTATTCTGGGACACCTATAATTCAAATGTTGGTACATTTGATATTGTCTCAGGGGTCGCTAAGACTATCTTCAATTCTTTTTACTTTATTCTGCTCTTCAGAAGTTATTTCCATCATTTTATCTTGCAGCTCACTGATTCATTCTTCTGCTTCAGATATTCTGCTATTGATTCCTTCTAGAGTATTTTTAATTTCATTAATTGTGTTGTTTGTCTCTATATGTTTATTCTTTGTTAATTGATTCTTGCATTTCTCCATTTGTTTTCAAGGTTTTTGACCATCTTTACTATCATTATTCTGAATTCTTTTTCAGGTAGCTTGCCTATTTCCTCTTCATTTATTTGGACTTCTGTGTTTCTAGTTTGTAGTATTTCTCTTCCTTTTAATTATTATTATTTTTTCTAACTTACTGTGTTTGAATTCTCCTTTTCCCAGGCTTCAAGGAAAGTTGAATTATTTCCTTGAAAGAAGGTTGAATTCTTTATTCCTTTTGGTTTCTGCCCTCCTAAGGTTGGCCTAGTGGCTTGTGTAAGCTTCTTATAGGGTGGGATTTGTGCTGAGTTTTTGGTTTTTGTTTGTTTGTTTGCTTTTCCTCTGGTGGTCAAGGCTGAATGATGTAGTAATCGTGTCTGCTGATGATTGGGTTTGTACTTTGGTTTTGTTTGTTGTGTATATAAGGAGTCCTGCACAGGGTGCTACTAGTGGTTGGGTGATGCTAGGTCTTGTATTCAAGTGGTCTCATTTGTATGAGTTCTCACTATTTAATACTCCCTAGGGTAGTTCTCTGGTGGTCTAGGGTCTTGGAGTCAGTGCTCCCACTCCAAGGGCTCGGGGCTTGATCTCTGGTCAGGAACAAAGATTCCATAGGTGGTTTGTTATGGTATTGCTGCTGCTGCTGCTAAGTCACTGCAGTCATGTCTGACTCTGTGTGACTCCATAGACGGCAGCCCACCAGGCTCTCCCTGGGATTCTCTAGGCAAGAACATCGGAGTGGGTTGCCATTTCCTTCTCCATTGCATGAAAGTGAAAAGTGAAAGTGAAGTCACTCAGTCACGTCTGACTCGTAGCGACCCCATGGACTGCAGCCTACCAGGCTCCTCCATCCTTGGGATTTTCTAGGCAAGAGTACTGGAGTGGCTTGTCATTGCCTTCTCTGTGTTATGGTATTAAGTGAGATTAAAACAAATATCCAAAAATGAGAAACAAAAGATGGACCACAGACAAATGGCAGCTTACAAAATCAGGCAAATAATAATTAAAATAATAGAATATACACATATACATCTATACCCATGAGCAAAGTGAAAATAGTCCAACAAAAATAAAGTACAGTAGATTGACCCAGAGAACAAAGTATATCAAAAATTATATTTACCACTTAAGAACAAGACTAACTAAAGCACAAACTGGAAAACAAAACTAAAGCAAGGTGCCAAGTCAAGAATAAAACAATGAAAACAAAACTAGCAAATATATTGAGAGGAAAGAAAAGAAAGAAAAGAAAGAAAGAGTAAATATGCAAAGTTAAACAGGTAGATGAAGAAGATTTATATACATGAAAGATTAACTGCAAGGGGGAAAAAACAGTAGGAAAGGCAAAAAAAGGAGTAAATGAATCCACCACAGGTATACACGTGTTCCCCATCCTGAACCCCCCTCCCACTTGCCTCCCTGTATCATCCCTCTGGGTCATCCCAGTGCACCAGCCCCAAGCATCCTGTATCATGCATTGAACCTGGACTGGCAATTCATTTCATATATGATATTATGACAAAACCAATACAATATTGTAAAGTAATTAACCTCCAATTAAAATAAATAAATTTTAAAAAAGGAGTAAATGTATAAAAAATATAATGGGTTTAAAAAATTAAAAATTAAAATTATAAAAAAGAAAAAAGAAAATAAATGGAAGAAGAAAGAAAAAAGAAAAAGGAAAATGCAGAATTGCAAAAGCCCCAACATAGAGGCAGAGGTTTATAACAATAAAAATTGTGCCTGAATATACACATATACCTATACACCCATAAGCACAATCAAAACAGCCCAACAAAAATAAAGTACAATAAATTGACTTGGTTAACAAAGGAAATGAAAAATTATATCTGCCAGAGCAAAACTAACTAAAGCAAAAACTGGAAAAAAAAAAAACTAAAGCAAGCTGCCAATTGGAGAATAAAGCAGTGAAAATAAAACTAACAATTGTGTTGAGAAGAAAGAAGAGAAAGGAAAGAAAAAAGAATAAATATGTAAAGTTAAATAGAGGTAGATAAAGAACATATATATGTATATTAAAGATTAACTGCAATGGGAAAGGAACAGGAGGAAAAGCAAACAAAAGAATAAATGTACAAAAAATGATATGTTTAAAAAGAAAAAAAGTAAAATTAAAAAGGCGGGGGGGGGGAGTGGGGAGAAAACTCCACAGAACTGCAAAAGCCCAACACAGAGGCAGAGGTTTATAACAACAATAAAAAAAAATGTGACTGAGGCGGGGAAAAAGGATTAAAAGCTTAACTGGATTTCGTAGTGCCAATAAAATCAACAACTACAACAGAGAGGAAAAAAAGAAAAAAATCCAAAAGAATCTACAGAACAAGTCAAAACATAAGAATAATAAATGTTTTTCTTGAGTCACTGCTGTTAGAGTCATTTCCCTCGCTGCGGGTCACAGTCCACCTTACCTCCTTAGGATGTCCTCCAACACTGTGCTAATCTTTGGATCAGCTGCGGGGGCAGCTCAGATTCTTATGTTGTCCTACTCCTGTGTGTTCTTGCCTCCAGTGTCCACGGCTATCAGAACTAGTGCATTTCTTTTGTGGGAGCACTCAATGACCTTTTATATATTCCATAAAAACAGAGTCTGCCTAGTTGATCATGTACATTTAATCTGCAGCTTGTACAGCTGGTGGAAAGATTTTGAGTCTTCTTCCTTAGCTACACTGCCCCTGGGTTTCAATTATGGTTTTATTTCCACCTCTACATGGGGGGTGTCCCCTGGGATTTGCTCCTGAGGCTTCCCTGGAGGACATGGGTTTGCCCCTGTGAGGGCCAGGTGCGGAGGTGATGCAGTTGCTTGGGTCACAGCAGCACCAGTTACTCAAGGGAGTTGGTGTCTAAAGCAGCAGGAAATATAGTGTTCTAGAAGGGTATGGAAACCAATATTGGCCAATATGTTCCAGTATTCTTACCTGGAGAGCCCCACTCCCTGACAGTGTAGCCTGGCAGGCTACAGTCCACAGGGTTACAAAGAGTTGGACATGACCACATGGACAGACCCAAGAGTTTTTTTGACTGTGGCAGCTCTGCCCCAGTGAGAGTTGAGTGTGAAGGTGGCACAGCTGCTTGGCTTGCTGGGACTCTCGTGGTGCCAGGTGTTCAGGGACACAGACTGCCTCCACTGCAGGAGTTATGGCCCTATCAGAGTCTTCTTTCAAGGCTCCTATAGATGGCAATCAGAAGACCTCTTTGACCAGTCTTTCTCTGTAGCTCCACCCATTCAGGGACTTAAAGGGCTCCCTTGACTTGGGTCCTTATCTGTGGTTTGGTGTGTCAGGCACATAGAGGGCACCCCCTGGCTGGAGTCCTACCCTGTAGATCCACGTGTCAGGCACTTAAAGGGGCACCCTGGGTGGGTCCTACTCTGTAGTTCAGTGTGTCAGGCATTTGATGAGCCAGCCTCTCTAATGTTCAGCTGCCAATGCTGGCTGTGTGGGGAGAGAGAAGCTATGGTGATGGCTCCACCCCCTACACGTGACTCAGCAGTATTGCCTTGCTTCCATGGCTGCCTGGCTTTCCTCTACCGGCATTTTCCACCACAGTCTTCTCTCTCACATCCTCTCAATCTGTCTCTCTGGGATGGCTCCGCAATCCCTAAACTTCAGCTCCCAGTCAGTGCGCCTTACGGGGACCAGCATTCCTGTCTGAGGTATGTATGGCTGCGGCAAGGACTGTCTGATTGTCATTCCATTTAGGCTGCCACAGATCAGCTGTTTCACTCTCAGCTTTAAATGTTTCTCCTCTGACTCAGATAATTGCCCCAATGTGGGGACTGGTCCCCTGCTTCAGTTCTCCTACTTGCTATGGGAAGGTTCAGTCCTGCTAACACTCCTGTCTTTCCCCCTAGTTCCTTCATCCTACAGAGTTTTGCATGGTTCTATATATTCTTTTCCACTGGTCAGTTCAGTTCAGTTCAGTCGCTCAGTCGTGTCCAACTCTTTGCGACTCCATGAATCGCAGTACGCCAGGCCTCCCTGTCCATCACCAACTCCTGGAGTTCACTCAGACTCACGTCCATTGAGTCAGTGATGCCATCCAACCATCTCAAACTCTGTCATCCCCTTCTTCTCCTGCCCCCAATCCCTCCCAGCATCAGAGTTTTTTCCAATGAGTCAACTCTTTGCATGAGGTGGCCGAAGTACTGGAGTTTCAGCTTTAGCACCATTCCTTCCAAAGAAATCCCAGGGCTGATCTCCTTCAGAATGGACTGGTTGGATCTCCTTGCTGTCCAAGGGTGGAAAAGGTCAGTTTTCATTCCAATCCCAAAGAAAGGCAATGCCAAAGAATGCTCAACTACTGCACAATTGCACTCGTCTTACATGCTAGTAAAGTAACGCTCAAAATTCTCCAAGCCAGGCTTCAGCAATACGTGAACCGAGAACTTTCTGATATTCAAGCTGGTTTTAGAAAAGGCAGAGGAATCAGAGATCAAATTGCCAACATCCGCTGGATCATGGAAAAAGCAAGAGAGTTCCAGAAAAATGTCTATTTCTGCTTTATTGACTATGCCAAAGCCTTGCACTTCTGTGTCTGAGTGATTATTGCTGATGTATCCATCAAGAAAGATGTAATCCATGTCCACCTACTCCTCCACCATCTTGTTCTACCTCTCTCATTACTTTACTTTTTGTTATGATAAGTACTGCTTTAGGGATCAGAGAATTTTGGGTCAAGGTGTAGAAAGGAAGCAACACTGCAAAATCTCTCTCTCAGATTTGCTAAAAGGACAGTCAGTTCAATCCCTCAGTCATGTCCAACTCTTTGTGACCCCATGGACTGCAGCACTCCAGGCTTCCCTGTCCATCACCAATTCCTGGAGTTTACTCAAACTCATGTCCATCAAGTCAGTGATGCCACCCAACTATCTAATCCTCTGTCATCCCCTTCTCCTCCCACCTTCAATCCTTCCCAGCATCAGGGTCTTTTCAAATGAGTCAGCTCTTCAGATCAAGTGGCCAAAATATTGGAGTTTCAGTTTCAGCATCTGTCCTTCCAATGAATATTCAGGGTTGATTTTCTTTAGGATTTACTGGTTTCATCTCCTTGCAGTCCGAAGGACTCTCAAGAGTCTTCACAAATATCACAGTTCAAAAGCATCAATTCTTCAGCACTCAGCTTTCTTTATAGTCCAACTCTCACATCCATACATGACTACTGGAAAAGCCATAGCTTTGACTAGATGGACCTTTGTTGGCAAAGTAATGTCTCTGTTTTTTAATAGGCTGTCTAGGTTGGTCATAGCTTTTCTTCCTAGGAGCAAGTGTCTTGTAATTGCATGGCTGCAGTCTCCATCTGCAGTGGTTTTGGAGTCCTCCAAAATAAAGTCTGTCACTGGTTCCATTGTTTCCCTATCTATTTGCCATGAAGTAATGGGACCAGAGGCCATGATCTTAGTTTTATGAGTGTTGAGTTTTAAGCCAACTTTTTCACTCTTCTCTTTCACTTTCCTCAAGAAGTTGTTCAGTTTTTCTTTGCTTTCTGCCATAAGGGTAGTGTCATCTGCATATCTGAGGTTATTGGTATTTTTTCTGACAATCTTGATTACAGCTTGGGCTTCATCCAGCCTGGCATTTCTCATGATCTACTCTGCATATTAGTTAAATAACAGGGTAACAATATACAGTCATGTTATGTGTATAAAGAATCATGGTAGCCCCACTCCTAAAGATGGTTAGTCAGTGTGCCTAAGAGAAGGTCCAAGAATTTGCATGTCTATTAAGCTTCCAAGTGATGCTTATGTTCTTGGTCTATGAGCCCTGCTGATCTAGGGCTCTGTGGGATCCTCAGGATTTGAACTTCAGGAAATCCCTTGATTACTACTAGATTAGAGGCAAGGAAAATGCCCAGGAATAATAATGATAACTTGGAATAACACAGTGGCAATAAAAAGCTGAAGATGTTTTAGCAGATGGAAAAACTAAGACTAGTGGATCATAGGTCCAATTAGGAGCTTTGAAAACAAGCATCCTATCTCACAGCAGTGTACAACATTTTCAGCTTTTCATTATCCTTTATTTTTACCCCTCACTCCTTTCAATTCTCATTTTTAAAAATCTTGCTTAAATGATTATCATGTAGTCATAATCACACCTTTGCATATACTCTCACTGCCTTGCCCCCAACCCCAAATTTCATTGTACTTTATCTTTTGCTTTGCAAATGTTGCTTTATTAATCCTCATACTATATTACAGCATAAATATGTTGAATGATTGAAAATTAATGCTAAATCAAATTTATGAGCTATAGTGTTCAAAGTGTATTTCCTAATTAACACCAAGGACTACATGCATGCATAATTACATGTAAATGAGGTACTTTGAATTTTATAGCTGATTTGCAATATTGTTTTAGCTTCGGATGCAAATCAAAGTGATTCAGTTACATATATATTATATATGTATGTATACATATATTTATGTGCTTAGTCACTCAGTCGTGTCTGACTCTTTGTGACCCCATGGACTGTAGCCCACCAGGCTCCTCTGTCCATGGGGATTCTCCAGGCAAGAATACTGGACTGGGTTGCCATTTCCTTCTCCAACATATATGTATGCATTAGGTTATTTTCCATTATAGGTTATTACAAATTATTGAATATATCATTGTACTTATTTTGATATTAAAAAAACTCTTGGTTAAACCCAGTCCCCTGACCATGTTTCCTGCATTTCAGAAAAGCACAAAGCAGTGATGCTTATGATGAGGGTACTTTAACTTTACCAGTACTAACTTCCACTGGGTCCCCAGTGCAGTCTGGCAGGCATACTGTTCTGGCCCATTTTCTCTCTCACACTCCATTTTCTCTGTTCCATTGAGCATGGAACTCAGCAAAAAGCCATCTATGAACCAGGAAGCAGGTCTTTACCAGGCACAGAATCTGTCAGCACCTTGATCCTGGACTTCTTAGCCTCCAGAATTAAGAGAAATAGATCTCTTGCTATTTGTAAGCTACCCAGTCTGCCATATTTTGTTATAGCAGTCCGAACAGACTAAGACAAAGAGCTATCTGCAGATTTTACCTCTGAAAACTTCTGGCCTGGTCCAGCTATGCTGAGTCTCTATTTCACAACTTACACATCTCTAGGGCTCTTCAGGGTCCTTGGGGTTTGAACTTCAGGAAACCCCTTGTGAGCAGACTGCCTGAGTGAAATGACCTCCTCACTGCTTTTTTGAAAGCCTCAGGTCAGTCCTGTAGACATTTAAGCTCAGCTCAACTCCTGCTGAGCCAGCCACGGTGAGAGATGGAGGGATTTTGTTGCATCAGGGGCTTTAATAACAGAGTATTTACATTGGCACAGAGCGTCAGCCTGGTTATGAAGACAAGGGAATCTATAATGTGGTATTTTAGTGCCCCATACAAATTTTACATCTCTGCTTGCACGTGTGTCATAAATGTTTTTTTTTTTTTTTTTCCCCCTCTCTTGTATATTCAGGCTAATGATTGGATCTGAGGGTTTTGAATTTTTTCCTTAGGCAGTTTTCTCACAACAAATTATCTTTCTTCTTTTTTCTTCAAAAGAAATGATATATCTGAATTGTTTCAAAGGCTTCTAGGCTGTTATTTTAAAACTATTTACTAAAATTATTTGGATATTATTAATACTTTGAAAAATTTTCATTTGATGTTTTAACTAAGAAAAAACTCATTTTTTAACTGAGATGTTTTAGAAGTCACAGGAATATTTTAACTCCAACTTATATACTGTTTGGAAAAAAATATTATTCTACTATTAAAAAGTTAACCAAGCAATAAATTATGTCAGTCGCTTTTTAATAGGGAATGAATAAATAAAATCAGTGTTTCTACTTGTCAGAATCAGACACTATTTTAATGTGCTTAACACACAGCATCTACTTTAGTCTTCACAACTATGCATTATTAACCAGATATTTACAGATTATGGCAATAAGCACAGAGTGTTTATATGACTCTAGGCAAATTCTACATTTAGTGGCAAGGCTGTGATGGAGCCTAATTTTTCTGTTCTTGATCCTACAAGCCCAAACACCATATATGTGTGGCTAGCCCTGGCGTGCTGCTATTCATGGGGTCGCAAAGAGTCAGACACGACTGAGAGACTGAACTGAACTGAACTGAACTGAACTGAGGCTGAACTATGTTTTCCAGAATTCTTTCTTATATATTTTCAGTTAGATGGGGTCACCTGAGAGATGTTGGTGGAGACTGGGAAGCAGGAGTGAAGGAGCAGCCACACTGCAGGTCATGTATGGTGTTGATGACCTCAGTGGCTCACCGCATTGGCGGGAGGCAGCAACTGGATCTGAAACTGCCAGCGACCTGGTTCTTGGACTTTTTAATCAACATATATTGATAGGAGACCAGACTAGAAATTCAGACGAGGCTTTATTGGGATTGGTGCTGCAGCAGGAGGGAGTGAAAATAACAGGTTCCTTTGCTCATTCTCTGAAGGGGAGTGGCAAGCTGGTTACTTATATGGGTTAGGGCTGGGGCTGGTCCGGGCTTCCAAGGTGGTACAGTGGAAAAGAACATGCCTGCCAATGCAGGAGGGACGGGTTCAATTCCTGGATGGGGAAGATCCCTTGGAGAAGGAAATAGCAAATCACTCCAGTATTCTTACCTGGGAAATCCCAAGGACAGAGGAGCCTGGCAGGCTACAGCCCATGGGTTTGCAAAGAGTCAGACAGGACTTAGCTACCAAACAGCAAAAAACAAAGGAGCTGGCCCAGGCACAGACCAGAGGGATGGGTTAGGTGGTCTGCCCTCCCGCTTAGTGGTGCTGTTTGCAGGGATCATTCACAGTATTTCTCTTTTGCTCCCAGCTCCTCAGAAATGGTAGTTGGGTTTTTGGTCTTTTTGCATATTTGTTGTTAATAATTTTCCCCAATTGCCCACATGTGCACTTATTTTAGTCCCTTATAGTTTCCTAGCATTCTCTTGCTTGCCAGATGCAAACACTGCAGCTAAGATTCAGAGGTCCCAGATTGTGTCACAACTTCCCCACTTTCTCCTGAATCTTTCTTTAATTTTCTGGACTCCCAGAAAAAGTGTGAGCTTAGGTTGTCATAAAGGACTCCAGCTTTTGCAGGTGTGTGTATATACATACACATCATATGAAGTTTTCAAATATAGCTTCCATATATATTTCTTTTTTTTTTAACAATGCTGTATTGGTTTTGCCATACATTGACATGAATCCACCACGGGTGTACATGCATAGAGGGGGGTTCATGTTTGGGAACGCATGTACACCCATATGTATTTCATATATGAAATACACCCTTTATATACCCATATATGTAATATATATGTATGGATATATTGTGTATATATTAGGTAAAGATCAAAATTCTTCATGATTTTGCTTCTCTGATTGAACACTGAGTGATCCAGTTGCATTATAAACAGTTTACAAACTGTTTATATTCTAAATATAAAATATTTTATAAAGTACAAAATGTTATAATATAAATTATTTTATATTATAAACCTGATTCTACTGAAATAATAAATGCCATATGAAATTTTATTCATGTTCTAAAGTTGAATTATTCTTTAATGAGACTACTGCTTTGAACCAGAGTTATTTTCTTTAGTTCTTTCAGAAGAATGAATGAATGGATGAATTTATGAAAATGACATTTAACATAAATGTTTTGTTAATATATGAGATGTTACTACTTTGTTGCTTTTACACCATCCTGGGCCAACAAATCCTTTCTGTTTGGATACATCATGTAAATAATTGTCACTCATTTTCTTACAACTTCAGTGTCAAGAGTCAAGAGTCAAAGTAAATCTTGAGGAGCCTTTCCTTCTTCTGCTCATCATCTAACCTTGCATGCTCCTGGGCCTTTATCCTTATCCTTAGGGGGACTATGTAATGAAACGCCCACCGTTTCACCTCTGCAGTGGCAGAAATATGTTGAGTTTGTCTTTCTTTTTGTGTGTGCACCATGAGTTACCTGTGAGTTACCTGAGTATTCTTGAACAATTTTGTACACTAACCCATTACATATACTTACAGCAGAATCTTTAGACCACAAAGAAATCTAATCTGAAACAAATCTAGTCTTAACCAGCACAATAATCTTGGCCATTTTTCCTTAATTTGAAAAGACAAATGTGCTTTCCCAAAATATGCTTATGCTTTAAAAATATATATGTTCTCTATTCAGGACTCAAAACATTATCCTGCTAAGGAGCAAAAATGGCTGTAATCTGTGAAGCCACATGCAAAGTTATGTTTGTTCTGCCAACCTGAAACAGTTAGATGTAAGCTAAAGACAGCAAATGAAAACATACATACCTCCAGGCTACCTGACACTTATCATGTAGAAATGCATAGCTTGATATTTGTCTTATTAGATCAAATAATACATACTGAAAAAATATAATGTTTTCTATCAAGCAAGTTAAAAATGATGCAAGCATATTTCTCCATTGATTCTTTGCATAATTGGTCTTGATCCACACTGAGATTTATTATCTCCACTTTCAAAGTACATGAGTAACCTGATTTGTTTCTCACCACTTGCACTTTTATCATCCCAGTTGAAGGCACCATTTTATCTTCACCTGAATTACTGCAGTAGCCTCCTTGTTTCTCCTTCCATCTGCATTCCACAAAGCAGTTGGAGAATCCCTTTTAGAATCAAGTCACATTGAATCACTCCTCTGTTCAAAGTGCTTCATCAGTGTCTGTTTACATCACTTGAAGGCAAGGCCAAATGTTGGATCATGATTCACCTGTTTGTCTTGAGTCTCTTGCTAGAAAATAGGAGGGCAGGGATCTTTGTTTTTGTTGTTGTTGCTGTTTCACCCTCAGAACCTCAATCAATGTTTGAGACAGGATAGGTGCTTAATAGGACTTCCCAGGTGGCACTAGTGGTTAAGATAATAACTATGCAAGGACCCAGTGAATGAACTTTGATGTTAAAGTGAAGTGAGACTGACATCAGGAATAACGAATTATGTATTTCTAAAGATAATAGCTCAACCAGTATCCGTATATTCAGTGAAGCACCTAAAAGACATCTGTCTCTAGTTGCTTTCCCCAATGTAAATACAGTCATGCTGTGTTATGGAACCTGTACCTCTTTCGTGGCATGTAAATCTAAGCATTTCTATTAGAGAAGGATCTCACTTAAAAATAGCCCTTCTTTGATATAAAACTTTCTCTTTTACAAGTGAAAAAGTGATCTCACTAACAGTTAATACAGCACGCTTTTTGAACTGCATTCCTTTTGCCAGATGCTGAAAATTGCATCATTTCCTGTTTGTCTGGAGACTGATGGCATGATTTCACCTTTGTTTAAAATGACAATGTCCTCATGGCTGTGGTAAAATGTTGGCCTCTATATAAAATAATCACACTTAAAATGAATCTAAAATCTGGATCTCCATATTACCAGATGTCAAGTAACAATTTCAGGAAAACTATACTATCCTCATGTGTAGATATATGCAAAGATAATCCATAGATTTTATTCAAAAAAATACCGTGCTTAAGAATGTTTTTAAATGCTAGGTTTGTTACACAGAAATGTGTCTTGTGACATTTTAATTCTTTCTATTATACAAATTTGTAACAGGATTGCTCAAAGGAACTTAACAAGACTCAAAGTAATTATTCTCATCCATCTCACTGAAGATATATAAATCTTACATTAAAGATTTTGCAGGTTATGGAAATATATTGTCTCTATAAAACACATTCAGCATCGGAAGGATTCAGCTGAGGCTTTGAAATAATAATTTTGAGAAACCCAACTGATTTAAATTAGCGCTCAACAATATTGCCCAGGAAATCACACTATAGGTCTTTCACTCCATGTTTATGTCTCTTCCATAAGTAGATTATGCTAATAGGTGCCAAGAGATTCATATCTCCAGCAGGCTGAGATTGGCTGTGGTTACTTTAAATTCTCTTTCTCTCAAAGGGCGGACATCATAACCCAAAGCATTTTCATTATGATTCGCTTAACAAGACAATGTGTGGCAGGTAAACTGCCTATCGATAATATTTAGTGAGTATTCATTCTGGACAAGCTTTGTAATGTGGTTTTGGAGAAGAAAGGCAAATAAAAGAAGTCATGATCTTTCTTTATAGACACTTGAGTGAAAATTAGCATTCCCCTTCTCCTTTTTATAGTGACACATGAAGTATAGAGTAATTCCCCACGTAGTCAGGTCTCACTAACTATAACTTATTCTTGAACATATACTAGGTCCTAAATCCTTACCTCCACATTTCCTGAAGAAATTATAAACTGTATATGTAAAGCACATGAACAGACCAATAAATAAACATGAAAATTAACAAAAAAATCCACCTTGAGAAGAGAATATTTGACCTCTTTCCAGCATTATTGTCTCTGGCTCCCTCTTTTTTTAAATTGATAAAATTATGATAACAAGAGTATTGATATTATACATACATGTGAGTATGAAATGAGATAAAGCACAAAGATCATAACACAAAATCAGCACTCAAAAATTATTAAATACTAAATATTACTACTTTAATAATAAAGTAATATTAAAGTATTATTGATAGTAGTATTATTATGTGTGTGCTCAGTCACTCAGTTGTGTCTGACTCTTTATGACCCCATGGATTGTAGACTACCAGTCTCCTCTCTCCATGGAAATTTCCAGGCAAGAATACTGGAGCAGGTTCCCATTTCCTACTGCTGAGGATCTTCCTGACCCAGGGGCTGAACCAGTTTCTCTTGTGTCTCCTGCATTGTCAGATGCATTCTTTACCACTATGCCACCTGGAAACCCCTTATTATTATTATACTTTATTATTAAAGTAGTAGGAATAGCATTAGCAGCAGCAGCAGCCCCTCTAAAAATAGGAGGCTTAGTAGTCAATTCATGAACTAGAATTGAGTATCTTTTATATGTCAGAGAGTAGGTCCTGGAAAAATGAAAATAAACCATATATTCCATACCCCTGATTATTTCTTAGGTTTTAGCAAAACACAAACATACTACAAAATACAAAGATACAAATAGAATGTGGTAAGTATTCTGATTACATTCGATAAGGTGTTATAAGAGTACTTAGAAGGTCATTGCTTGGCAATGGCCTTTTTCTGGCATTTTTATACTGTCTGCTTAAATCTAGACAAAACTTTAAATAGAATTTATTCTTGTCATTTTTGAGAAGATATCAACCATTGCTACCCAGTGAACTTATCTGAGCTGTATGGCCAGTACATTGATCAGCTATCACATACAGAATCTTTCTCAAAGTCACCAGGACTTCAACATGCATCCATGTGACAGAAGATTACAACTCACATTGGTTATACAACCAATATTCCATTACAATGAATGTCCAGTGAGTCGATATCATAGAGTATTTTTGTAAGATGGGATTTCACTGGTGCAGAAACTCTAGGTATATAACCCAGCACCACTGTTCAGAGTGTTATTTTAACTGCAACTGGTTTTTCATTCAAATGGTCTTGAGGCTAGATAATGTGATTCCACCTGTATAAGCTACAGTAAAAATGCAAAATAATATTTTAGGTTTCTCATAGTTCTGCTATTTATTTGGAATAAATCCATGATAAAACTGTTTACATTTTCTTAAATGAGTAAAATTAGCAATTGTAAAAAATATTAACTTTGTAAAGAAAATTCTGATATCTTAGTTTTCGATCAGTTACACCCACAGATAACTTGTCATATCTCATGTAACAAAAGAGTATGTGGACAAAATGCACTCTGCACAGCCAAAGACACTGGAGGTATACTAAATGCATACCCCTCTATCACCCATTGCAAACATTTCTTTGGAAATAGGCCTTGTTAATGAGAGCCATAGTAACAACATCTTTGTTTTCAATTTCCTTCTATTTTAGAATGAAAATTCATAAGCAATAATTACCTTGCCCTTTGGAAGGCACTAAAATATCAGCTGACAGTTTGATAGGAGGTGGAGTTTTGTACATCTTCAAATAGTAGTATTAGCAATTGATGATGAACATTTCTTAGCAGGAGAGGCCTGCTTATTATTATTATTACTAATTAGAAATGGGATATGCATGTTATACAAAATTATGACCATGGTTTAAATTGGCTGCAGAACCCTCAATGATGGTCTTGCAACACGACAATAAAAAGATAAATCATCTGATTTCAAAATAAGCAAAAGAACTGAATAGTTATTTCTTTAAGGAAGATGAAAAAATGGCCAATAGTGCAAGACAATTATTTGATATCATTATTTATTAGGGGGCCTTCCCTGATGGCTCAAATGATAAAGAATCTTCCTGTAATGCAGGAGACCCAGGTTTAATCCCTGGGTCAGTAAGATCTCTTGGAGAAGGGAATGGTTACCCACTCCAGCATTTTTGCCTGGAGAATTTCATGGACAGAGGAGCCTGGAGGGCTACAAAGATGGGGTTGCAATGAGTCAGACATGTAAGCAACTAACACAGTAATTAGGGAAATTCATGTCAAAGCCATGAGGGCACACCACCACATAATCCTTAGAATTGTTATACTACTACTACTACTAAAAAGAAATGAAGAGTATGTGTTGATATAAGATGTGGAGAAAATGAAATCCTTATATATAGTCAGTGGGGATGTCTATAATGTAGCTGCCAGTCTGTAAAACAGTTAACAATTCCTCAAATGCTAAATGCAAAGTACCCATAAGACTCAGCAATTCTTAGGTATATAACCAAGAGAAATGAAATCATACATAAAAATAAAACTTACACATAAATTTTATAGTACCATTATTTATAACACAAAAATTGGAAACAACCTCAGATATCCATCAACTGGTAAGTGGAAAAATAAACTGTGGTCAGTTCAGTTCAGTCAGTTATCATGTCCAACTCCTTGTGACCCAATGGACTGCAGCACAATAGGCTTCCCTCTCTATTACCAACTCCCAGAGTCTACTCAAATTCATATCCATCATGTTGGTGATACCATCCAATCATCTCATCCTCTGTCATCCCCTTCCCTCCCACCTTCATTCTTTCCCAGCATCAGGGTCTTTTCAAATGAGTCAGCTCTTCACATCACGTGGCCAAAGTATTCGAGCTTCAGCTTGAGCATCAGTCCTTCCAGTGAATGTTCAGGATTGATTTCCTTTAGGATGGACTGGTTGGATCTCCTGGCAGTCCAAGGGACTCTCAAGAGTCTTCTCCAATACCACAGTTCAGTTCAGTTCAGTTCAGTTGCTCAGTCATGTCTGACTCTTTCAGACCCCATGAATTGCAGCACGCCAGGCCTCCCTGTCCATCATCAACTCCCGGAGTTCACTCAAACTCATATCCATCGAGTCGGTGATGCCATCCAACCATCTCATCCTCTGTCATCCCCTTCTCCTCCTGCCCTCAATCTTTCCCAGCATTGGGGTCTTTTCAAATGAGTCAGCTCTTTGCATCAGGTGGCCAAAGTATTGGAGTTTCAGCTTCAACATCAGTCTTTCCAATGAACACCCACCCAGGACTGATCTCCTTTAGAATGGACTGGTTGGATCTCCTGGCAGTCCAAGGGACTCTCAAGAGTCTTCTCCAATACCACAGTTCAAAAGCATCAATTCTTCTGTGCTCAGCTTCCTTTATAGTACAACTCTCACATCCATACATGACCACTGGAAAAGCCATAACTTTGACTAGACGGACCTTTGTTAACAAAGTAATGTCTCCGTTTTTTAATATGCTGTCTAGTTTGATCATAACTTTCCTTTCAAGGAATAAGTGTCTTTTAATTTCATGGCTGCAATCACCATCCGCAGTGATTTTGGAGTCTAAAAAATAAATTCAGGCACTGTTTCCACTGTTTCCCCATCTATTTCCCATGAAGTGATGGGACTGGATGCCATGATCTTAGTTTTCTGAATGTTGAGCTGTAAGCCAACTTTTTCACTTTCCTCATTCACTTTCAAGAGGCTCTTTAGTTCTTCTTCACTTTCTGCCATAAGGGTGGTGTCATCTGCATATCTGAGGTTATTGATATTTCTCCAGGCAATCTTGTTTCCAGCTTGTGCTTCCTCCAGCCCAGCGTTTCTCATGATGTACTCTGCATAGAAGTTAAAGAAGCAGGGTGACAATATACAGCCTTGACATACTCCTTTTCCTATTTGGAACCAGTCTGTTGTTCCATGTCCAGTTCTAACTGTTGCTTCCTGACCTGCATACAGGTTTCTCAAGAGGCAGGTCACATAGACTGGTATTCCCATCTCGTTCAGAATTTTCCACAGTTTATTGTATATATTCATATATATATTAGTATTATATAAAATATATAGTATATAAGTATATATATGTATACTTATAGATAGTATATTAGTTTGGCTAACTAATAAGTTCATCTCTAATCATAGTAAATGACTTATGTAAGTTAATATTTAAGGAATACAGTTTTAAATTATTTCTAAGAATCCACCAGTAACACGGGAGACCTCGGTTCGATCTCTCCATTCGATCTCAGGTTGGGAAGATCTCCTGAAGGAGGGCATGGCAACTCACTCCAGTATTCTTGCCTGGAGAATCCCCCTGGACAGAGGAGCCCGCTGGGCTACAGTCCATTGGGTGACAAAAAGTCAAACGATTGAACGACTAAGTACTGGCAAATGTTAATTTACTTACAAAGTGTATCGAGATTTTTAAATGTCTGTAAATGTAATGAGGGGAAAGAGAAGATAATATTCTCTTATGAGAGAGAAAATGCTATACTTCCTACTCTTAACTGGAAAACTGCAAAGGAGACAAGTATATGGAAAAGTCTAGATATAAGCCAAATGAGTTAAGAGCTCCAACAAATGTAAAGGAAAGAAACAAAATTAAATGAGTGATATTAAATCAGATAGGAAAGATCAAAGAAGAGTCAATCAAAGAAGAAGATATTTGAGCTGGAATAGTATAAGAAAATAAAATTTTTATTTTATTATTTAAAAAATTATGTTCTCTCATTATTAAAAAGCTTCATTTTCACTCTAGTTTTGGGGTATTTTACAATATTTAGATTTACTTCTAATAATCTAGAGTATTTACTCATATAAACACCCTGGGAAATAAATGCCAAATTTGGCTGATTACAATCACTTTTTAAGCATATGTAATTAAAAGTCAACAAAGTATACTTTATTTACTAAGCGCACGGGAAACTCAAATCTGCAGGGGTTGCCTTTTCATCACTGTACCATGTTCACATTCCTTACACACTTTCTGTGCAAGAACCAAACATAGTAAACATAACAATAGTATAACGTAAATTATGAAAATATAAAGTTAGCCCAAATATATTTGGAGGGTTAGCTTACTTGAGCTAAATCTTGTAAAATAAACAATTGCCCCTTCCTGTAAGTGTTGAATATTAAATCTTACCTTGATTTATGGTGTTGGAAAATTACAAAGGCATGCTTTTTAATATATATGATCAGTAAGGCTGAATAGCTCACTAATGCACTGTATTCCCTAATGAACCAACCAATTTGATAACTTTGCCAATGCCAGCTTTCAAACAAAGCAGCCCCTCATTGACATTCCAGTGCAATAGCTAGTAACAATTAGATTTCATTCTAGCATTGTATCTTGTCATTGTAATCCCAACAAGAGATGCTCTCCTTATAATCTATAGAATTGACATAAATGTAAATGTTAGTCCAACCCACCAAATAAGCAGTCTGTGGACTTTCATTACCAGATATAAGCTCACATCTGTCTCATTGTCATATATTGTTTTTCCATGTCATTTGTTTTCTAGTCTTTGAAAAGACCAACAGGTTTTTTGAAACCCTATCACAAAATAGGGTTGTCATTTGGCAAATTTTTTCATGATCTGGAAAAAAAATACCTTTCTTTTGTTAACATTGCCTCTTTAGAAACTAAATAAATAAATGGGATGCTTTATGCACATTGCGTGAATAGAAAACTCAGAGGTTTTCTAAATAGCATATATGTTAGAATCTAAAAATTATTCAAAGAACTGTATTCAAAACATCACTTCTCTGCTCACATAAAACAGTTATTGTGGCAATTTGAGATTAATGACAAAAGGCTTCTAAGGACTTTGAAGGAAATAATATCACTGAACTACATTGTTTCATGGAGACAAGACAGAGTTGAATTTCTTATACATTAGGTTAGCTATAGACAGCTAAGAAAGGTTATTTTAAATTTAAGTGGTTATCAAAGTGACTGAATTGCACATGAATATATAAACATAGTGTTCAATGAGTTTTTCAGGATTTTTAAAATATTGCATTAACTTTCTTAATGACCCAGATAACTACAATGGTGTGATCACTCACTTAGAGTCAGACATCATGCAGTGTGAAGTCAAGTGGGCCTTAGGAAACATCACTATGAACAAAGCTAGTGGAGGTGATGGAATTTCAGCTGAGCTATTTAAATCCTAAAAGTGATGTCTTAAAGTGCTGCACTCAGTATGGCAGCAAACTTGGAAAACTCAGCAGTGGGCACAGGATTGGAAAAGGTCAGTTTTCATTACAATCTGAAAGAAAGACAATGACAAAGAATATTCAAACTACCACAAAACTGTGCTCATTTCACATGCTAGCAAGGTAGTACTTAAAATCCTTCAAGTTGGGCTTCAACAGTACACGAATCGAAAACTTCCAGATATACAAGGGGTTTAGAAAAGGCAGAGAAACCAGAGATCATTGCCAACAGCTGCTGGATCATAGAAAGAGCAAGGGAATTGCAGAAAAAACATCTATGTTTGCTTCACTGACTACATTAAAGCTTTTGATAGTGTGGCTCACAACAAACTGTAGAAAATTCTTAAAGAGATGGGAATACCAGACCACCTTAACTGCCTCCTGAGAAATCTGTATGCAGGTCAAGAAACAACAGTTAGAACTGGATATGGAACAATGGACTGGTTCAAAATTAGGAAAATAATGTCAAGGCTATATATTGTCACCCTGCTTATTTAACTTAAATGCAGTTATATCAGGCAACATGCCAGGCTGGATGAAGCTTAAGCTGGAATCAAGATTCCAGGCAGAAGTATCAATAACTTCAGATATGCAGATGACACCACCCTATTGGCAGAAAGTGAACTAAAGAATCCCTTTGATGAAGGTGAAAGAAGAGAGTGAAAAAGTTAGTTTAAGGCTCAACATTCCAAAAACGAAGATCATGGCTTCCGGTCCCATCACTTAATGGCAAATAGAGGAGGAAACAATGGAAACAGTGACAGACTTAATTTTCTTGGGCTCCCAAATCACTGCATATGGTGACTATAGCTGTGAAATTAAAAGACACTTGCTCCTTGGCAGAAAAGCTGTGACAAACCTTGAATATTCATTGGAAGAACTGATGCTGAAGCTGAAGCGCCAATACTTTGGCCATCTGATGTGAAGAGTAGACTCATTGGAAAAGACTGTGATGCTGGGAAAGATTGAAGGTAGGAGAAGGGGACAACAGAGGATGAGATGGTTGGATGGCATCACTGATTCAACGGACATGAGTTTGAGCAAACTTTGGGAGTTAGTGAAGGACAGGTAAGCTGCAGTCCATGAGGTCACAAAAAGTCAGACACAACTGAGCAACTGAACAACAACACAGTTAACCTTCAGATTTCTGAAAAGATGATGAACCAATATACATTGCTGGCTCACTATCCTGAAATCTACTAGAAAGGGAGAAGACATAGAAGGGAATTTTATGAACCATGGACAATATCATTGGGCTCCCCAGGTGGCACCAATGGTAAGAGCCCACCTGCCAGTGCAGGAGACATGAGACACAGGTTCTATCCCTAGGTGAAGAAGATCCCCTGGAGGAGAGTATGCCAACATACTCTAATATTCTTGGCTGGACATTCTCATGGACAGAGGAGCCTGGCAGGCTACAATCCATGGGGTGGCAGAGAGTTGGACACAACTGAAGCAACTTAGTATGCAAGCACAGACACTAACACTAAAACTGTTTAAAGCCCTTTGGGGAGATTAAAGATATCTGAGTATCAACACGGCAGAAATTACCCAGTGGTCTAGAGTTGTGGATGAGGAAGAATTCTCACATTATTTCCTCCCTATCCCCAGCTCACCACTTTATTTAGTGAACCAATGTCTCTATTATTAGGATTGAAAAAGAGAAAGCAAAACAGAAATAAAAATAGTAGGACTAGCCCAAATCAAACCTGAGAGTTTGGGTTAAGACATTAAGATACAAACATACAGGCCCCCACAACTTGGGCCTTTGTGACTCAAAACCTCTGAGGGTTGTGTCAATAACTTATGTTTTAACAAAACTACCATGTATGTCTGATAAATACTCCAGTTTGAGAAAATCTAGAGCCTACCTGGGGTGGGAAGGGATTAACAACAGCGATAGGTATGCCAGTCATGCCTCTGGCAAAACTTTCTCTTTCTAGAGAAAGAAAAACAGTACTTGATAGTGTAATTAAAAAAAAAAAAAAATCCAGAGGGAAAAGACTGTCTATAATGGGTAGAGGGGGGAAAATGTAAATAGTTCAACTCACATTTTGCTATGTCAAGTTCTCTGTCTTGAAGTGTTTCAACTCTCTTCCTAAAGTCACAAGAAGCATTATAAATATACTCATAGAGAGAAGCAATACTAGAAGTGTATTAGAAACATAAAACAGTTTTAAAGAAAAAACAAAAAGAAGCATTAAATATGGAAAGAAATACTAAAATTACTAAAATAAAGCATAAGTAACCAGATGGACTCAACTAAAGAACAAACTAGCGAGCTGAACAATGATGTCCAAGGACTCTTCCAGAAGTCAGGGATAAAGAAATAAAAATAATGAGAGAAAAGGTAAAGTAAGAGATATGAAGGATATGAATGCTGCTGCTGCTGCTAAGTCGCTTCAGTCATGTCCGGCTCTGTGTGACCCCATAGACGGCAGCCCACCAGGCTCCTCTGTCCCTGGGATTCTCCAGGCAAGAACACTGGAGTGGGTTGCCATTTCCTTCGCCAATGCATGAAAGTGAAAAGTGAAAGTGAAGTCACTCAGTTGTGTCCGACCCTCAGTGACCCCATGGACTGCAGCCTTCCAGGCTCCTCCGTTCATGGGATTTTCCAGGCAAGAGTACTGGAGTGGAGTGCCATTGCCTTCTCCGTTTCTTTCATGAGATCTTATTAAATAAATATTAACATTTCTACTCATATCCTTAGAGAAGGCAATGGCACCCCACTCCAGTACTCTTGCCTGAAAAATCCCATGGATGGAGGAGCCTGGTGGGCTGCAGTCTATGGGGTTGCTAACAGTTGGACACGACTGAGCGATTTCACTTTCACTTTTCACTTTCATGCATTGGAGAAGGCAATGGCACCCCACTCCAGTACTCTTGCCTGAAAAATCCCATGGATGGAGGAGCCTGGTGGGCTGCAGTCCATGGGGTTGCTAAGAGTCCGACACGACTGAGCGATTTCACTTTCACTTTTCACTTTCATGCATTGGAGAAGGCAATGGCAACCCACTCCAGTATTCTTGCCTGGAGAATCCCAGGGACAGAGGAGCCTGGTGGGCTGCCGTCTATGGGGTCACACAGAGCCGGACACGACTGAAGCGACTTAGCAGTAGCAGCAGCAGCAGCAGCAGCAGCAGCAGCATGAAAGAAAAACTAAAAAGAATAATATTTGAAGAAATAATGACTGATTTAAAAAAAAATTAGTATTAAGAAATCAGTCTAAAGCGGTTCATAATATATGTTAAAAAAAAAAAAAAGACAAAATAATACAAAATGGAGTCACTTTAGCTAAGATTCACATCACCAAACCAAGAGTTAATTATAGTTTTGACCTCTCATAGAAATGGAATCTTAAGTCAGTCAATCAGGTATCACTAGTGAGGTAATCTGTCTGACAGACCCCTGCCATCCTCTAAAGGAAAGTGACCTTGCCACAACAAATCTGCTTTTTGCTATTATAACTTCCTTGCCTTGCTCTCCTCTGTGTTTAAAATATTTCATCTTGAACAACTCCTCAGTTCTCCTTTCTATCTGCTGGATAGAATGCTGCCCATGAATCACTGAATAAAGCCAATAAGATCTTTATAATTTACTCAGCTGAATTTTGCTTTTCTAATAATACTCAACCAAAAAGATAAGAGGTTGGAGGGGAAAATACTTGGAAACATACAAAATTAAACTTAATAATATCCAAAGCCAAAAGAAAATTCTAAAAACTTCCTGAGAAATAAAGATTACAGCTACAAAGAAGTACATGTCAGGAAAAAGAAGAGGCTTTGAACAAAAGTGTATGTCTATCAGAATTATTATTTTCAAAGAATAAGAAAGTTTTCTCAGTAACACAAGCTCAGAAACTTCATCTCATTAAAATCCTCTTTGAAAGAATTTTTAAAGAAAAACAACAGTGAAAAGCAAACAAACATGGAGAATATGAAAAAATTAGATAATTTATGAAATTTTAATGTTAATCAAAGCAATGATGAAAAGATGATACCCAATAAGACTTGTTTGGGGATAAAAATCGCAGAAGAAGAATAAATGGTGAAAAATGCAAAAACTTGTTTTCATTTGGAGGAAAAAAAATGATGAAAGATAGACAGTAGACAGATAGACAGATATTTTCATCTATCTGTAGATAAAGATATACAGATGAGATAAATGATATGTTTAAAAACAGATTAGGAAAAATAAACAAATGTGTGTGGGGGCCTGTAAAAGCTGAGAAAAAAAGCAGGATAATGAAAACAAAATATGTAAATTGAAACAGGAAAATTTGTTTTAATCAACAAAATATAAAAAAAATAAAAATGAGATAATAGCATGGCATATAAAATATAATACTTGAAATAAATGTACATAAATATGAATATGCATAATTCATATTCATAATGTACAGTTCACATAAATATAAATAAATTCACATAAATATGAATATGCAATTATAATAGAACTGTAATTCAAACTCATAAGTATAGAAACTGGCTCTCAGAAAATTTTATAAAAGATCCACTGAAATAATATCACCAAGAGATACATCAATTAGAGAAAAAATTTATATCAGGTCATTATTATGGCAGATAATTTTAAGTTATCAACTTTTTATGAAGGAAAACAAAAGCTAAAAATTAGTTCTCTGAAAAGATAAAATTCACAAACATTTACCTAATCAAAGAAAAATGAGAAAAGACCCAAATCAAAATTATAAATGTAAAAAGAGACATTACACAGAAACACTTTACACAGGATACCATAGAAATTCAAAGGGGTATAAGATTACATGAACAACCATATGCCATCAAACTAGACAACCTAGAAGAAATGGAAAACTTCTTAGAAACATTCAACTCACCAAGACTGAATCAGGAAGAAATAGAAAAGCTGAATAGGTGAATCACTAGTGAGGAGATTGAATCAATAATTAGAAGTCTCCCATGAAGAAAAGCCTAGAGGCAGATGGCTTCACTGGTGAATTTTACCAAACATTTAAAGAAGAATTAACACCAATACTTCTCAAACTATGCAAAATATCAAAGAAAAGAGTACTCCCGAACTCATTTTATGATAGCAGCATTATCCTCATATCAAAACAAGAACAAAAAGCTGCTACAAAATAAATCTATAGCCAAATACCTCTGATGAATATAGATGCAAAATTTCTCAATAAAATACTTGTAAACCAAATTTTATAGCTTGTAAATAAAGATATTACACCATAATCAATAGGAATTCACCCCTGAAATGCAAGAATGGTTCAACATACAGAAATCAATCAATGTAATATATCACATTAATAGAATAGAAGAAGAGTCATATGATCATCTCAAAAGATGCAGGAAAAAACAATTAACAAAACCCAATATACATTTATGATAAAAAAACACAATAAATTAGGCATATAAAGAACATATCTCAACATGATAAAGTCCATATGTGACAAGCCCATAGTTTACATCATACTCAATAGTGAAAGTTTGAAAGCTTTTCCTCTACAATCAGCAATAAGACAAGGATGCCCACTTTCACCACTCATATTCAACATAGCATTAGAAATTCTAGCTAGAGCAATCTCAAGAAAATAAAACAACAGATATCAGAACTGAAAAGAAAGAAAAAAATTGTCTCTATTTGAAGATAACATGATTTTATACAGAAACCGTAAAGATTCTATAAAAAAATTGTTAGATCTAATAAATGAATTCAGTATTTGCAGGATACAAAATTAATACATAAACACTGTAGCTTCTCTATACATGAATATCATTTTTTCTGAAAAAGAAATAAACTGATCTCATTTATAAAAGCATCAAAAACAATAAAATTTTCAGAACAAATTTAAACAAGGAGGCAAAAGGTTTTTTTGAAAACTACAATTCATTGACAAACAAAATCAAAGACATAAATAAATAGAAAGATCTCTAATGTTCATGGATTGGAAGAATTAATATCGTTAAAATGTCAGCACTATAAAAAGACATCCATAGTTTCCGTGCAAGCCTTACCAAGACTCCAATGGCATTTTTTTTTTTTTTACAGCAGTGTGAGAAACTTTTACAATTTATATAGAACCAAAGTTTCTAAATAGTCAAAGAAATCATGAGAAAAAAAAAAGAATACAAGAAGCATCATGCTTCCTGATTTCAAGCTATACTATAAAAACAGTTCGGTACTATACAAAGCAGTTTGGTACTGGCATTTAAAAGCAAGAATAAAACTGACCAATGGAATGGAATTGACAGCACAGAAATAATCCAAAGCATATATGGTCAACTGATATTAGTATTCTACAAGGAAGTCAAGAATATTTAATAGGTAAAAGTTAGTCTTTTCTATAAATGGTGCTGGGATATTTGAATATTTATATATAAAAGAATGAAACTAGACCCATTACTCACATCACTCACAAAAATTACCTCCAAATCAATTAAAGACTTAAATGTTAGACCTTAAATCATGAAACTTCTATAAGAAAATATAAGAATAAACCTCTTTAATATGGGTCTTGGTAATGATATTTTAGATGTGACACCTTAAAGTATAACAACACAGTAAAAAAACAAACAGTAGGACTACAGCAAAGTAAGACATTTCTGTGCAAAACAAAAGAATCAACAAAGTGAAAATAATTATGAAATGGGGGAAAATTAGCATTTATCTGATAAGGGGTTAATGTCAAAAATATGTGAAATCTCATGCAATTCAAACAACAACAACAAAATAATGCAATTGAAAAATGGGCAAAGGACCTGTATAGACATTTCTCCAAAGAAAATATACAAAAGGTCAATGGGAACATAACAAAGATGCTCAACATTGTTTGTCATTAGGGAAGTCTAAATTAAACCACAATGATGTATCATCTCATGCCTGTTGAGATGGCTATCATCAGGAGATATATAGACAGGAGATATATATGGAAAAAAGGAAATTCCTATGCATTGTAGGTAGCACTGTAAATAGGTATAGCTACAATGGAAAGCAATAAAGAGAAAAAACAATTAAGAGACAATTAAGAAATAGATGGGGAAACAGTGGAAACAGTGTCAGACTTTATTTTGGGGGGCTCCAAAATCACTGCAGATGGTGACTGCAGCCATGAGATTAAAAGACGCTTACTCCTTGGAAGAAAAGTTATGACCAACCTAGATAGCATATTCAAAAGCAGAGACATTACTTTGCCAACAAAGGTCCGTCTAGTCAAGGCTATCATTTTTCCAATGGTCATGTATGGATGTGAGAGTTGGACTGTGAAGAAGGCTGAGCACCGAAGAATTGATGCTTTTGAACTGAGGTGTTGGAGAAGACTCTCGAGAGTTCCTTGGACTGCAAGGAAATCCAACCAGTCCATCCTAAAGGAGATCAGCCCTGGGATTTCTTTGGAAGGAATGATGCCAAAGCTGAAACTCCAGTACTTTGACCACCGCATGTGAAGAGCTGATTCATTGGAAAAGACTCTGATGCTGGGAGGGATTGGGGGCAGGAGGAGAAGGGGACGACAGAGGATGAGATGGCTGGATGGCATCACCGACTTGATGAACGTGAGTTTGAGTGAACTCTGGGAGACCGGGAGATGGTGATGGACAGGGAGGCCTAGCCTGTTGCGATTCATGGGGTTGCAGAGTCGGACACGACTGAGCGACTGAACTGAGCTGAACTGAAAGAACAACTAAGAGAATAAATCTTGAGTTTTCATCATAAGAATTTTTTCCTTATTTCTTTTAAAATTTATTTTCTTTTTATTGTGTCTATATGAGATGAATGTCAGCTGAAGCTACTATGGTAATCATTTCCCAATATATGTAAATCAAACCATAATACTCTGTTTTAAATTTTTACAATGATATATGACAATTATTTCTCAATAATTTTATTTAGTTATTTTAGTTTTATTTCTCAATAAGCTGGAAAAAATAAACAAAAAAGGAAGAATAATAATGAAAATATATTCAGATCACTATGTAGAGCAACTTGTGAAGTAAAAGTAGAATTATTTTTAAAGTTCACTTGAATATTTTGACACTCTCAAAAAGTGATTAAACAGATAAAAACCACATTACACAATATTTGAATATTTAGATGAAATGTACTGGCACAAGAAATAAAGAACCTGAATATTATTAGATTTGTTTAAGAAATCTGATTCACATTTAAACATCTTCTCAGTAAGAAAATTATATATTCATAAGGCTTTATTGGAGAATTATTCTAGGCATCTAAGGAAGAAGTAATACCAATTCTACATAATCTTGCAAGCAAAAGGAAGAGGAAGGTACATATTCAAATGCAGTTGATAGGGCCAGAGAAAGTCTAAAACAAATTCTTGAAAAAATGAAATTCCTTAAAAAATGAAAAAAATTATCCTCTATATCTTGCTAATGTAGATATAAATGAAATAAAGTGAATCACCCAAACAAATATTAGCAAATTAAGTCTATAAGTATATGAAAAGTTTAGTAAAACATTGGTTTATTCCAGGAATTTAGAGTTGGTTTAACACTCAAATATCAATCAAGTCAATTCATTTCATTAATGGTATGGAGACAACTATACAAATGGGGTAAATTCTTGAATTCATCTGAGTAAATTAATAGACTCTTGATTTGAAAACTGGATAAGAATATTACAAAGAAAAAAAAGAAATCTAAGAAAATATTTAGTAGTTATTAAGTTTCCTAGAGCATCACCATTTATTGTGTAGTGTTGAAGCCTAAACAAGATGATATGTGTAAAGTGCCTGGTAAAAACCTGACTGCTTCTACAGTGGTAGTTAGTATACATGAAATTTTTCCAGTAGAAAGTGGAGCATCTACTGGTGCTGACTTAAAGCTCAAGAAAGCTTCAGGTAATGAGATAAATGATTCCTGGTAACAAGTATTGTGTCAATGCTTAAAGTGTAGGTTAAAAGTAGTGTATAAATAATAATTGATTAAAAATGGAGATATAAATGTTTAACAAATAATTTCAAGGAGCAAATTCAATGATGTCTTATTAAATACTTATGAAAAGGAATACTATTATTCTCCTTTAAACTTAGACAAGTTGTCCAAAGCAAGTAAAATTTGAAGTGGAATTAGAATTCATATACACTATCACATACATGGAGAAGGCAATGGCACCCCACTCCAGTACTCTTGCCTGGAAAATCCCGTGGACATATCATGATGCTGCTGCTGCTAAGTCGCTTCAGTCGTGTCCAACTCTGTGCGACCCCATAGACGGCAGCCTACCAGACTCCCCCGTCCCTGGGATTCTCCAGGCAAGAACACTGGAGTGGATTGCCATTTCCTTCTCCAATGCATGAAAGTGAAAAGTGACAGCGAAGTCGCTCAGTCATGTTCGACTCTCAGCGACCTCATGGACTGCAGCCCTCCAGGCTCCTCCGTCCATGAGATTTTCCAGGCAAGAATACTAGAGTGGGTTGCCATTGCCTTCTCTGACATATTATGATACTGGTGTGAAAATGAATCACATATTAATAGTATAGTGTTGAGAAAAGTAATTATAAATTACATTGCCAATAACACCAAAGAAAATACTCTTTCCTAAATTTATAAGCCCAAGGGAAGCAAGTGTCATTCTGTTTCCAAGAATGTTTTTACTGTACAAATACATAATATTCTGTTCAAAAATGTATTACACAGAAATTGAAACTAATAAAAATTATTTTATCCTAAGATGCTTATTATAGAAATATATCATGATAATACATAAATAAATAAGCTATAGCACACTAACACAATGGAATATTGTGTAGTTATATCTTACGTTGAAAGCAATATATTAAAAGCATGAGAAAATATTCATGATATAATGTTTTATGTTAGTGCAGTGAGAAAATTTTCTACATACTATAGTCTCAATAATTTTTTTAAAATGATGAAAAGAAATATAGGAACATCTTAGAAATGATTTTCTCTGGAGTGATGACTGAGTTTTAAAATATTTTCCAGATTGTCTATATTTTCAATAAATTCATGATTTAAATTGCATTCAGGAAAAAAAAAAGTTTAACGAAGAAAAAAATAATCACTTCAAATTAATTCAGTTATCTTCCTAAGTTTTAGAAAACATGACTTACTTGATGTTTCAAAATCAATGCCCATAAAGCCTCATTCTCTAGCATATATAATTTATAATACATAGACCAGGATATAATATGCTCAAATACTTTATAATAAGAGAGATTACAAGAAGAATAAATGTTGAAGATGCATGAGCTTCATAATCAGTCCATTAATTTAGAAATGTTTGTGAAAAATAATGCTGGGATTGGGGCATAAAAGAGAAAGTTGACCATAGCAACAGAGCCTAAGGTGACTGTAGAGGTGTACCAATTAACAAAGCAACAATTTTTAAATATAATTAATTAGTTTAATTAAAATATTTGTCACATTTCTCCATGTTCCAATTCTCCAAATTCCTTTCCCATATGAAACTGGCCAACTGAATTGGTCAAAATACTTAACAATGGTGTAGCAATATCATAAACTTTGATCTGATAAAATGACCAGAAATAAGCTCACCTAAACTACATTTCTCTATCTTGACTCCATTTTGTTCCCAAAGCCTTTTTGTATGTCTTAAATCCTGTCATGTCTCACACTTCTCAAGTCCCCTCATAGAAGTCATCATAGGAGTGACAGAATGAATGCATATAATTATATTAATAATTATAATTAATGGCAGCCTAATAATTAATGGCAGCTAAGGAAGTGCTCTTTCAATATTGAGTCTATTATTGGTATAGATGGAAAGCAAATGATGGCCTTTTTTCAATTGTTGTTCAGTGCTTAGTTGGTTAGTCTTGTCTGACTCTTTGTGACCCCATGGTGTAGCCCACTAGGATCCACAGTCCATGGGATTTTCCAGGCAAGAGTACTGGAGTGGAATGCCATTTCCTCCTCCAGGAGTTGTCACTTGCTAAGAGTGTGATTTCATATTATTGGTTTAATCTAAAAAATGTAGCATGTGCTGCAAGACAACACAGCAATCTTAGGACCACTGAACCATGGTCTCCCTATCATACAAAGGTTAAGAATTATCTAGAGAATCATGATATAGTGTAGACATTTTAAATAATATAATTTTTATGCTTATGACTAGTGTATCCCCTGCACTGTAATATCTAGAAAACAATCCGTTTCCTCACTTGCAATAACCAATGAATAACTAATTTCCTGGGAACATCTGGTTCACTTATGGAATAAAAAGCAATAGCTCACAGAAAGGGAACTGCAGGTAACTGATTAGATTTTAGAACTGCGTGATATCTAATTGTGACAGGAGAAAACAGGAACTATGAGTCATTAAACAAAATTTGAACCTTTCAGCTAATACCCTGAGAGTGGACAGTTCACAACAGAACTGTTAGTAAGACATTTGCCGCCCATAGAGATTTGAGTTGTTTCTTGGTATTCTTTGATACCACGCACACCACAGGCATCATTCCATGCTTTAAAGCAAAGCAGTTGCAAATTTGCTTAAGAAAAAGGAACACATTCTTTGACTCTCATTTAGCACCTTCACAATTAAATCTTTTACAAGTGGTCAATAAAACAAGTTCCAAGGAAAAAATATTTAGTAATGTGATTTAGCATTGAGAATGTGTGGCCTTGCCTGGGCATTACAGCTAGATTGTTGAGTTGACAATAGTCCCATTGTAAAATACAAGCAATGGTAACATGAATAAGAATGTAAGAGTTTAGAGAACATAATTAGTGACTTAGGAGATATATTTAAGGAAAAATTACAGCTTTTAATCATGTTAAGAGGCCAGAAACTAGAAGGCACAGGCAGAATAAAATGTGTGTGGCAAAGAAGTAAACACAAGTCATAGTAATGTACAATACTGTTAACATAATGGCTTTGCTGTCTTGGCAGTTCAGTTTATCATTTAATGCTATACTATCAAGGCCTGACATTTTAATTTCTTTTCTACCTAATTGATATTCCTTGAACACAAGGTAAAGACAAAGTTTCATACCTTGATCTGCTGTGTGCTATGCTGCTTATTGGCTGAACCAATGCAAACATGTAAGAATCTTATTAAAATCTCATTTTTTTTTTAGAGTGGTCCCTGGTGGAAATTGTGATATTTAGATGCAAACTGACTGCCACAACACTAACTTCTCTCACAAAAATTTTCATTTTGCATCAGTCTGTAGTAGCCTACAGCTGTCAAATCTTGTATATTTCTCTCTCTGATCCCTAAAGCAGATGTACTCTGTTTGCTCTTATAATAAAACATGTATCTAGCTTCTGATTACTGTATCAACTGGAACATTGCAAGATAGTCAGACTATCCAAAGAGTTGTGTGCCAAAGAGCAGTTTAAGCTTTTTGGTGGAAGAGAACAATTTCTGAGAATTTCACGGTGTAGTATTTGCAGGCTTGATCCTTAGAGGACAGTATTAGATTGTGCATCCTTTTGCTTATTCACGCTACTAGACAGAAAGCATTTCAGAAATAACTGTTTATATTTATGTTAAGAATGTTTGTCCAATGCCAGGGATTAAAATAAGCTTAAGTAAATTGTCAGAACACATAAGTGAGGTGAGTAATTAAATGCCAGGAGAATACTGGTGAGTCTTTTACTGTGGATGTAAATGAGAATATTTGAGTATGTATATTACATGATTCACCATAGACTCACATGCTTTGATTTGTGAAACAATGCATTCCAGAAAAACTTTGCTATGAATTACACACTATATATAAAATAAAATACTGATTTATATTTTAAATTGATTTTAAATTCATATTTTCATAAGACTTATCTGGCATTATGGCCTGAAAGTTTGTGCTTCCCCCTACATTCCCGCATGGAGTCCGGAACCTCCAGTGTGGCTGTGTTTGGAGGTGGGGCCTCCAAGGAAACAATGAGAAATGAGACCATTATTTGGGGAAATGATATTATAGAGTTAGTTCCTTGTAAGAATCGATACCGGAGAGCTTCCTCACTGTCTCTCCATGCACACCGACTGTGGAAATACCATGTGAAGCCCAGCTGGAAGGTGGATTTTCATAACCAGGAAGAGAATTCTCACCAGAAACTAACCATTTTGGCAGCCTGATCTTGGACTTCCAGTCTCCAGAAATTGACAAAACAAATTGCTATTATTTTAAGCTGTCCAGTCTGTGATATTTTGCTGTGGCAACCAGAGACCACTAATGTACCTCTTTGTTGTTCAGTTGCCAAATCGTGTCTGACTCTTTGTGACCCCACGGACTGCAACACGTCAGGCTTCCCTGTACTTCACTGTCTTCTGGAGTTTGCTCAGATTCACATCCATTGAGTCAGTTGCCCTCTCCTCCTTTTGCCTTCAATCTTTCCCAGCTTCAGAGTCTTTTCCAGTGATTCAGCTCTTCTCATCAGGTGGCCAAAGTATCGGAGTTTCAGCTTCAGCATCAGTCCTTCCAATGAATATTCAGTGTTGATTTCCTTTAGGATTGACTGGTTTGTTCTCCCTGCTATCCAAGGGATTCTCAAGAGTCTTCTCCAACACTCTGTCCATGGGTTTTTACAGATGAGAATACTGGAGTGGGTTGCCATTCTCTTCTCCAGGGGATCTTCTCAAGCCAGGGATTGAACTCATGTCTCTTATGTCTCTTGCAATGGTAGGTGGATTCTTTATCGCTAGCACCACCTGGGAGGCCTGCTGTATATCTAGTGAGAGTTGTAAAAAATTACTAAGTAGAAACTTTAAAGAGAATTGGAGCACCAGAAGGGGGAGCTCTCACACCCCATGCCCACAGCAGAGTCCAACAGGAAGAAAGATTCCTCTTCTTTCCTGATAACTCAGCCAATGAAAAGTCATTCAGTTCAGTACAGTTTGGTTGCTCAGTCGTGTCTGGCTCTGTGACCCCATGGATTGCAGCACTCCAGGCCTCCCTGTCCATCACCAACTCCCAGAGTTTACTCAGACTCATGTCCATTGAGTCAGTGATGCCATCCAACCATCTCATCCTCTGTCGTCCCCTTCTCCTCCTGCCTTCAGTCTTTCCCAGAATCAGGACTCTTGTTTACTCAAGCCCTCCCAGATTTCTTTTCCATTGCCATGTGGAGACTTGCACCTGACTCACTATAGTTTCAGACTCTTAATAACAAACATCTGTTGAAGCTGAATAAACTTTTTTTTTTTTTCCTGAGGAAATAACTAGCAATCTATTTGTTTTAGGTTAATAATTCTGTAGATATAAAGTATTTGTCAAGTTAACTGTTACCTCTTAATTAGAGAAGGTGAAAAACGGATGAAATCACAGAATTTATCCTCAGATAACTAAACACAAGCTCCAAGGTGTTTATATAATGTGAGTAGGAGAATTAAAAGGAAAATCTGAATTAGGTTAGATATTGTTGGATATGAGTTGAAATTTTTTGTGGATTTTATCTATATTGAATTCATCTTTTATTTTAAATTGGAGTATAATTTCTTTACATGTTGTGCTAGTTTCTGCTGTACAATGAAGTGAATCAGTTATATGTATACATGTATCCTCTCCCTCTTGGATCTCCCTCTCACCTCCCTCCTAACAACCACCTGCCCGCCCCCCACATCTAGGTCATCACAGAGCACCAAGCTGAGCTATATAGCAGGCTCCGGCTAGCTATCTGCTTTACACATGGGAGTGTATACATCTCAGTTCTGACCTTCGCATTGTCTCTCTCACCTCCAGGTCCACGTTTGTTCCCTATGTCGGCCTCTCTATTCCTGTCCTAGAAATAGGTTCATCTACACAATTTTTCTAGATTCCATACATATGTATTTATTTTCTTTGCAAGTAGCATCTGAAGTTTACCATGAATTGCTTAAATTTATTATAAAAGAGAAATAGGGCAGAGAGTTTGTGCTTAACAGTACCCACATGCATTATGAAACTGAAATCATTTAAACAGTGTGAAATGCATGTCAGAATAGACTGACAGAGCAATTACATAAAGTAGAAAATGGAAGGAAAACACAAGTGTAGAAACATTCAGTGTATGATAAACGTAGTAGACTTATTAATATAACTAAAATTATTTTTATATTGGTAGTTAGGGAAATGGATAATTATTTTTATAAATGAACAAGAAGGTTTCATGTTAGTTTATTGCAACATATTCTATACATGTTCCCACATCTAATTATGAACACACACAGACATGCATGGAAAAATCATAATCTATATGTGAAGCCACAAGAGAATTTAAAAATAAATTAATGATAACTATTTGAATGTGGAGTGGGAATAACAAGTATGATGTCAAAGTCAAGAATCTCAAAAAAATGATTGATAGCTTTGACTAAATAACATCTTTTACCTTAAATCATAAAAAAATGTAGAAGCATAAGAGGAAAAAACATTATGAGAGTTAAAAAAAGGAAGATAAGCTGAATATTTACCATTATGAAGATCTCATAGAAATTATCTAGTTAAAATACCACAAAAAAAATGTGGGGCAAAGTATAAATAGGAATTTCTCAAAAGGAATGACTAGGCTAAAAGACTTTCAAAGTCATTATTTCTGAACCATGCAAATTATAACAACTATGTACAGATGTTAAATATATTTATAAATCATTATATTAATTAAAGCAATGGACACAGATAATTTGTGGTAAGTTGCTATTATATTTCTGAAGAGAAATTCAAAATCCTATGATCACCCTTTAACTCAGAAAACATTTCCAGTTACTGAGGGAAAAATTTACATGTTTTATCATGTTATAGAAGAAGAGGTTATGTATACTATATAGAAAAGTTAAGCTCTTTCAATACTGGAAGACTATCAGTGGTGTGTGCAAAGGTTTATGTATAAAATATTTGTGGTGGCATAATTTATATTATACTTTGCTGACAAAAGGCCATCTAGTCAAAGCTGTGGTTTTTCCAGTAGTCATGTATGGATGTGAGAGTTGGACTATAAAGAAAGCTGAGTGTCGAAGATTTGATCCTTATGACTGTGGTGTTAGCGAAGACTCTTGAGAGTCCCTTGGACAGCAAGGAGATCAAATCAGTCCATCCTAAAGGAAATCAGTCCTGAATATTCATTGGAAGGACTGATGCTGAAGCTGAAACTCCAATACTTTGGCCACCTGATGCAAAGAACTGATTCATTGGAAAAGACCCTGATGTTGGGAAAGATTGAAAGCTGGAGGCGAAGGGGATGACAGAGGATGAGATGGTTGGATGGCGTCACCGACTCGATGGACTTGAGTTTGAGCAAGCTCTGGGAGTTGGTGATGAACAGGGAAGCCTGGTATGCTGCAGTCCATGGGGTCACAGTTGGACCTGACTGAGTGACTGAAGTGAATTTATATTAAGAACACATATGGAAACAAAAGATTTCAGCTTAATAATTTCTTATATCCATTAGCGGATGTGAGTGAATGGTCAGTTGCTCAGCTGTGTTTGATTGACATTCCTTAAAATTTCATTTTAGAAAAATATAAGAATATGCAAATATATATACAGTATATTAGTAGAAAAAGATATATTAAAATAGTATGTAAATATAAAAAGTAATTTTGTTACTAATATCCAATAGAGCAAGATTTTCTGTCTATCTGAGAGGAAATGGGTTAGGACAAATGTTGTCCTGTTGTGCGACTTTACTTTTCTATATTTTTAAGTATTTTTTAATTTTTCAAAAATCATTATTTATTACTTATATTATCAGGATTGAGTTGCATGAAAATCACCTCAACAAATTTTGAGTCCTCTTCCCACATTCCCTTTGGAGGAAACATACATGATCAGATTTTATGCCAGTCTCCCTGTTTTCACTGATTGTGGTTCTCAGCCCTGACTGTCCATTAAAAACACTCATGGAGTTTTTAGAAAAGAGCTGTGCCAGGAGAACTTCACCCTCATAGATTCTGAAATATTGGTGTTTTTAAATAAACTCCCTAGATGCTTCTAATATCTAGCCCAGAGGATCTCAGATTTGCTACTTCATGAGATTCACTGTTTAAAATACAGATGCCAGCACATATTATATGGAAATTTTTAAGATAGTTGGTCTAGAGTTTGGACTTGAAAACACACACATACATAACTTAGACAATTATTTCTGATCAACAAAGTATTTGTAAATGACTAAATTTGCCTATTTCTTCAGTCGGGGACCAAAGTCCAATTATAGTGCTTGTGAGGAATTTCTCAACTTTAAGTGACACTAATCATGAGAAACGCTGGACTGGAAGAAACACAAGCTGGAATCAAGATTGCTGGGAGAAATATCAATAACCTCAGATATGCAGATGACACCACCCATATGGCAGAAAGTGAAGAGGAAATAAAAAGCCTCTTGATGAAAGTGAAAGAGGAGAGTGAAAAAGTTGGCTTAAAGCTCAACATTCAGAAAATGAAGATCATGGCATCCAGTCCCATCACTTCATGGGAAATAGATGGGGAAACAGTGGAAACAGTGTCAGACTTTATTTTTTTGGGCTCCAAAATCACTGCAGATGGTGACTGCAGCCGTGAAATTAAAAGACACTTACGCCTTGGAAGGAAAGTTATGACCAACCTAGATAGCATATTCAAAAGCAGAGACATTACTTTGCCAACTAAGGTCCCTCAAGTCAAGGCTATGGTTTTTCCTGTGGTCATGTATGGATGTGAGAGTTGGACTGTGAAGAAGGCTGAGTACCGAAGAACTGATGCTTTTGAACTGTGGTGTTGGAGAAGACTCTTGAGAGTCCCTTGGACTACAAGGAGATCCAACCAGTCCATTCTGAAGGAGATCAGCCCTGGGTGTTCTTTGGAAGGAATGATGCTGAAGCTGAAGCTCCAGTACTTTGGCCACCTCGTGCGAAGAGTTGACTCATTGGAAAAGACTCTGATGCTGGGAGGGATTGGGTGCAGGAGAAGAAGGGGACAACAGAAGATGAGATGGCTGGATGGCATCACTGACTCGATGGATTTGAGTCTGAGTGAACTCCGGGAGTTGGTGAAGGACAGGGAGGCCTGGCATGCTGTGATTCACAGGGTCGCAAAGAATCAGACACGACTGAGCGACTGAACTGAACTGAACTAATGTGGAAAGACAATTCTATGAAAAAATAGTGAATCTTGCAACCCTCTCCAGGATTCTTGCCTGGAAAATTCCATAAACAGAGGAGCCTGGCAAGCTACAGTCCATAGGTTTGGAAGAGTCAGGCACCACTGAAGCAGCTTAGCAAGAATGCATGCCTGGCTCTTTTCTGTTGTGTCATCCTCACCTTTTGATAACTTTTGTTGTTGCTGTTGTTTGATTGCCTTCACATTTCTATACATTCCATTCCAGCAAGGTCAGTCAGTTCTTCATAATATTTGCTTGTATTTTGTGCCTTTTTGGCAGGGAATGTTAAGCCCTATTAGACTTTCTTGTACCTGCCCAGTTATTCTGAATTCTGTGTTCAGCTCATAATACAGTTTAGATTCTCAATACTCTCCTGCAAACACTGACTTGGACTGTTGTACTCTTCATTTCCCATCAACGGAGCTCTTGGAGACATGTAGCTGCTCAAGTGTTGTCCAGGGTGGGTAAGAATGGTTTGTGTGTCATACTGTGATTTTGTGATTTATAATAAGAAGTATATATTCGGTATTTGCTCCCTTTCTGAAACATAGCTTCTAAAAGCCCTTGAAATTTCCAAAGTGCCTGGAAAATCCCATGGACGGAGGAGCCTGGTGGGCTGCAGTCCATGGGATCGCAAAGAGTCTGACACGACTGAGTGACTTCACTTTCACTTTTCACTCTCATGCAATGGAGAAGGAAATGGCAACCCACTCCAGTGTTCTTGCCTGGAGAATCCCAGGGACAGAAAATCCTGGTAGGCTGCTATCTCTGGGGTCGCACAGAGTTGGACACGACTGAAGCGACTTAGCAGCAGCAGCAGCAGTGAAGGATCAAGTCTTCTTTTGCTATATTAATGAGGTGACTTTTGGAAAGCCTTGGGTCACCTAAGAGTGGGGGCTTGTTGTTAGTGGAGCTAGTCCCATGGTTAAAAGGTTGGAACTTTTAGTCCCATCCTTGACCTCCTGGGAGGGAAGACAAGCTGGAAATTGAGTTCATCACTAATGACCAAAGATTCAAATTGAGAAAGTAGCATTGACTTTCTACTCTCACTGATTCTCAGGTTTTCAGATTTAACAATAAAATGACAAAGTGCTCTTATGAATTTCAGACAAACAACAGATAGATTTTAGTGTAACTATGCCCCCATGCAATGTTGGGGACATACTTATATTGAAATAATTACTTGTTATTTATTTGAAATTCAAATTGAACTGAGTGCCTGGTATTTTATTGAATATCCCTAGCTGGGATATTCAATATCCTACTTTCTTTTTTCACATGAGACCCTGGCATGCAGCTAAGTTAAGTTACTACCCAAGTCACAGATTTAACAAAAACTGGGGCAGATTTCTAAACTCAGTCTATCTGATTATAGCCCCTATTTCTTCTACTTCATTCAAACTCCCTTTCCTGCTGCCCAGCTTCCCAGTCCTGAGGGGGACACCCTCAGTTTTCAGGGCTGCTAATCCAGTATCCCATGGCATATGCATTCATATATTCACACTTTAGCCTGGGATGCTACTTAGAAATTAATCTTCCTGACGTTGAAAATCATTCCATGACTTGGTGCCACTTTAAGCACCCACCAGACTTTGCTTCTAGACCACTTTATCTTTCAGTCCTGACCTGAGTGATCAAGGGTTCACCTGTCTCCTCCAGGGCACAATTCCATATAAAATTATCTGCCAGGGAGTCCATGTAGGAAACATGCAGTTTACCTCTTTCTCCCAAGGAGGAAAGTACCTGTCATGTCTTCCAATTGTTCTTTTGTAGTCAGACAGGGTAGCAGACTGTTAACATTTCCCTGATGCATGTTTCTAACCCAAAACCCAAAGTCAGGTCAAGTAAATGAGCTCAACCTGGAGGAGACCTCTTGCTCCAGGGAAGGGTTTTCCTAGACTGTTCCGGCTTCTGATAAATGTCAGTAGTCTTCCCAGTGGTGTGATTTTAAGGATTCTAGTTTAAACCCTCTCACCCTAAATATCCCCCCTTCCTAACAGGTGATGTTATAATTATTAATTCATTCTTTAATTTTAAGAGGTTACAATAATAAAAATTTTCTGAAGTGCAGGTTATCAGACCAAGTATCAGAGGATATGCTCCTATCAATAATACAAGGTAAAAGTTTCCCCAGGCCCTCTCTTCTTGGTAGGACAGTTCTTGGGCTGCATAAAGGCACTTGGCAGGAAAGTGAGAAAGGAAGGGTCAAACTCAAGTATCATATCTGAGAAATTATTCCTGACCTTTCTGCCTCCAGAGGCTGAGTTGGATATCTCTCCAATCTGTGTAACTCTGTTTTCTACCTAATGACCATGTAGCAATTGTCTAGATAATTGTCAGTCTCCCCACCAAGCTGTGTACCTGTGAGAGTATAAACTTGTTAAGCTCTGTCCTCAGGACATCAACTGTGTGCTTAGTCTGTGTTAGACATTTAGGACAGTTTTTCAGCTGTCTGCCTGAGCATTTATGCAACACAGACTTCTTTGATTTTTACAGTGGGGCTTTAGATTACCTGTGAATGCTTTCAGTGACACCTTTGAGGACAGCCTTCTCTCTTGAGAGAGCTTTAGTACTTGTGGTAGGGGCTAAAATCTACCTACCCACCATCCCACATACACACACACAAACCCACACACACACACACACACACACACACCTGAGGAGTTTGTAGCCTCTCATTTCTCAAGTGGACCAGAGATGTTATCCACAGTTGCCTTTGCAAGGTTGTCTTTAAGAGTTAGTTTGGACCCTTGAGTGTTGGACGTTATTGAAAGAGTTTTTCTCCAAGCGATTCTGCATCTTTTTGGTCCACTTAGGTAATCAAACCCCATACAAGAACTGCAAGATGAGCAATTCCCACGCAGCTGCTGAGAAGAAAACAGATCTGACCTTTAAATCTGAACACATGCAGAAAAAAGCATCTTGATAAACAGAGCCTGATTGAAGAGTGAAACTTCCTTTCCTTCTGAAGAAGTGAATTAACTCTTTGTTCTCCTCTGCCTGTTATAGCTTGAAAGTCAAGGTGTGATCATGAAGCATCACCATCAGGTGTAGCTTGTTAAAAATGAAGGCTTTCAAGCCCCTACCTGCTAAATCAAAACCTGGAAATTTAACAAGTGACCCTATACACTTTGAAGTCTGAGAAGCACAACTTTTCAGAACCAAATGCTACCAAAACAAACTTAGGTCCACTTGCTTGCAAGCAGTAAGGCTAATCTACTTGATTCCAGGCTATGGTGAAGGAAAGTGCAGCAGTAATTGTAGGATACTGTAGAAGAGGCCTGGGATAGCCAGTACTCAAAAACCTAAATTCCCCCATGGGTTTCAACAAAGTATTTTTAAAGACCAGGTTAGGGGGAGGAGGGTGGTCGCAAGATAGGAGATCAATTCTGCACAATTTTCTGACTGGCTGATGAGAAAGAAACAGGGCAGTGTCACAGTGGTCAACATCATCTATCCTTAGGTGCCAGTAGGTCTGGGGGCTCTGTGTTCATGGTCATTAAGTAGTTTCTTTCATTTGGTAGGGGTTTTAGCATCTGTAAAACCAGTAAGGAAGTGTGCATTAGATACTATTATTCAGGTACTTCGGAGAGGAAGTAAAGCGAGGATGTGAGGGAGGGGTCTGTTCTGGGAAGGCGCCATAGGGTCTGCTCAGTTACAAAATGATTACAATTCATTTCACTTCTGCTGCTTTATTTTGTTGTTGTTGTCTTGTGTTTGGTTTTCCTGAGGTGTTGGAATGCATTTGGTCGATTGAACATCCCACTCCACGGATAGAAAATAAGAGAGAATGCCACCCCTCAAAGTAGATGGTGTCTCCTTCATCAGGCTAACCTGGCTTCTTTTTCACAAATATTATACTCTCTAATGTTCCTGGGTTTTATCTTAAATATTCTTTACTTGCTGAGACTCTGAGTTTTTATCTTCTAAGTTGCTTCTTCTCTCTTCTGCACTTACTCTTTCTTTCTTTTCTTTCAACAAAAATCCTTTTGCAAAGTTTTTCTCAATTGAACAATGGGAAGGGGAATTCTGGATAGCCCAGCTCTGTCAAAGACTTGGGCTTGTTTTAGAGCAAACCCATCACAGTTCCAGCTAAAGGTCTGGGGAAGTCTACAGGATTCACATTGTAAGTGAAGAGAGCCACACAGAGCAAATGAATTAGGATAGCAGTGATTTATATTGATTTTCAACAAGGCTAATCAAAAATCAAATGATGTTCTTAGATATGACACCAAAAGCATGATTGATGATAGGAAAATAGATAACTTGGGCTGTGAATATGTGCTCAGTCGCTTCAGTTGTGTCCAACTCTAGGAGACCCTATGGACTGTAGCCCACCAGGCTCCTCTGTCCATGGGATCCTCCAGGTAAGGATACTGGAGTGGGTTGCCATGCCCTCCTCCAGGGGATCTTCCTGACCTAAATATCAAAACTGTATCTCTTATTTCTCCTGCATTGGCAGGTGTGTTCTTTACCACTAGCCCCACCTGGGAAGCCCAATTTGGACTGTATCCAAATTAAAAAAAAAAAAAAAATGCTACAAACTAAACCACTAAGAAAGTAAAAACACTCCAAAGAATGGAAGAATATGTTTACAAATCATACAACTGATCAGTGACTTGTAACCAGTGACTGTCATACCTGAATATAAAGTCGTATAATAAAAATTGTAAAAATTAACGGATTTGACTAGGCACTTATTTCTCCGAAGAAGGTAACAATAGGGACAATAAGAACAGGAAAGGATATTCAACATCACTAATTATTCAGGTCAGTTCAATCGCTCAGTCATGTCCAACTCTTGGCGACCCAATGAATCGCAGCTCGCCAGGCCTGCCTGTCCATCACCGTCTCTCAGAGTTCACTCAAACTCTCATCCATCGAGTCAGTGATGCCATCCAGCCATCTCATCCTCTGTCATCCCCTTCTCCTCCTGCTCCCAATCCCTCACAGCATCAGAGTATTTTCCAATGAGTCAACTCTTCACATGAGGTGGCCAAAGTACTGGAGTTTCAGATTTAGCATCATTCCTTCCAAAGAACACCCAGGACTGATCTCCTTCAGAATGGACTGGTTGGATCTCCTTGCAGTCCAAGGGACTCTCAAGAGTCTTCTCCAACACTGCAGTTCAAAATTCTTCAGCACTCAGCTTTCTTGACAGTCCAACTCTCACATCCATACATGACCACTGGAAAAACCATAGCCTTGACTAGACGGACATTTGTTGGCAAAGTAATGTCTCTGCTTTTCAATATGCTATCTAGGTTGGTCATAACTTTTCTTCCAAGGAGTAAGCATGTTTTAATTTCATGGCTGCAGTCACCATCTGCAGTGATTTTGGAGCCCCAAAAAATAATTAGGGAAATACAAATCGAAGCCACAAATCCACTAGGATTGTCATAGTCAGAAAGGAAGATGATAACAAGTTTTGGTGAGGGTATGGAAAAAGTGGGACCCTCATACATTGCTAGCAGGATTGCAAAATAGTACAGCCATTTTGGAAAACAGCTAGCAGTCTGTTCAGGTGTTAAGCACAGAGTTACCATATGACCAAATGATTCTGACCCCATATATATGCCTAAGAGAAATAAAAACATATAGCTATATTAAATTTGTACATAAATGATCATATAAGCTTATTCATAATAGCCAAAAATGTAGAAACAATTCAAATCCCCATCAGTGGAAGGATAGATAAACAGAATGCAGTATGCTTGTTCAATAAGATATTACACAGCAATGTTTAAAAAATGAACTAAATTTTTTTAAAAATGAATCTTGAAAATATTATGCTGAATGTAGGAAGCCTATCACAAAAGATGACATAGTGTATGATTCCATTTATATAAAATGTCCAAAATAGGTAAAGGTATAGAAATATATTAGTGTTTATGTAGGGTGAGAGAAGTGACTGCTACTGGGTGTGGGGTTTCTTGTTAGGGTGCTGAAATATTATAAAATTGTTTGTAATAATCTCACAAGTCCATGAATACATTAAAAACCACTGAATTTTACACTGAAAATTAAAAAGGCTAACTTATTCTATGTAAGTCATATCTCAATAAAGCTTTTATTAAAACATCACATAGTAAATCAAATAACATGCAGCATACACACAGTTCAGCTATTACATCTAACACTTTGGAAAATGGATAACAGCATTATCATAAATTTCAAAATTTCTTGGAGTTCTGTCCAGCTAAAACTATGACAACATTGTTAATTGGCTATACTCCAACATAAAATAAAAAGTTAAATAAAATAAAACAAAAAACCTATCTTCTACTATTAAATAAAGATATTATAAGGTAAAAAAAAACAAACAAAAAAAACTCCTGGAGTGTGTGGATCAGATTAAATAAGAAAAAGGCCACTGCATCATACATACCTGTGCTTTGGTTCATTTATCCATTCATTCATGCTGCTGCTAAGTCGCTTCAGTCGTGTCCAACTCTGTGCGACCCCATAGACGGCAGACCACCAGGCTCCCCCGTCCCTGGGATTCTCCAGGCAAGAACACTGGAGTGGGTTGCCATTTCCTTCTCCAATGCATGAAAGTGAAAAGTGAAACTGAATGTGTACAAAATGTGGAGCACTGTAGGATACAGTGTGATAAAGATACATGATCCCTAAACTTCAGAGGCAAAGTCAAACTAATAGAAAATCATTCAACCACACCTCATAAAGAAAATGATAGAGACTAAAGCAAAGGTAGTCAATTCACTTTACTCATATGATCCCTAAAAAATTTTGTTAAACTATGAAGTCCCTACACATTTTTAAGTTACATTTATATATTTTCAACTAAATTTAAATTAATATATCATTAATAGCAGCTGGAAAGTATTATAAAATAAAATCATATGGATAATTTTTTCACAATGTGATAAAATATATTTCAACTATGTTTTGAATTAAACACATAATCTGAAATATATTATGTAGAAGTTTTGTGTGTGTTTAGTCACTCGGTCATGTCTGACTCTTTGGAACCCCATGGACTGTAACCCAGCAGGCTTCTCTGTCCATGGAATTTCCCAGATAAGAATACTGGAGTGGGTTGCCATTCCCTTCTCCAGAGGACCACATTGCAGGCAGATTCTGTACCGTGTGAGCCACCAGGGAAGCCCTTTGAAGAAGTTTTACTTCTGTTTCACACTATGTACTTTGAAAAATGTGATAGTCCTTCAAAGCATTCCAACTACATTTCAAAGAATCTGCTTCACTAACTTCAGCTTTAGTTTTATGATTTACTTGCATCCCCAAATAGGCCAAAATATTTCTCTAATAGCAAGCTTCATTCCTCCCTCTAGAAAATATTCAAGATGGGAAAAGACAGGAAACCTGATGAATTTACATTGCCCAAATTAAATATTAAAATATACTTTCCTTGGCCAGGATTTCAATTTCACTTTTGTTTCATACCCTGGTGAGTTTTACAACCCAGGGATGATTTTACAACATCACAGGCATGTTTACTATATGGGTGAAGAGTTTTATTTGCCTGTTTATTGTTTATTTGTTTTTCTATTTTTGATAATTGGGAGAAAAATATTTTGAATGCTCATTTATTTTCAAGCTGATAAATTCTAACAAAAATCAGATCTAAAAGTTGGGGATATGGACATGAAGTTCCTTAAAACTATTGGTTCAGACACACTAAAGAAAGGCCTTCCTGTGTCATCATGGGTTTCTGTTCCTGAATGAATACACAGACCACAATGTAAAGATCACTGTTCTATAGTAGACAGGAGGGCTTCTATGCCATGTGCTTTGAGATGTGAGGAAATAAAATGGAGTGAGGGAAAAAAAAATATAAATATGTTAGTTTGCAGTTCTTGTAACCATGTGAGATAGCATACACGAAGATGGGAGAAGGCATAGCCAAAGTAGAAAATCATCAGATATGTTAGCAGCTTAGTACTTAGTTTGTGTGTGTGTGTTTTAATACATTGGGGTATAGTTGCTTTACAATATTGTCTTAGTTTCTGCTGTACAACAAAGTGAATCAGCTATATGTATACACAGATCCCCTCCCTCGGGAGCCTCCCTTCCACCCCCACCTCCACCCCACCCCTCCAGGTCACCACAGAGCAGGGAGCCGAGCTCTCTGTGCTACACAGTAGTTCCTCGCTAGCTACCTGTATTACACAGGATAGTGTATCTATGGCAGGGCTTCTCTCTCAACTTGTCTCACCCTCCCCTCCCCTCCCTGTGTCCGCACCTCTGTTCTCTATTCCTGCATTTCTGTTTCTGCCCTGCACACAGGTTTATCAGTACCATTTTTCTAGATTCTACATATATGCCTTAATAATTGATATTTGTTTTTTTTTTTTCTTTCTGATTTACTTCACTCTGTATGACAATCTCTGGGTCCACCCATATCTCTACAAATGGCCAATTTTGTTCCTTTTGATACCTGAGTCATATTCCATTGTGCCTCTTGGTACTTGTAAGGACAATGTGTCAGAGGTGAGTGAGAGGAGAAGAATTACAAACTTACTTTAGAACCTCTGCTCTAATTATTAATACCAGCTCACTATTGAATCTTGTTGGCATCCCTCACTGAGATCTGAAATTTGGTAAGCAACAATATGCTCCACTCAAAGCAGGCTGTGCTCAAGGTGCTGGGGTGGATTGTTGCTAAGACAGATGTTATGGATCCTCTCCAATACTTCTGTAAGCAAGCCTTTCTGCCACTGAGAGAGATGGAGTCAATTAATCCAATCCTTTGAATCTGGGCTGCTCTATGAGTGTTTCAAACAATCAAATGTTGTGAAATGAATACAGTGTAACTTCTGTGATTAGATTGAAAGAAACATAGTCGTCTTCCCCATGGTCTTTTGAACAATGTACTCTGAGAAAAGCTAGCTGCCATGAAGTCCCTATCCTGATATTTCCAAGCTGTTAGGAAGCCCATCATAAAGATATGAAAAGGCTATGTGGAGAGATGCCTAACCAGCACCATCTCTTTTAGCCTTCTAACATTCTGGTCACCAATCCCAATGTGGGAGGGGTTTCCCTTGTGCATTCAAGCCATTCTCTGACACTAGTTGGGTGTCTTATGATTCAACTCAATTTTGACACTATCTGGAGGTAGAATCACTTTTCTGACAAAGGTTCATTATAGTCAAAGCTATGGTTTTTCCAGTGGTCAGGTACAGGTGTGGGAGTTGGATCATAAAGAATCCTAAGCACCAAAGAATTGAGGCTTTCAAATTGTGGTGCTGGAGAAGACTCTTGAGAGTCCCTTGGACTCCAAGGAGGTCAAACCAGTCAATCCTAAAGAAAATCAAACCTGAATATTCATTGGAAGGACTGATGCTGAAGCTAAAGCTCCAATACTTTGGCCACCTGATGTGAAGAACCAGCTCATTGGAAAAGACCCTGAGGGTAAGAAAGATTGAAGGCAAAAGGAGAAGGGGGCAACAGAGGATGAGATGGTTGATGGCATCACTGACTCACTAGACTTGAATTTGAGAAAACTCTGGGAGATAGTGAAGGACAGGGAAGCATGGCCTGCTGCAGTCCATAGGGTTGCAGAGTTGAACACGACTTAGCAAATGAACAACAACAACCTACAAGACTACCTTTCTCTCAACTTCAGATGCCAAATGCAAGCTCAGATCCTCACCTATGCTTCTGACTGACTGACTGGCTACAGATTGGAACTTCCAACAATTACCTCTGCATTAATTTGTTAGGGTTAGGGTTAGGGTTTAGGGTTAGGTTAGGGTTAGGGTTAACTCAGAGAAACATTTTACTTCCCCCACTACTGGTTTATTATTATGAAAGAATATAACTCAGAAAATGCCATGTGAAATAGATGCATCAGGCAAAGTATGGGGGAAGGGCAAGGACTTCCATACTATCTGAGCACAGCACTCTGCCCTGATCTTCACATGCTCACCAACCTGGAAGCTATCCAAATCTAGTAGTTTTGGGTTCTTACGGAGGAGGTTTCATACACACGCCTGGTGTGCTGCAGTTCATGGGCTCACAAAGAGCTGGACATGACTGAGTGACTGAACAACATACATATGTGTGTTTAATTAAATCAGTGGTCATTGTTGACCGATTCAGCCTCCAGTCCTTCTTCCCTCCCCAGAGGTGGGGGTTGGGTAAGATGAGGTGGGAACTAGGACTGACAATGTCAACCCTCTAATCTTGTGATTTGTTCTTCAGGTAACCAGCCCCCATCCTTAGGTGCTTTCCTAAAATCTCATCATTAACATAACAAAAGATACCTTGATTGTACTTCTCAGAGGATTCTAAGAGTTTTAGAAGCTCTTTGTCAAAAGCAGGGACAAAGACTAAATATATATTTATTTTTTCTTTACCTCACAATATCACACCATCCCAGCTCACTGAAAATGTAATTTAAGATGTCATCAGGTGATTCCAGCCCAAAAAAGATCTGACTGCAACTACACAAGGAATCAAATACAAACCACCACACTATGCCAGTCAACCAGCAGAAGTCTAGTAATAGTTATCTAAAAACAGAGAATTTTAGGTAGAATTTTAGGTTTGATTTAAAGCAGTAGTTAATGATAGCTGATGATTTTTGCAAGATGTGGCTGTATTAAATCTTGTTAAAAAGAAAGTCAAATTGGTTGGATCTCACCTTATAGAAAGATTATAAATATAGTTGTAACTGGAATTATCAACCTGCATTCAGTAATGAGAAATCCATAAAATTAATTAGAATGATAGAATTACAGAACTATAGAAGACACCAATTTTTATAATCTAGCAGCTTCAAAGGCAAAACACTAGTCTGTGGGTTAATCTATGGAATTCTGCTTATTCTTTCAGATCTCTCTGGTCACATGAAGCTGCTAAAGTCATCACTAAACTGTTTCATGAAAAATAACCTGCTTGTGAATAACTGAGGACTTCTGTTAGATTAGAGAATGTCTGTGAGATTTCAAATTTTCTTAAAACTACGACATACTGTTATTTTTTCCTAGCCATATATGTGCATGTCCAACTATGTAATTTGACAACTACTTTTTATGCCTTCTAGGTATCTCACACTTAAACTGGCCCAAATAGAATTATTACTTAGCCTACAACCTAGCCCTGTTCACTGGTCCTCATCTCGATAAAGAAATGCTACTTATCATTCTGTTACTTTAATAAAACTTGGAGTCATCCTTGACTCCTCCCTTTCCTTCTCCAACCCTCATTTAATCATCAGAAATGCTGGTTTTCCTTTAAGATACATTTCCAGTCCATCTATTTTTCTTGATCTCCATGAACCTAGGGCTAAGTTTTTAAATATCTATACCTATTAATATTATCCTGAATGAAATCATGAGGTTTCCTGGAACACAGGCAGATTGGTTGTTACTTATCACACATGTTCATAGAAATAACTGCACTCCATTTTGTTTCTCCCAATTCTTATAGAGCTGGTTGTCTACAGGATATTTCCAGTATGTGAAAATCCTGAATGTTTGAATCTGGATATAAGAGTGAGAACTGTCTTGACCCCTGTCATGTGAGTTAGAGATAAACATTTTGCTTCCTTTATAAACAAATTCAACATGGAAAAGATCCTTGGTTCTTATTCCTTGGAATGTAAATATATCCTCCAAACCAAAGACAAACTTACCCAACTTTATAACAATGGGTTATCTCCATGGTCCCAGGGCTTTATCCGCCCCTCCCCTTACAAAGTAAATCATACCTCCTAGGAGGTAAATCTTTCTGGAAGAATATTTTATGTTCCTGCATGTTGGGACTTTCTGATCAAGTTTTATTAAAACTTGGGAACTCACATTGAGGGGTGGGGGAAGAAAGTTTTAGAAGTTAAATTATATCATTATCTAATCACTCATATTTTAACTTCTAAAACTTTCTTCCCCCACCCCTCAATCTGAGTTCCCAAGTTTTAATAAAACTTGATCAGAAAGTCCCAACATGCAGGAACACAAAATATTCTTCCTACAGCCCATACCTATTTGAAGTTATCACCATCCCTTACTAAGGCTTCTCCCACAGCCTCCTAAGTCATCTCCTTGCTTGCATGTTGTCTTTTCCCATACAATCTCCAAAGAGAGCAGCAAGCTTGATTTACATGAACATTAATCTCACTGTCACTCACTGTTTGAAACACTTCAGAGGTTGCCCATTGCATTAAGAGTAAGTACAACCTACTTCTAACAGCCCACAGAGTCCAGTGTGATCTAACCTTCTTTTAGTTCTTGACCACTAGGCTTATTCCCCAGTGCCTTTGGCATTGACAGCCCTTCTGCTGGGATTGCCCATGCAGACTCTAGCAGGGCTGGCTTCTCCTCTTCATTTTGACGTCAGGATAATGGTATTACCCTAGAGAGGACATTCCAGAACATCCTATCCAAAATTGCTGCTACCATTCTCCTATAATTTGCATCAAATACCCAGTTTATAAACTTCACAATGATGGTTCAGTTGTTCTGTGTGTTATTTGCTTACTATTTATTTTCCCACTATGATCCAGGAGGAGAGAGATCTTTTTTGACTTATTTAGTGTTTGATTCTTAGTGTTCAGCATCATACCTGGCAGACAGTGTGTATTTCATAAATTTCTACTGAATAATAGAATAGACGGATGAATGAATTCACTGGGGTCATCCACAGAAAATCATTCAAAAACAGACTGCATGTCCTCTTGGAGGTTATTACTTGTCACCTTGATGCAGGGAGGACATCCAAGACAATTTTTTAAAAGATAAATTCAAGTGAAATAGAGAACATGCAAATATCAGGAAATTTAACTCAAAGGTGAGAATTTTCTATAAATGGAGGTCAAAGGTAAGTCTATGATTTCAAACATTCATTTGACATACGTGTACTTAGACGTATACTAGTCACTTGAAAGAACAGAGAACATATTAAAGATCTTCTTTGATTTATAAGAGTTTAATATCTACTGAATGAGATACATATCCAAAAATGCAAAGTGCTTATCTACAGTTTGCATAGTAGCCACATTTGAATGTTACAGAACAGCAACAAAAAAGCTATACACTTCTTAAAGCCTATGAAGGAGAGAAGTTAGAAGAAATTATTTTTCTAGATTACCTTAGTAAACAAAACAATGTTGAATAAACTTACTAACATTTAAGTCCTGTATAATATTAGTTTTTTTTCACTTTGAACCATTATATTTTAAAGGATAAATATTTAAAGTCTGTTTGTAGAGATTTCTTAGGCACAAACTTTTTTAGAATTTTCAAATCAAAGGGTCATCTATCATTCTTTATCTATCTACTACGTATATATGTATGTATCTATTATCTATCATCTATGTGTCTATTTCCTATAGTTCTTTAATCTATGTATCTATTCTCTATCTACTATCTTTCACCTATTTATCATTTATTTCTTTTCTTTTGTGTCCCATTATACCACACAGCACAACTTTAGACACAAAATAAGTGACTTATGACAACAAACAGATCAGTTAAAAAAAAATAAAAAGAATGTAATAGAAATATTGAGTTGGAAATGAGAAATAGTGCTTTAACTTTGGATATGCCCCTGAAAGACTGTGTCACCTTGAAGAAGTGGCTTCATCATTCACATTTAGCAGATGTAAAATGAGAAGGCTAAACCACATGATTTGTGAGGTTTCTTCCAGATTTAAAATTCTGCAAATAGGTAAGAGCATGCTCAAAAGCAAGGGATTTGATGAATACTTTCAACTTTTAAAGAAATTACCAGTTTTCAAGAAAAGAAAATATGGCTCTTTGAAGACTTAGTAATTGACAAAATGATAAAAAATGCAGAGATGCAAAGCAGATGTTCTCTGCTAAGAAAAACAATAAAATATTAATTCCAGAATAAAGGGCAGTTTATTTAGAGGCTTTTAGTAAATCTAAAGAGTTTCTGTAAGCAAAACAGAGCCTTGTACCATCTCAAATAGGCAACAAACAAAAATATATTTAAACTACCTCTGCCAAGGAAAATAACATGACTCAAGCCCATTGTAAATGCTGAAATTTCAATAGACGTACAAAAGGTTTCAGGAATACCAAGCAAAATAAATTGTTTCAGTTTTCATAGAAACAAATCATAGTTAATATGTCTTACTTTCTCTAAAGTCAGTGGTCAGTACTTAGGTTATGTCTATATAGCTATACTTAGTTGCTAAGTCATGTATGACTCTTTGCAGTCTTATGGACTGTAGCCTGCCAGGCTCCTCTGTCCCTGGGATTTTCCAGGCAAAAATACTGGAGTGAATTGCCATTTCCTCCTCCAAGGGATCTTCCTGACCCAGGGATGGAACCTGCATCTCTTACTTGTCCTTCGTTGGCAGGTGGATTCTTTACCACCTGCATCACAGGATGCTCAAGATCAGTGCTAGCTATCTATTCCTGATGTCTGAGAATGCTTGAGGATTTTTCTGACTTTGCTTCCAACTCAAGAATTATTTAAAATTTTTCTAGGATTTTAGATAATCTGTATCACTAGGGGTCTTTCAGATAGACAACATTCCTCCAGAAATGTGATAGGTATTATTACTTCTCCACACATTAGTGACTAGGAAATTGAGGGCCAAAGAGAGAAATCAAATTTTCTAAGTTCTCTTGGTGACTGGAACCAGATTTTCACACAGGTCTGTTTTCCTACAATATATTTCACTAAGAAAAAAACTTTATACTAAGAAATTTTTAAAATTTAAAAGGTAAGTTTGACAATGTAGGTGGATTGGACCTATTCCTAGAAATGTAACTGGACATAAAAGAGTAGCCAGGAGAAATATCAATAACCTCAGATATGCAGTTGACACCACCCTTATGGCAGAAAGTGAAGAGGAACTAAAAAGCCTCTTGATGAAAATGAAAGAGGAGGGCAAAAAAGTTGGCTTAAAGCTCAACATTCAGAAAACGAAGATCATGGCATCCAGTCCCATCACTTCATGGGAAATAGATGGGGAAACAGTGGAAACAGTGTCAGACTTTATTTTCTGTGCTCCAAAATCACTGCAGATGGTGACTGCAGCCATGAAATTAAAAGACGCTTACTCCTTGGAAGAAAAGTTATGACCAACCTAGATAGCATAGTCAAAAGCAGAGACATTACTTTGCCAACTAAGGTCCGTCTAGTCAAGGCTATAGTTTTTCCAGTGGTCATGTATGGATGTGAGAGTTGGACTGTGAAGAAGGCTGAGCACCGAAGAATTGATGCTTTTGAACTGTGGTGTCGGAGAAGACTATTGAGAGTCCCTTGGACTACAAGGAGATCCAACCAGTCCATTCTGAAGGTTATCAGCCCTGGGTGTTCTTTGGAAGCAATGATGCTAAAGCTGAAGCTCCAGTACTTTGGCCACCTCATGCGAATAGTTGATTCATTGGAAAAGACTCTGATGCTGGGAGGGATTGGGGGCAGGAGGAGAAGGGGACGACCGAGGATGAGATGGCTGGATGGCATCACGGACTCGATGGATGTGAATCTGAGTGAACTCCGGGAGATGGTGATGGACAGGGAGGCCTGGCATGCTACTGTTCATGGGGTCACAAAGAGTCGGACATGACTGAGTGACTGAACTGAACTGAACTGAGCAAACTATTGAAGACAACTAAATACATTAATTAAAAAGCTTTTTCCAAGAGAACTTCAGGCCAAAATAACAGCACTAGAGAATTCTTTCAAAAATTAAAAAAAGGTATAATACTGCAATCACAAATATCATCCAAGAAACAGTAAAAAGAAAAGAAAAGACTTGATGGTAACATAAATTTAATACTAAACTATGACAAGAATCATTTAACCAAATTCAGTTACAAATGTGGATACAAAATTCTGAGCAAAATATCACTATTTGACTAATTTCAACAAGTGGGATTTACCCCAGGGAATCAGGCAAAAGTCAATTAATGTAATGACATATTAATAAATTAAAGGACTGAAACCATATGATTGTGTCAACAGGTAGAAGAAAATAATCTGACAAAACTCAATGCCTTTCTCTAACAAACATAATCAATCACCTATAAATAGAAGTGAACTTAAAGCCATCTGAGGTTGCTTAAAAAAAAAAATCCTAGCTAATATACTATACTTAAATTGTGAAGGAGTGACTGCTTTTTCAATATCAAGAACAAGACAAAGATGTCCATTTTTTCACTGCTGTTTTCCAAAATTGTATTGGAGGATCTAATGAGAATAATATGGCAAAAAACAAAAGAAGAGGCAATGAAGTAGGAAAGGAAGGAGTATATGCTGTACTGCAGATGCCACAATCTTATAAACACAAAATCCTACTAAATCCACTAAAACCTATTGGAGCTATTAATAATAAGCAAATTTAAAGATGTTGGAGGACACAAGATCAATATTTAAAACAGTATTATACCTATAGGCTAAGATAAATAATACAAGATGAAAATAAATATTTTTAAAACAGTTTCAAAAAAATAAAGAGTTAGGAATGAACCAAAATAAACCAAAATAAAGATGTGTATACTTCTACCAAAGAAGTTAAGATGTGATTCCACGTGCAAAGTATCTGCATAGACATTTCTCCAACAAAGGTATACAATATCTCAATATATGCTCAAAATCACTAGTCATTAGAAAATCTTGTATCAAGACCATGGCAACATACATTTTCACAATTTCCAGGATACTTAAAGTACAAAAGACAGAGAATAGCAAGTGTTGATGATAGTGCAGAAAAATTTGCACACTGGAGGGAAGGCAAACTGGTCCAGCTTCTTTGAAAGGTGGCTTGGCAGTTTTTCAAAATCATAGAGCTCTTATGAAGTGAAGTGAAGTGAAGTTGCTCAGTTGTGTCTAGCTGTTTGCAACCCCATAAGCTGTAGCCTACCAGGCTCCTCCATCCACGGGATTTTCCAGGCAAGAGTACTGGAGTGAGTTGCCATTTCTTTCTCCAGGAAAGCTCTTATAGGACCCCAAAAATATGTTCTTTTGGTATGTACCCAAGAAAAATGAAAACTGTATCTTTATAAATAACTTGTACACAAATATTCAAAGTAATAAAAATCAAACTAGCCAGAATGAAATCAACCCAGACACCTGCCATGGATAAAAGCATAAGTGAATTTGGTCTATCCATGAAGTTGAATATTATTCAGCAATAAATGAAAGAAATGAAGTAGTTATATTTGCTACAAAATGGATAAGCATTGAAAACATTATGCAAAGTGAAAAGCTAATCATAAAAAATATAATATTATATGATTTTATTTAAAAGAAATGTCCAGAGTAGGCAAATCTGTAGTTATAGAATTTAGATAAATAGTTCCTTAGGGTGGAAAGGGAAATGACTTCTAATGGTAATGGATATCTTGGGGAATCTTAAAATTGTTCTAAAATTAGATTATTTTGATGGTTTCTAATTCCATGAATCTATTATAAAACATCAAATTTTACATGTTAAATGTGTGAATTAAAGAGTAAGTGAATTATATATCAATAAAGCTGTTTAAAAATATAAAATGCCTTTATACATGTTTTTGCAAAAGGAAACATGCTTGATGAAAATGTTAAAGTCTTATATTTAAAGAAAATCTATTATTACTTACTTTTTTTTTTCAAAATTTAATGAAAGAAAAATGAAACCAGTTGCTGTTATAAGATGACCAAATTATCTGGGTATAAAATATAAGACAACTTCAGATAAATTATATGATTAATAAGAGAGTTGGGCAAGGTTGCTGAACATAGAGTCAACAAAATATTCCAGTTCCCTAGTCTAGTAATAAGAAATAAGATTTCACTGTTTGTTCTCAATTAGTCATGTTTGACTCTTTGCAACCCCATGGACTATAGTCCACCAGGAGCCTCTGTCCATGGCATTCTCCAGGCAAGAATACTGAAGTGGGATGCCATTCCCTTCTCCAGGGGATCTTTCCTACCCAGGGATTGAACCTGTGTCTCTTGTGCCTCCTGCATTGGCAGGTAGATTCTTTACCACTGTACCACATGAAAAGCCCCAAGATTTCACTACATTTGTCATATATAACAAGATAAAGATTTCATATATCTGGGAATAGGAACCTCTGACTCTGTTGAGTGATCTGATCTCCAAGACTCCAGGAAAAAGTCATCTGGTCTGTTAAAAATGAGGGGATAGCCCTGATGACATCTGATCACCTCTGAGGTCACTTCCCCTCGTCTTAAAGAATGCACACATCATATCAAATAGCTATATCAGCTAGTCCTGTCAACTCAAAGGAATTTAACTTTGCCCTCATGTCCTCCGATCTCCATCCCCTTCAATTGAAACGGCTGTATTTCAGCTCATATAATCCAATACATTCTTTATTGAATGATAGTATAGCCATGCCTGCTATGCAGGAGACCTGGGTTCTGCCCTGGGTTGAGAAGTTCCCCTGGAGAAGGAAATGGCACCCCACTCTGGCGGGGTAGATTCTTGCTAGAAAATCCCATGGATAGAGGAGCCTGGAAGACTACAGTCTATGGGGTCACAAAGAGTTTGACACAACTGAGCAAATAATCACCTAGACATACCTTTAATGTCTTCAGAACAAGCTTCCTCATTTTTTGCAATATAGATAGGCTGAGAATTTTTCAAATCTTCAAGTTCTGATTCCGTTCTGCTTTACAATTTCTTTTTCAAATAATCTCTCCTAGCATTTTACTATAAGCAGCCAAGAAAAGCAAACTGCTCCTTCAATACTCTGTTTAGAAATCTTCTCAGCTAAAAAGCCATTTTCAATGCTTTTAAGTTCTACCTTCCACAAGACACTAGAACTCAAACAATTTATCCAAGTTCTTTGCCACTTTATAACAAACAGTACCTCTCTTCCAGTCTCCAGTAATGTGTTCCTCATTTCCATTTGAGATCCCATCAGAACGGATTTTAAAATCCATATTTCTAGCATGCACCTCAAAACTCCTCCACCTGCCACCCATTACTCGGTTCCAAAGCCACTTCCATAAGTTTAGATGTTTGTTACAGCAGCATCCTAATTCTGGCACCAAAATCTATTAGTCAGCTTGTAAGTGAAAGTGTTAGTCATTCAGTCACGTCTAACTCTTTGCAACGCCATGGACTGTAGCCCACTGGGCTCCTCTGTTCATGGAATTCTCCAGTATTGGATTGGGTAGCCACTCTCTTTTCCAAAGGATCTTCTTGACCTTCTTGATTGAACCTATGTCTCCTTCATTGCAGGCAGATTCTTTACCTTCTGAACCACCAAGGAAGCCCTTACTCAGCTCAGACACGCATATATATATATATATATATATATATACACATATATATATATATATATATATATATATATATATATATATATACATATACATATATATCACAGATTGGTTGCTTTAAACAAGAGAAATTTATTCTTCACAGTTCTGGAAGCTGGAAAGTCAAAGATCAAGTTGCCAACAAGGTATATTTCATTCCGAAGCCTCTTGTCTTAGCTTGCATAAGGCTACCTTCTCACAGTGTTTTCTTCTCACATGGCCGTTCTGCAGTACATGTAGGTGAAGACAAATTGCTTTCTCCTTCTTAAAAGGTCATGATCCCATTGAACTAGGGCCCACTCTTATGATCTAATTTAATCTTAATAATCTCCTAAAGACTGTCTTCAAATATGGTCACATTGAAGCTTAGGGCTTCAACATGAGAATTTTGAGGAGACACAATTCGGTATATAACACATGTTCATTGATTAGATGGCTTAATATGAAGATCACAATTCTCCACAAATTCATGTAGAGATTTATGCAGACTGATTTAAAACAGAAGCATGCTTTTTTCCCCTGGAAATGGAGTGTAATTTAGCAAAGCTGATTTTGAAGTTCACAGGAAAATGAAGGGCCAATAATAGCAAAGACTCTTTTAAAAAGAACATAGGAGTTTCTCAACTTCATATCAAGATTTATTTTAAAGCAATGGTGATCAAGCAAATGTGGTATTGGTACAAAGACTGAAAAGAGACTACTGAACAGTTATAGAGTCTAGAAGTACATCATTTCATTGTAGACACACTTAATTTATGACAAAGGTGGCATTGTAGAGCAGTGGCAAGAAGACAGTCCTTTTCAATTAATGGTTTAGGAACAATTGGCTATCCATCTGCAAAAATTAAATTTGACAACTACATCCCATCATATAATTAATCAACTTTAAGAATAATATAGGCCTAAATTTAAAAAGCATTTTCCTACAAAATTTCCAGATTACATAGGAGAACAACTTTTCTACTTTCATGTCTGAAAAAGACATCTTCAACAGATCTCAAAAGCAACAGCCACAAAAAAAAAGGTTGATAAATTATATAGTAAAATGAAGGACTTCTGGGAGTTCCCTGGTGGTCTAGTGGTTAGGGTTTGGTGCTTTCACTGCTATGGCCTGGGCTCAATCCCTGGTCAAGGATTAAGATCCTGTAAGCCACGTGGTAGAGACAAAAAAAAAAAAAAAAGAGAATTTGTTGATCAAATGAAACATGGAAGAATGAAAAGATAATTACACAGAATGAGAAATAAATGTTCTCAACATATAAATGATCAAAAGATAACATCCAGAATAGACACAGCACTGGTACAAATATATGAAGAGAAAGATCAGCTACCTAATTGAAAAAAAGCAAAAACTTGAATAGATCCTTCACAAATGAGAAATTCCAAATTGTTAATACATATGTGAAAACCTGATCAATTTCATTAATAATCAGTCAAGTGATAATGAAAAGCACAGTAAGATGACACAACATACTCTCTGGACTACCAAATTAAAAAGACTGATAACACCATGTGTTGGCTAGGAAGGGGAGCCATCGGAGTTCTCATAATCTGTTGGTAGGGATATAAATTACAGACTTCTGAGCTAGAAATCCTACTTCTAGGAATATACCTAATAGAAGGCATACACATGGCTACAAGGAGATATGTACAAAATATTAATGGCAACAGAACTGCAAGAGTTAAAAATCGAAACAACCCAAAATGTGCATCCATACATGACTACTGGAAAGACCATAGCCTTGACCATATAGACCTTTGTTGGCAAAGTGATGTCTTTGCTTTTCTTAACACACTGTGTAGGTTTGTCATAGCTTTCCTCATTGGAAAAAACCCTGATGCTGGGAAAGATTGAAGGCAGAAAGAGAAGAGGGTGACAGAGGATGAGACAGGTGGATGGCATCACCGATTCAATGGACATGAACTTGGGCAAACTCAAGATGGTGAGGGACATGGAAGCCTGGCATGCTGCAGCCCATGGGATTGTGAAGAGTCGGACATGACTTAAGTGACTGAACAAGAACAACAACAAATGTCCATCAAGAGTAAAACAGATATAAAAATTTTGACTTCTCCAGCAATAAAAATGCCTGAAGTATGTCCATATTTATAAACATGGATTAATTTCATAAATATATTCTTGAGTTAAAGAAAAAAAATCAGAAAAACTTAATAGTGAAGATTCCATAATATAAGCTTCAAAAATTTATAAAAATTAAACTATGGTGTTTAAGGATGCTTAATTTGGTGGTTAAAGTATACTGAAAATGAAGAGTTCATTACCATGAAAGTTAACAGATTGATTTCATCTAGGGGAGAGGGAAGATTTTCATTGAGGAGGGGCACATCACTCTGAGGTGCCATTGTATTTCTTGTTCTATGTAGTAGTTTCACAATAGCTTGTTTAATAGCAAACTATTAAGCTTTACATCAATGTTTAATGCATTTTTTTCTGGTTGTATATTTTATTTCTCAATAAAAAGTTTAAAATGGAAAATAAACTAAACTTGCTTTTAACCACCATCTAGCTGACTCTAGAAAATAGGCGACAACTAGCTGCAAAATGTATGCATGCATAACAAGTATAATCATATGTAGAATTTCTATATTGATTAAACTACTATGCATAGCCTTCCTTGGGTACCTATTTGTTTATGATGGTTTTTAAAAGAAAATCTATCCCTGAAAGAAAAAAAATATTCATCTAAACAGTTAATACACATTTTTCCTGTGTCACACCTCTCTTGATTTAATAAATTAGATGAGATTCCTGACTACCAAAACTACATTAAGATTCTAGTCTGCACCCAGAGAATTGACTTAGAGGAGACTTAGAGAATTAATGACTTGCAGTTGTTGTGCATATTAAATACAGGCTACTCTATTAGAGATGAGATTGGACAAATTGGTGCAGAGACATCAGGAAGAAAATACTTTCTTTTCTTCAAAATGTTAATGCCATGTATATGAAGAAAGGAATTTGAGAGTTGTATATATATGAAATCAACACATAAGATTGAAAAGAAAAGCTTCCACCAACTTAATAGACGTATTATTCTAAAAAATGTGATTTAACCAATTGTTCTATGTAGTATAGATACATCTGCTGCTGCTGCTGCTAAGTTGCTTCAGCTGTGTCCGACTGTGCGACCACATAGACGGCAGCCCACCAGGCTCCTCTGTCCCTGGGATTCTCCAGGCAAGAATACTGGAGTGGGTTGCTGTTTCCTTCTCCAATAGATACCTCAGTGCTGTGTAAATATTGACTAAGTTGCTGCTAAATCTAGATTTAACTATCATTTATAGGGTCCCTACTTTTCCAAGCTCTATGATTCCATGCTAACTCATAACTGTTATAATGGGAGTTTTGCCGCAACTAAAAGAAAGATTAAAGAGTTTAAATAAATTGCCCAAAGTTACACAGCTAATAAATATTAGAAGCATAGTTTGGACTCAAGTGTTCTAACTCCTGTTTGAATAATTTTTTCTCACTGTGTCAGTTTCAGCAGGCAAACTCTTTTGGGAAACAACTTCAACCTCTAAGTGGCTTAAAACAATAAACGTTCCTGTTTTATAATACAATCCATCATTTTCGATGCCAGGTTGAGGAATGGCAGCTATATACTCCATTACATTATGGGATCCTGACTTCCTTTAGTTTCCCAAAGTCAGTAAAATCTTCAGCTCAATCATTTGGCATCTGTATGGTTTAAGTAGAATGAAAAAGCACAGAGAATTTTGTTAGGGCGTTTGACATTTTACATTTAGAAATAGCATACAAATCACTTGTTCATATTCCATTGGCTGGAAGTCAGTTACACGGCTTCACCCAACTGCAGTAGAGTTGAGAAAAAATGTTCTGTGTTCCCATGGAGAAGAGGGAGGGAGTTGATGAGTTCCTATTTATTACCATAGTGACTTCATTACCATAAATGGCCAGTCACATTTGCAAAAGTCTCCATTGATTGTGAATTTTGCATATGTTTAATACTTTAGCACTCATACTTCATTATTTTACTTTCAAACAATTTGCTAAATATTCATAGCCTTCATTTTCAGGTCTTTTAGTAATAATGAGAGTAGACAATACTTATGTAGCTTGTACTGCATATTAAATACTTCCTCCATCCTTTACAATTAAATAGTTTTAACTTCTCAACAACTATATATAAAGTAAGAACCGTTATTGTCTCTTTTTGTAGATTAAGAAACAGTTACAGAGTTTAAGTAGCTTGCCTAGTTGTCATATTTCTAATAAGTGCAGCAAGAAACAACTGAATTTTTTTTTTACTTAATTGGCATCATGCTATTTCCTTTCTATATTTATTCTCTCTTTGTGATAAACTATGTACTTTCCCATCTTTTACATATTATTACTTAATCATTTATTGTCTTTTTATATCTTTCTATGCGGTTCTAACTCAGGCCTTTAAAAAATAATTTGATATGTAAAAATATTTTATTAGTAAGTTTATTCTAATATTTGGTGGTAGATTTTAGACTTGTTTTGTTTCTTATTAAGTAAACTTTGATAAACATATAAAGCCAGCTACTAAAAAAAAAATCTGTTAAATAACAGTCAGAAAAATTATATGTGCTGGGGCTTCCCTGACAGTCAGGTGATTAAGAATTCACCTTCTAATGCAGGGGATGCAGGTTCAACCCCTGGTCAGGGAGCTAAGATCCCACATGCATTGTGGCAAAAAATCAAAACACAAGACAAGCAGTAATATAAAAAATTCAATACACTTTAAAAATGATCCACATCAAAAAATTAAAAAATAAAAATAAAAATTACACGTGTTGAGTGTAAATGTAAAGCAACTACTGCAGTTACTATCCTGTTGCTCTAGTATGGGGTATGTCATAAATATATGCTGTGCTGTGCTAAGTCACTTCAGTGGTGCATGACTCTTTGTAACCCTGTGGACTGTAGCCCAACAGGCTCCTCTGTCCATGGGATTTCCCAGGCAAGAATACTGGAGTGGGTTTCCATGCCCTCCTCCAGGGGATCTTCCTGACCCAGGGATCTAACCCACATCACTTACATCTCTTACATCAGCAGTCAGGTTCTTTAACACTAGCACCACTTGGGAAGCCCTTGTCATAAACATACTTTTGACAAAAAATAGAATATGTAATCTTTTTCAGTGGATACTGGTCAATAAAGTAGATTTAAAGTTAGCCAATTCCAAAGTTATTATTAGCAGAGTGGTCTTTTGCATGGAGGGAATAGGCCAATATTTGATAGCCTCTGGATTTTTCAAGGCTGAATTTATATCCTTACCCTTCTTTAAACTCTATTGTTGTTTTCTTTAGAGTGACTGAAGGATTAAACAACACTGTTTCTGGAGAGCTAGATGTAAAATATTCTCAGCATATTAAAAAGTGTGCACAGCATTTGTAATCTGGCAGGTATGGGTTGAAATCTCCACATTACACTGCGCAAAGTACTCTGACTTTTTCCTTTTTTCTCCTGAAAAATGGAAATATTCATGAAGAAGTCCTCTAAGAATAACAAAACCATATGCCAAAAAAAAAAAAAAAAGGCAAGTAACAGCACTTATTACCTAAAACTCAGTTATTATTAAGTAAGATGTACCAGCTAGACAGTCTTCTCTCATGTGATTTTGTTTAAAATATGTGGAATGGTCGAAAAGTAGAGAGGTGTATTGAGAATAGCAGAGAGAGGTGAGGAAAATGGGAGATACTTGTGGAGGAATGTAATGAGATAGTGTAGATTCTTATGTGGCAGGGAGCCAAATGAGTAGGTGGTCAGAGCCACCCTGAGTTGACCCTGGTGTGCTTGTACAGAGCAGCAGCAAATGGATGGTTGGTTCAGTCGCTCAGTCGTGTCCGACTCTTGTGACCCCATGGACTGTAGCCCGCCAGGCTTCTCTGTCCGTGGGATTTCCCAGGCAAGAAAACTGGAGTGGGGCAGGAGCAAAGGGCAGTACTAAAGATAGCTCCATTTTTGTTCCACAATTTTAACTGCAGCGTTGGCTTTATATTATATGAACATAATATGAGAATATTTTTTATCATTAATATGTTAATTTTTTGAAATGAAGTTTAAGTTTTTAGAAGAGTTACTAATTTGCTTGTAAACTTAGAGTGGGTTTTCTACTCTACTTCTTATTCTGGAAACCACGATTCTCCATTTTGGTCTCAACCATCCTCTTCCACCTTGATGTTTCTGTTACTCTGAGTTTACCATTCTGTAGCCAAGATGAGATTTACTGTTGCTCCTGCTGTTTCTCTTTCCCGTGGATGTGACTGTGTTGCTTTTTCCTCATCCTAGGATAACTTCTCTCTGCCCCCATACACCTCCAAATGTTGAAAAGCTGCCTGATTTTCAAGACCAAGTCTAAATGCCACATTCCTGACACCTTTCCTAAGTACCCTGGTTGGAATGAGATTTGTTTCCTTTAAACCTCTGTAACATTTGATAGGTATCTCTGTTAAGGTTCATATTATTCTCAAGTTTATTATTTTATATACATATAATGCATGGTATGACGATGAGTATGTTTTGCAAACTGCATTAGTGTACTTTTTTTTTTTAAGTTATGATCATTTAAATTTTGAAAATTGTCAGTTTTCCTAGTCAGCATTGCTTGGAGTCCTGGGACATTCAAGGGGGCATTTAGAATATACAGTGTTTGAAAGCTTAACTAAAAAATTCATCATTTTCCACCACGAGGGTGCTTTATCACATCTGCATTTCATGGAATACACTTAAAATATTTATGTCCAATGGACATTGGTTTTACCGTTGCTACAGCTCAGTGGAAGACCTTTAGTTTGCTCTCTAAACCCCATCTCGCCTAGTTGTGGAAACTTTTTCCTTCCTGTCACTGCCATTTCTCTTGGTTTAAAGGACTCCATTCTCTGTCTTGGTGTTTGGAAAGAAGGCTCGTCTACATGGGAAAGGTAAAATGAAAGGGTTGAGGGCCTAAACCATCCGAGGGGCTATCTGCTGTGGTTGGTTGGCAATCTTCATCAAATGGCAAGGAAGAGGACAACTAATATGATTCACTGTCACCAGAAAGGCACAGAGTTTATGTACATGAAGACATGAGGTTTTCTCCTTGGTTCTCTGTACTGTGCTCCTGGAGCCAGAGCTCAAAAGGCTGTCCTTATTGACTCCATACTGGTATGTATGATCCGTGGTAACATTCTGTCCCTCAGCCTCCAGATCCTTTGTCTAGTTTTGTTTAGACATTGGAACATACACTTTTTTCCTTTTTTTGGTCTAATAACTTCATGGATCATATCATTTAATTCAACAATTGAGCATTTCACTCTATCTTTTGTTCTCCTCTGAGAACTTCTCTCTGAGGTAATTGGTATGTTAAGCCTAGCTGGCTACATTCAAGGTATGTGTGTGTCAGGACTTGGTTGCAGGGTAAGGGAAGATTGGCAGGGTAGCAGGGTCAGATGCTTAAACACAAATATTAACGAAATATACTGATATTCACAGGGGCTCCCAGATGGCTCAGTAGTATAGAATCTGCCTGTCAAGCAGGAAATGTGGGGTGGATCCCTGGGTTGGAAAGATCCCCTGGAGAAGGAAATGGCAACCCACTCCAATATTCTTGCCTGGGAAATCCCATGGAAAGAGGGGCCTGATGGACTATATAGTCCATGAGGTTGCAAAAGAGTCAGACATGACTCAGCAACTAAACAACAACAACAACGGATGTACATGAGCTATTTTCCTTACGCTATCTGATCAACTTGAGGTTTATCATGGTGGGTGGTCCATGGTACTTAGCAAAGCAAGTTTGTGATTAATGAATATTTGTTAAATGAACATGAAATTTTTAAGACACTAATTGTAGGGAAAGTCTCCCAGCCACCTCTGACCATTTCAGTGGACTTAGTTTCCAGCCCAGTGAAATGGTAGGTTCTAGTTTTAAAGGAGGGTATGGATTATGCTTCATGTAGAGCTGATGCTAGCTCCAAAAAAAAGGCACATGTTATTTTTATAGCCTGAAAGACATTCTCAGCAGGAGGTACATCCTGCCAAGAAGGACTGGAGTATAAATCATCATTTAACATATCATATGATATTGAAAGATAAGTACAGATTTCCTCTTGTCTAAATTGTCATTTTGACTCAATGTCCTTCAATCACTCACAGCTAAAAAGAGATTAACAGCCTATTTAATCATCCACCAGGAAAAAAATGCATTTAAAGGAGTCACAAAATGACTCTTTAGCAAGGTCACATGGTTTTCTTGCCGTGATTTGAAATTGTTTGCTAATGACTGATTATGCTCCTTTTTGATAAAAGCACTGCTGGTGGCAATGGCTTTGATGTGAGCACAATTCAGACTAATGTTCCATCCTTACTTCATTCCCCATAGCCACATACTTGAAGACAACGCTTTTGCATGGTTGTCTACTTGTGGCCTTTCTCTATGCAGTTAAGCTTAATTTTTAATAATAAGCCTTGCCTTTTATCTGGTGTTTAACATTTTTAAGGTACTTTAACACCTGTGTGCCACATCAAACTTGTAATAGCCTTGAGAAGTAAAGAGAAACAGAATCAGGTTTCTAATTTCATATTAAGTACACGTGGCAAACAGCATTTGTCACCTAATTTATGACAAAGCTTATTCTGAGACCCTATAGTGCCTTTTTTTTTTCCCTTGAGCTTCTCCTTTAACACACCCTTGGAATATCTCCTGCTCATGACACAGCTCTCTCCACACTCAGCTATGTCACTATCACAATGTTGTTTGGACACTTGGCATCAAACCACTCTTGACAGATATACTTTATACAGAACTAGTTGGAATGAGTAGTTGTTTAGGCCTTGGAATTTGTTGAGGACTTATTTTTCCCTCTGTCTCTTTTAAAAATATTAATTTTGATTTTACACAATAGCATCTTTCATCGGGATGTGATTTTCCAAAACTCCTGACAGTTGGAAACAAGTACCAGCTATAACTGGCTGTGTTCTCTTGAGCAGGATAAAAACATTTGTCCATACTGTTCCCTGCCACAGTGTGCTACACACAGAATATACTCATTAAATAGGAGAAATTAAGATATTGCTATTTCTAAGTTGATATGCATTGTCAGAACTTACTTGGCTCCAAATTTGATTGAACTTGCCATTGAATTTGGAACATAGTAGGAATCCAATAAATGTTTCAGGAATGAATGGTGTTGATAAACATTCAAATGCTGGCTATAACACTAGTTGCTCTAGCTACTATAATTGTGATTTATTTTTAATTTTTTTTTGAGAAATTGATTTGGAGATATTGAGGGCTATTCTGCATATGAACCAAACTCCAATTTTTGTCCTTTGTGGGCATTCCATTTTAAACTCTCTCTTCCCAAGACTCCTCCTCTCTACTTTCATGTTGGGGGGGTGGTGGTGAGGAAGAGTACATCATACTTTATTTCCTGTCTCCATTTTCCCCTCAGTATTGCTTTTTGTGCCTTTTATAACCAAATTGCCTTTTCTCACCTGTATCTTATGTCTTGTAAAACATGCTTTCTCTTTGCCTTGTAAGCACATAAAATCACATGGAAAATGTGTCCATTCCTCCAATCCGTTTGATGGCTAATGCATAAGTTGACCTGAGAGCAATTCTAGCTTGTTGACAAACTCTGATCAACAACAACTGAACAAAAAAGTGAAATGATTAGGGTGGACTCTAATCCAATGTTATTGGTGTTCTTATAAAAAAAGAAGATTGGGACATATACCCAAAGGGGAGATTATGCAAAGTTATCAGAGAAGGCTGGAAGCTGATCAGCTCTGATCAACAAACTAGATCAACAATATACAAATGTCTTTCTTCACGCGTATTATAATAAATAATATTAGAGCATGTTTGCCTCTCCACTAGACTGTGAAATCGAGTGACGAAGACATGGTATGTTCACGTGTATATCTGGACCTGATGACAAAGGGACTGTGGCAACATCAGACCAATAAGCTCTGGTAAAATTGTGTCCTTAGTCTTCTCAGGATGGGCATGGAGAACTTGACCTTTGCAAATGAATGCTGACTTTAAGAACATTGAAACAGACACAATAAAACATATAGAGTGTGTATTTCTCTTTTGCCAAATGCCTTTCAATTAAAATATTCGTCATTCTTACTTTAGAAAGCAAAACATGAATAAAAAGTGGAACAGTTTTGACAATCATCTCTCAAATTTCCACATGTCTGAAAGCAATGTTATGATGACTTCACTGATCGATTTTAACATGAACATTTTGGATTTATATAGAGACAAGTTGAGAAAACAATTTTTTTTCGACAATAATTTTCTTTGGGCTTTCCATAAAAACTCAATTGCTATGCAGGAAGATAAAAAGAACATCCCTATAAAATTGCCCTACAAATTTAACTGCTTGCAATGTTAAATGTATATTAAACTTTCTTCTTTTTTTTTTTTTGTATATTGAAGTCTGAAATTTACATTATGAATAAAGCTGATACTGCTGTGGTCCTAAGTTCAAGTCATAATTTTATTATTAGCAACAAATATGCAAAAATGTGTGAAAAAAGTTAAAATTTACTTAGAGTCATGCAAATACAGATCGGAAGATCACTCTTCAGATTGAATAGATTAGGGAATTATATAATAAAGGGAATTTTTATAAATCCAGCACTAGGAATAGTATGATCAGGAATGTATTAATTTACTAGGGCAGTTATAAACCACAGCCTGGGGTATTAAACAACAAAAATTAATTTTATCACAATCCTGAAAGCTGGAAGTCTGAGATCAAGGGGTCAGCAGGATTGATTTCTTCTGAGGCCTCTCTCCTTGACTTGTAGATGAACTTCCTTCTCTGATAGCGTCACACAATCTCCCTTTGTGTATGTTTTGTGTCCCAATCTTCTCTTCTTATAAGAGCAACAATACATTGGATTAGAGTCCACTCTAATCACTTCATGATTTTCATTTGCCAAATCATGTCTAACTGTTTGTGACCCCATGGACTGCAGCACACCAAACTCCTCTGTCCTACACTATTGCCCAAAGTTTGCTCAAACTCATGTCCATTGAGTTGGTAATACTTTCTACCATCTCATCTGCTGGCCTCTTCTTCTTTTGTCTTCAGTCTTTTCCAGCATCAGGGTCTTTCCCAATGAGTCAGCCCTTCACGTCAGGTGCCAAAGTATTGGAGCTTCCAATGAATATTCAGGGTTGATTTCCTTTAGGATTGACTGTTCTGACCTCCTTGCAGTCCAAGGGACTTCATATGACCTCTTTAAAGGCCTTATCTTCAAATATGTCACATTGTAAGGTATTGATACTAAGGCTTAAACATAAGAATTTTAGGGGGACACAATTCAGCCCCTAACAAGGATATGAGATAACTCCAGAAGCACAGTTTCCAAAGTTGGGCTGATTGTACATCCTACCATGTAAATGAAAAGATTCTGGGTAAAGTTATCTCTAATGGAATTTCTCATGATTACACCTCTATTATAAGAAGGAATTGAGAAGACAGACATGGAGATCCTGTGTGAGTTTTACTGCAAAGAAGAAAGATCTTTTCAGTTTCTCGGTAACATCATTACAGAAGGAAATGTTTTAATATAAAAGAATAACAATTTTTATAAGCAGGGAAATAATAACTCTTTAAGTTCCATCTAGAGGACCTCAGTCCAATCTTAAATCACTCTCAAAGTGAATTTCATGTTCTAGCTACAAATTAATTTCAACTTTAAATTCTTTTTGTTAACTAGAACTTCCTTGATCATCTTTTGTTTTCTGTTAAATATAGTTACCAAACTTAGCTTTCAAAGTAACATTTTCTTTGATTTTAATCATTATACAGATCTGTGAACAGTTTGAGGCTGTCACTTTGTGTCAACATCTCCATTGAGTGTATCTTCTTTTATCTACTACAATCTAACAGCTTAAGTGTTTTTTAATGATGTATTCAAAGATATAAGGATCAATTAATTAACACACTTGATGGGTTCTACTTTGTTCTGGAAAACTATGCTCAAAAGAATTAGAGGATGCCACTCTGTGCTGAACACTGGTATCAAGTCTTACCAAATACAGAGATAACTATTATGATACTCATTTTTTCAGATGAGAGGCCTAGACACATGGTATAAGTGACACATACAAAGTCAGGTCACTAGTATGTCACATGAGCTATTACTCAAACTCAAGTTTTCCCTGACATGCTATGCTTTCCTTTTTTATTTTTTATAAATTAATTTATTTATTTTAATTGGAGGCTAATTACTTTACAATTGGAGGCTAATTACTTGTGATGGGTTTTGCCATACATTCACATGAATCAGCCATGAGTGTACATGTGTCCCCCATCTTGAACCCCCCTCACAACTCCCCATATCCCATCCCTCAGGGTCATCCCAGTGCATCGGCCCTGAGTGCCCTGTCTCATGCATCGAACCTGGGCTGGCAATCTATTGCACATATGGTAATATACATATTTCAACCCTATTCTCTCAAATCATTCCACCCTCACCTTCTCCTACAGAGTCCAAAAGTCTGTTCTTTACATCTGTGTCTCTTTTGCTATCTTCCATATAGGGTCATCATTACCATCTTTCTAAATTCCATATGTATGTGTTAATATATTATATCACTGTTTTTCTTTCTGACTTACTTCACTCTGTATAATAAGCTCCAGTTTCATCCACCTCATTAGAAGTGATTCAAATGCATTCTTTTTAATAACTGAGTGATATTCCATTGTGTATAGGTACCACAGCTTTCTTATCCATTCATCTGCTGATGGACATCTAGGTTGCTTCCATGTCTTGGCTATTATAAACAGTGCTGCGATGAACATTGGGGTACACGTGTCTCTTTCAATTTTGGTTTCCTCTGTGTGTATGCCCAGCAGTGGGATTGCTGGGTCATATGCAATACTTTCCTCCAAATAATAATATAGGAAAAACAATAACATTTGTGATAGTCCCTTGATTTGGATGCTGGGATCCTTAGAAGATTCTCTGAAATACATATAATTATTACCATTTTAAAGATGAAAAATTTCCCCTTTAGAGGAAGTGCCATCTAGGATGGCACAAATGTTGAAAGACAAGATATAAAATGAACTCCAAGACCTGTAGAGTCTTTTCAGTATAGGACATAAATCTTGCTCTTAAGGAGTTTTAAATCATTCAATAATTGGATAGTTTTAAAACTGGAAAACTAGGGGAAAAAAAGCATTCAAATGGTGCCCTGAAAATAAAGTGAACATATTTTAAAAGGATATAATACTAGAACAATATACTTTTAATTAAGTTTATAGCTCTTTCCCTTGAGTTTATTTGAGTAGTCTAAATTTTAGTCACTAGGAATCCATGGAGGACATTTTATACCTGTAGATAAAATGTATACATACAGAATTTTGATGACTTGTGTAAATAACATAATGTGTAAAAATTTAAGTTAACCACATATACTAATGCATATATAATAGTAAGCCTATATCTTCAATAGATACATATTTTTTACAATCACTGTCAGACAAAGTTACCTTGACTCATAGATTATAATTTTTAGAATATAAGCTACTATGCAGATAGATTGCATGAGAAAGTTAATCTACTTGTAGGCACGATTACAATGACAGTCTGAGTTTCAAATTTTTGTAGGATAAAGTATCAAGAGTTTAGAAAAATGTTTTACTTCTGGTATTATATTTGAAAAATAAAAAGGATGTCTAGGATGAATAGCTTTTTTTACTCATGAAATATGAAAAAGAGTTAAAATTGAAGAGAGGTTAAAGAAGAAGAACAAAATTGGTGGACTGACATGGTCTGACTTCAAGACTCACTAAAAGGTTACAGTAATCAAGAAGTGTGACAGTGTGGTATTGGAGAAAGAATAGACAAATAGATCAATGGAACAGAAGCAAGAGCTCAGAAATAGACCTACATAAATACAGGCAACTGATATTTGACAAAGAAGCAAAAGAAATACAATGGAACAAAGACAGTCTCTTCAACAAATGGTACTGGAACAACTGGGCATCCACTATAAAAAGATAAAAATGTCTAGACACAGACCTACACCCTTCTTGAAAATTAAATCAAAAGGGATCAGAATTTAAATATGAAACACAAATTACAAAACTCCTAGAAGATGACAGAAAGGAAAACCTAGATGACTTTGGGAATGGTGATGTCTTTTTTGATGCAACACAAAAGATCCATGAAAGAAAGAAAGATACATGATCCATGAAAGAAATAATTGATAAAATGGACTTTATTAAAATTAAAATGTCTGTTCTGTGAAAGACAATATAAGAATAAGAGAAGCCACATACTGGAAGAAAATATTTGCAAAAGATACATCTGATAGACAACTGCTATCCAACATATACAAAGACCTTTTAAACTCCACAATAATAAAACAATCTGATTAAAAAAATGGGGCAAACACCTTAAGAGACAAATATCTCACTGAAGAAAATATACAGATGGCAAATAAACACATGAAAAGATGTTGCTCATCATATATCACCAGGAAATGTAAGTCAAAACAACAGTGAGATACCACCACATACCTACTAGAATGTCCAAAATTTGATTTAGAACATTGACATCAAATGCTTGTGAGGATGTGGAAATTTCTCACTGGTGGTTAGACTGCAAAATGGCACAACCACTTTGGAAGACAGATTGGAATTTTTTTACAAAACTAAACATAGTCTTACCATTTATTTCCCTTTCTATTTATTCAAAGAAGTTGAAAACTTAGATCCTCCAAAAAAACCTGCACATGGATGTTCATAGTAGCTTTACTCATAATTGCCAAAACAGAAACAACTAAGGTGTCCCTCAATAGGTGAATAGATAAACAGTGGTGCATCCAAACAATGGAATAGTATTCAACCCAGAAAAGAAATGGGCTACTGTCTGGTAGAAGGGAATAGCTACCCACTCCAATATTCTTGCTTGGAGAATTATGAACAGAGGGGCCTTGTGAGCTACAGTCCATGGGGTCAAAAAGAGTCAGACACGACTGAGTGACTAGCACTTTCACTTTTTACTTTCTGAAAAGAAATAAGCTATCAAACCATACAAAGCCATGGAGAAACCTTAAATGCATATTACTAAGTGAAAGAAACTTATCTGAAAAGACTACATACTGTATAAAGTTAACTACATGACCTTTTGGAAAAGGCAAAACTATGGAGACAATATAAAAGATTACTGGTTGCCAGGAATGAGAGGGAAAGGGATTAATAAGGAGAGCACGGAGGATCTTTGTTGTTGTTCAGTCACTCAGCCATGTCTGACTCTTTGCGCCCCTATAAGCTTCAGCACGCCAGGCTTCCCTGTCCTTCGCCATCTCCTGAAGCTTGCTCAATCTCATGTCCATTGAGCCAATAATGCTGTCCAACCATCTCATCCTCTGTCATTCCCTTCTCCTCCTGCCTTCAATCTTTCTCAGCATCAGGGTCTTTTCCAATGAGTCATCTCTTCGAATCAGCTGGCCAAAGTATTGGAGCTTCAGCTTCAGCATCAGTCCTTTCAATGAATATTCCAGATTGATTTCCTTTAAGATTGACTGGTCTAATCTCCTTGCTGTCCAAGTCTCAAGAGTCTTCTCCAGCACCACAATTCAAAAGCATCTATTCTTTCTTTGATTCTCAGCCTTCTTTATGGTCCAGCTCTCACGTACATGCATGACTATTGGATTTTTAGGGCTATGAAAATGCTCTGTATGCTATTATAATGGTGGATAAAGGTTATTATATATTTGTCCAAATCCACTGAATGTAGAACATCAACAGTGAACCCTAAGGTAAACTATGAACTTTGGGTGATTATGATGTATTAATAGATTTATTCTTGGTAAAAAAAAAAAAAAAAGTAACTTTCTGATGAGTGATGGACATCACTATATCAGAAATCTCTCTACCTCCTTCCCAATTTTGTTGTAAATGTGAAGCTTCTCTTCTCTTTATCTTATTTAATTTTATTTATTTATTTATTTTTGCCACACTGTACAGCTTGTGGGATCTCATGTTCCCAATCAGGGACTGAACCCCGACCATGGCAAGGAAAGCCCAAAATCCTAACCACTAAGCCGTCGGGGAACTCCTGAACTTTTCTTTCAGAGAGTAAAAAAAAACAACCAAAAAACTGAAGGCAGGTGTCTGTATTTCAAAAGAGCCTCAGAAACATATTTATTCAGGTATTACAAATAATGCTCCTGAATATTTTCTTATAGACTTTAAAAAATAAATGCCCACATTCTTTTTTTAAAATTTAATTAAATTAATTAACGAATTTATTTATTTATAGCTGTGTTGGGTCTTCGTTGCTCCAGTTGCAGCAAGTGGGGCTGCTCTCTAGTCATATGCAGCCTTCTCACCGCAGTGATTTTTCTTATTGCAGAGCATAGTCTCTAGGGCTTGCAGACTTTAATAGTTGTGGCACGTGGACTCAGCAGTTTTGACTCCAAGCTCTAGGCCACAGGCTCAATATTTGTGGTGCATGGGCCTAATTGTTTTCTGGCATGTGAGATCTTCCCAGATCAGGGATTGAACCCATGACTCCTGCAATGGCAGGCAGATTTTTTACCAGTGAGCCACCAGGGAAGCCTTAAATGGCCACATTCTTATGCAAATATCATTAGATTCTCTCAGTGCTATTTTTTGTCCACAAGCAAAAGTCATTTCATTAGACTTATATACTTAAAGAAATGTAAGTTTATAATGCCCAGAACATTATTATGAATAACACTAAATATAATAGCTCTAATTTATTGAGTACTAGGAATATGTTAAGAACTATTTATATTATTTCAATTCTTATTTCAGTGATTTGAGGTTAAAATTACCATCCCTGTTCTTCACATGAGGAATCTGATGCTTAAAAATGTTAAATAATTTGCTTGTGTGACACAGATAGCAAGTGGAAGAGCTTAGACTACAGCTAAGGAGTCAGCTTCATATTCCACATGTTAAACCATAACCCTCTATGGTCTTCATCTAGAACATACTTTTGAATGTGTTTTTACACCTCCTCGATTTTTTATAAAAGATTTAAGTGTCTCAAGACTGTCTAGAGCATCAGCGATGAATAATAGCAATTTATGAGCAATGGAAAGAATAAAATGAAGGCAAACTCAAATCAGTTAAAAGGTCATTTTACACTGAGTATGCTCAATAAATCCTTACATTTTAATAAAAGTAAAGATTTTCAAATAGAAAATCACTTCTTCTCATGCCTAATAAATGTTAAAAATAGGAGTGAAGGGACCACCACTCATCTTGTTGACCCCAGCATCTATACTAGTCTAGCAGTAGCACTGGGTTGCCAACCTTCTGTAGCTTTGCTTCTTCTGTGAACAATGGTCTTCCAGTTTAAAAGAAAAGTGAGCAGCAGTAGAGATTCTCTTCTACAAAATCTGTCCCAGATGGAAAGAAATTTTGAAACATTGACAGCGATCTCATGATCTAGTCAAGGAGACCACCATGTATACTAATTGACTCATGGAGGGCCCCTTTTTAACACTCTCTTCTCATCTAGTGCAGGGCTTTCCTGGTGGCTCACTGGTAAAGAATCCATCTACCATGTAGGAGATGTAGGTTCAATCCCTGGGTGGGGAAAATCCCATGGCGAAGAAAATGGCAATCCATTCCCCTATTCTTGCCTGGGAAATCCCATGGACAGAGAAGTCTGGCAGGCTACAGTCCATGGGGTTGCGAAAGAATCAGACATGACTTAGCAACCAAACAACAGCAATGATAATCACCTAGTGCAGTGTCCTAAAATGGATGCAATCTTATCCATCTGATTTATAAGATATCTCTAATATGCTAACAGGAAAAAGAGCCAAGTCAATTTGATAACTCATTTGTATTTTACAAGATAAATAGAAAAATCTGCAACTAGGCTAATATTGCAGAAGGCTGCAAAAATAAAGAGCCCCAATCAATCTAATTCCTCCTATTACCAAATGTTATCCATGCAGAGGCTTGTAGAATGCTTGGAACTGTTTTACTTTTTGAGTTTTACTCTCTAGATTATTTTTGGAATCCAATTGCCATGTAAAGAATCCTAATCTATTAGATGTTTGAAACATGGAGTTCCAGTGGCTCCCATTATTCCAACCAAATGCTAAACATGAGAATAAGGACATCTGAGACCTTGTCTCCAGCCAGATGAGATCAGGCTGGCTTTTGGAAAATCTTCAGACATCATTTGATGTTCCATTGACCCACCCATGCTCAGTCATTTCCGACCCTTTGCGACACTTTCGATTGCACCCTATCGGGCTCCTCTGTCCATAGGATTTCCCAGGCAAGAATACTGGAGTGGGTTATCATTTCCTTTTCCAGGGTATATTCCCAAGCCAGCTGCTTTATAATCCCAAGCCATTGTTGATATATATCTACTTTACATTTTCCAGCAAAATACTGATCTTAGGAATGCTCTGTGATTGATCAAGTAAATAAGGGAGGATTTGACTTTTGTATTGAAAGAAGTTCAGTAAAATGAGCCAGGCCATACCCAGAGGAATTGAAACGAGGGTGTTTAAACAAATAGCAATCTGTTTATTCATATTTACTCCTAGTTAGAATGAAACTCTAGTCACTCAAGGAAACAGTTATGCCCTTTCATAATATTAACTTTACTGATTTGTATTGGAAATTATGGATGCTATTGGGGGAAATTGCATTTAATTAATCAGCCAATACTTTTGAGCACCTACTACCCTCCGTTTACTACGTGGGATATGGTGAGTGTAGCCTATAAGAAATGCAAACACACGTTTTTGTATATTTACTTGTTTCCATATCCCTTGAGCCTAGGGAAGCAAAATTAGTCTCTTCTAACTGGGCTTCCCCGGTGGCTCAGAGGTTAAAGCATCTGCCTGCAATGCAGAAGACCTGGGTTCGATCCCTGGGTCAGGAAGATCCCCTGGAGAAGGAAATGGCAACCCACTCCAGTATTCTGGCCTGGGAAATCCCATAGATGAAGGAGCCTGATGGCCTACAGTCCACGGGGTCACCAAGAGTCGGATGCGACTTCACTTTCACTTTCCATCCTAGAGAATATGTAGCTGTTCTTCATCTAGTCTTCAAGCAGGGAATGAACCCAGGTTGTTGGGAAAAGCATACTTGGTCAGAAGCCGGTAAACTTGGTCTTAAATTCAAAACTTTCTGTAAGTAATTGTATGATTCTGAATTTGGCATCTCATTTTTTCTACGCCTGCATTTTTTTTTTTTTTTTTTTTACTTACAGTTTGGGAAGTAAGAACTTTCCTTCCTTGTCTCAAAGAGTATGTGAAAATAAAATTTAGCATTTTAGAACTAAGCAGCACATTTAAAAGTTTATTAACTGTAACAATAGCTATTTCATCTTTTTATACTTAAAGGGAAGACTTAGATTGGCTTATTCCTTTCTTTTAGCTTCATCCATCAGGAAAGCAAGCTCTAGCAACTGTGTGAGTTTGACACTCTTGAATAAGTTTTATATATTCTCTTTTCTTCTACTTAGTTTTTTACTATAATTCACATTTTCCTAATCTTGATTTTCATGTATGTTCCTTTTAATATTATTTTACTTATTTCATCTCTTTATATGAATTATTTAATTTCATTTTATTATACATATTATTTCTAAATGACTCTAAATTTTGAATGGAAAAAAATGGTAATTTTAAAGCAAACATGTATAAATACACATACTTGTTACAGAGATAAGACTGGGCCATATGGCTGATATAGTTTTTGGACACCATGACCTATCATGGTGGTCAGTCTTTGGATTTATATATACCAACTCAATTTTTTGTTCTCCATTTATGTGCTATTGACTATTAACATACTATGAAGGTGCTCTGGTATCTCTGAGTTTTTCTGAAGAAGGGATAGTCCCTGAATGACCCGTGATATACTGGGTTGGCCAAAAAGATCACTGGGGCTTTTCTGAAATATCTTATGGAAAAATTAATATTCAGTGACTAAAGGACTGATTTTGTAATCTCTATAAATTGATTTAGCCATGACTCAGGGATTGAACCCAGTCTTCTGCATTTCATGTGGATTTTTTACTGTCTGAGCCACCAGGGAAGCAATAGCATCTCATCAATGGCATTGTAGCCACTCCTTCTCCTCCTCTATAGTGAGGTTTCTGGTTTAATTTTAAAGTAAAAATAAATTACTTTCTAGGATATATGTCTATAATTACAGAAACACAAACTGTCCACAAAATATACAGTTCATGCATGCTAATGTGCTAAGTCACTTCAGTTGTGACAGACTCTTTGTGACCCTATGCACTGTAGCCTGCCAGGCTCCTCTGTCTGTGGAATTCTCCAGGCAAGAATACTGGAGTGGGTTGCCATGTCCTCCGCCAGGGGATCTTCCTCACCCAGGGATTGAACCCAAGTCTCTTACATCACCTGCATTGGCAGATTGGTTCTTTACCACTAGCACCACCTAGGAAACCGATACAGGTCATACCGGCTCCATCTCCAACACAAAAGATGATCAAATGTAAAGTAAAACTAAGGTTAATGAAGTAAATAAATCCTGTGTCAGAATTGCAGTCACCCCAACATCACAAAGATAAGCAAGGAATGAACTTCAGAAGGCTACTAGTGCACACGTCTCTTCAGTCTGATTCTTTGCTTAAATCTTAAGAAACCAGAGTTGCTGATTGTCTCATTTTTGTACCCTTTTTCAATATTAATGCCTGTAATTCTACAACGTTAACATCGTCCTTGGTTTTGAAACTGATTTGTCCCTCTCATTCATCTTTTACAAGTAAACCCTTTGAGGTACTTTACTCATTTATTTTTTTGAATAAGTTTGAAAAACTTAGTCCATGTGGTATTACTTTCTTGATATCTTATATAATTGTATTCAGCAAAAATCCAGTCTTTGGAAAGTTATTTAAATACTATTGTTCGTTAATTACTGACCATAGCACTTAAAATCCAAACAACAAACTGCACTGTAGGATGTTTTCCCCCTTTTATTGAGGAACTTATTTATTTTTAAGAGACCATTTTCATTAATCTCATCTGGCATTTGTGTGTGTGTGTGTGTGTGTGTGTGTGTGTGTGTATTTCCTGCAGTTGAAATTAACTCTGCCCTCCTAGATAATGCTCACAAAATTATATATGACAGTGCTGATGCAGCTCCTTGGCATGTAGCAACCTGCTTCATTAATGAACATTTTTTAAGCTTCTTTGAAGTCTTGAATATGAAAGTAGAATAAAAATGTGATTACTGTCACTATAGTATTGCCAAATTTGTTAATGAGGCAGTATTCTTTATTTTGTCTAGGGTCAAATTTGGTTGTTGTTTTGCAAACAGCACAAAGCAATGATTAACAAGTAAGTTAAGCTCCTCAATTTTATGTTATGGATGTCTTTTATGCAGATTTATTCAACTTTTTCCCCTTAGTGTTTGGAAGGAATAAATTTCACAGCTCCAACTACTTCAGTCATTCAGTACAGATCCTAAGAGTAGGTAAAATGGAGATGAAAAAGCTCCTTGGGGAATAAGTATAATCCCTTATATTGCATGTCATAAAACACTTAATGTGATGGCATTTGTTATCTAAACTGGGGTTGCTAAAATCCTGAAATCCTATTATATACAATCATCTTCATCTTTATTAGCGCCAAATTTTCTAAGTTACTGAGAATGGCCTCTTCTGCCTATTTCAAGATATTCCACGACTTCCCTGGCAGTCCAGGCATTAAGACTTTGCTTTTCAATGCAGGGAGCACGGGTTCAATCCCTGTTTGGGGAGCTAAGATATCACATGTCATGGCCAAAAAACCAAAAGATAAAACAGAAGCAGTATTGTAACATACTCAATGAATGGTTTATAAATTGTCCACATTAAGAAAAAAAAAGAAGAAGAAAGAAAAAGAAAGAAAAAGCATGTAGAGAAGGAGAGAGAAATCCCTGTGTCCTAAAGCCAGCAGAGAAACACATAGGGTAGCAAACCTCCTGCCAAAGACAGAACATGGTCATTTTACTCCACTAACCATTTTAAGAAAAACTATTTGAAAGGCCTCTTGAGTCACTTACCCTTTTGAATCAATTCCAAACTCCAATTTCTGTTTTTGTTTCTTTTTTCCTGTCAGATATTTCAATCATCACAAAGGCACCCTCCCACCCATGCACTCCTATGGAAGCTGTGAGTTACAACATATGAAATGAGGTCTGATTTCTTTTTCCCACTAACACTGCAGCTTTCCCATTTTTACTTTGAAATCATCTGAGAATTATGCAAACTGGCTTTGCATAATTTGAGAGAAAAGGTAAACTGCAAATATAAAGATGCCATTTTCACTTTTCCCACTCTTAATATTGCCTTAGAGACTGCTGGCTAAATACTTTTAAGAGTTAGATAAGTTGGTCAGATAGGTTTGTAATGGAATGCTAAAGAGAAAGGAGGAAATCACGAGATGATGATAATAAGAACAGTAGTAAAAGCAGACAGTTTATTGAGCAGAAAACTAGTGAAATAACAAAAGCATTAATCATCTCCAGATAGTAAAGTCCTTGAGGGCAGGAACTCTATCTTATAAAACATTTAGCTCCCTGCCTTGCCTGTATGGTGGTTAATGGTGAGAAAATTTATCTTGACTTCAGTTTGAGGGTCAGAGAAGAAGTAGGGAAAGAGACAAATATAGAAACAATTGATAAAACAATTTACCTATAAACTCATCTACTATTCCAGTCATCTTTCAAACCCAAAGGATATAAGTAATTCAGTGTTCAATCCCTGGGTTGGGAAGATCCCCTGGAGAAGGGAACAGCTACTCACTTCAGTATCCTAGCCTTGAAAATTCCAGAGACTTCATAGTCCAGTTCAGTTGCATTCAGTCACTCAGTCATGTCCAACCCTTTGCCACCCCATGGACTGAAACACACCAGGCTTCCCTGTCCATCACCAACTCCCAGAGTTTATTCAAACCCATGTCAGTTGAGTCAGTGATGCCATCCAACCATCCCATCCTCTGTTGTTCCCTTCTCTTTCTGCCTCCAATCTTTCCCAGTATCAGGGAGGGGCTTTTCAAATGAGTCAATTCTCCCATTAGGTGGCCAAAATATTGGAGTTTCCGCTTCAGCATTATTCCTTCCAATAAACATTCAGGATTGGTTTCCTTTAGGATGGACTGGTTGGATCTCCTGGCAGTCCAAGGTACTCTCAAGAGTCTTTTCCAATATCACAGTTCAAAAGCATCAATTCTTCGGCACTCAGCTTTCTTCATGGTCCAACTCTCACATCCATACATGACTACTGGAAAAACTATAGCTTTGACTAGATAGACTTTTGTTGGCAAAGTAAGGTCTCTGCTTTTGAATATGCTGTCTAGGTTGGTCATAACTTTTCTTCCAAGGAGCAAGCATCTTTTAATCTCATGGCTGCAGTCAATATCTACAGTGATTTTGGAGCCCCCATAAATAAAGTCTGCCACTGGTTCCACTGTTTCTCCAACTATTTGCCATGAAGTGATGGGATCAGATGCCACGATCTTAGTTTTCTGAATGTTGAGCTTTAAACCAACTTTTTCATTCTCCTCTTTCATTTTCACCAAGAAGTTCTATAATTCTTCTTCATTTTCTGCCATAAGGGTGGTGTCATCTGCATATCTCGGAGAAGGCAATGGCAAGCCACTCCAATATTCTTGCCTAGAAAATCTCATGGACGGAGAAGCTTGGTAGGCTGCAGTCCACAGGGCTGCTACGAGTCAGACATGACTGAGCGACTTCACTTTCACTTTTCACTTTCACCCATTGGAGAAGGAAATGGCAACCCACTCCAGTGTTCTTGCCTGGAGAATCCCAGGGATGGGGAGCCTAGTGGGGTGCCATCTATGAGGTTGCACAGAGTTGGACATGATTGAAGTGACTTAGCAGCAGCAGCAGCATCTGCATGTCTGAGGTTATTGATATTTCTCCTGGAAATCTTGGTTCTAGCTTGTGCTTCATCCAATCCAGTGTTTCTCATGATGTAATCTGCATATAAGTTAAATAAGTAGGGTGACAATATACAGCCTTGACATACTCCTTTTCCTATTTGGAACCAGTCTGTTGTTCCATGTCCAGTTCTAACTGTTGCTTCCTGACCTGCATACAGATTTCTCAAGAGGCAGGTTGGGTGGTCTGGTATCCCCATCTCTTTCAGAATTTTCCACAGTTTATTATGACCCACACAGTCAAAGGCTTTGGCATAGTCCATAAAGCAGAAATAGATGTTTTTCTGGAACTGTCTTGCTTTTTCGATGATCCAGTGGGTGTTGGCAATTTGATCTCTGGTTCCTCTGCCTTTTCTAAATCCAGCTTGAACATCTGGAAGTTCACGGTTCATGTACTGAAGAAGCCTGGCTTGGAGAATTTTGAGCATTATTTTACTAGTGTGTGAGATAAGAGCAATTTTGTGGTAGCTTGAGCATTCTTTGACATTGCACTTCTTTGGGATTGGGATGAAAACTGACCTTTTCCAGTCCTGTGACCACTGCTGAGTTTTCTAAATTTGCTGGCATATTAAGTGCAGCAATTTCAAAGCATCATCTTTAGGATTTGAAATAGCTCCACAGGAATTCCATCACCTCCACTAGCTTTGTGGATAGTGATGCTTCCTAAGGCCCACTTGACTTTGCATTCTAGCATGTATGGCTCTAGGTGAGTGATCATACCATCATGATTATCTTGGTCGTGAAGATCTTTTTTGTACAGTTCTGTGTATTCTTGCCACCTCGTCTTAATATCTTCTGCTTCTGTTAGGTCCATACCATTTCCGTCCTTTATCATGCCCATCTTTGCATGAAATGTTCTCTTAGTATCACTAATTTTCTTGAAGAGATCTCTAGTCTTTCCCATTCTATTGTTTTTCTCTATTTCTTTGCACTGATCACTGAAGAAGGCTTTATCTCTCCTTGCTATTCTTTGGAACTTTGCATTCAAATGGGTATATTGTTCCTTTTCTCTTTTTCTTTTTGCTTCTCTTCTTTTCACAGCTATTTATAAGGCCTCCTCAGACAACCATTTTGCTTTTTTGCATTTCTTTTTCATGGGGATGGTCTTGATTCCTGTCTCCTGTACAATGTCACAAACCTCTGTCCATAGTTCTTCAGGCACTCTGTCTATCATATCTAATTGCTTGAATCTATTTGTCACATCCACTGTATAATTGTAAGGGGTTTGATTTAGGTCATACCTGAATGGTCTAGTGGTTTTCCCTACTTTCTTCAATTTAAGTGAATATGGCAATAAGCAGTTCATGATCTAAGCCACAGTCAGCTCCCAGTCTTGTTTTTGCTGACTGTATAGAGCTTCTCCATCTTTGGCTGCATAGAATACAATCAATCTGATTTTGGTATTGACCATCTGGTGATGTCCATGAGTAGAGTCTTCTCTTGTGCTGTCTTATACAGTCTTCTCTGTACAGTCCATGGGGTCGCAAAGAGTCAGACACAACTAACTGAGTGACTTTCACAGTCTAGACAAAAACATTATTTGCCAAATTGCCACTTATTCCTAGGAAATAGAATGATGCATCCTCCTGGTAAATTCCATTCCTTCCACATAGAAATGCCGGGCTATATGATACAAATGAAAGACTAATTGGCCAAGTATATTTTGTCTTTATGAGAATGGATATACAATGGATCATTTGGATTCTGTCTACAAACAGATGAGTTTACTTGTCTTAAGTGGATTCTCTAATCAGTCATGTTGAGTGATATTTTTCCCACTTGGCAAATTGTCTGCCTAAGTCATATGAAAATCATCTCAAAGCTGTTTCCTGTTCTGAAGTCTATTGATTAATTTATGAAAACATCTACTTTTTTTTTTCCTTGTCCTTAAAGTTTCTTAGCAATGTTATCTTCATTTTATTTTGTCGTCTGGGCACAAGCATGAAGTGGGTGGGATATATAGACAACCAACCATCTTCTCTTTCCAGATCATTCACTATTAAATATGGATAAGTAGACATTGATGTTGTAATGCTTCTCTCTTTAAATTTTCACCTTGGGTCAAAGATACACGTGAGCAAATAGGGATAGGGAGATAGTTGAGACAATAATACTTGCAAATACATACCAAAAAAGCAGGAAAAAGAACAACCTAGGGATGAATGGTGAGGGGGCGGTCCTAAGATGGCAGAGGAATAGGACAGGGAGACCACTTTCTCCCCCATAAATTCATCAAAAGAACATTTAAACTTTGAGTAAATTCCACAGAACAATTTCTGAATGCCAGCAGTGGACATCTGCTGCTGCTGCTGCTGCTAAGTCGCTTCAGTCATGTCCGACTCTGTGCGACCCCATAGACGGCAGCCTACCAGGCTCCCCCATCCCTGGGATTCTCCAGGCAAGAACACTGGAGTCGGTTGCCATTTCCTTCTCCAATGTATGAAAGTGAAAAGTGAAAGGGAAGTCGCTCAGTTGTTTCCAACTCTTAGCGACCCCATGGACTGCAGCCTACCAGGCTCCTCCATCCATGGGATTTTCCAGGCAAGAGTACTGGAGTGGGGTGCCATTGCCTTCTCCAGTAGAGGACATCAGACACCCAGAAAAGCAGCCCATTGTCTTTGAAAAGAGGTAGGAAAAAATATAAAAGACAAAAAGAGAGAGAAAAGAGGTAGGGATGGAGCTCTGTCCCGGGAAGGGAGTCTTAAAAAGAGAGAAGTTTCCAAACACCAGGAAACACTCTCACTGCTGAGTTTGTGGTGAGCCTTGGAACCACAGAAGGCAACATAATTGGGAGGAAAAATAAATAAATAATTAAAACCCACAGACTATGTGCCCAATGGTGACTCCCCCAGCAGAAAAGCAGCGCAGATGCCTGCACCTGCTGCTAGCAAATGGGGGCTGGGCAGGGAGGTGCAGGGTGCATTGCTTAGAGTAAGGACCGGACATGAATTCCCTGGGGGCAATCTGAGGGAACTAACTTGGGCTAGCAAACCAGACTGTGGGATAGCTACCACGGGAAAAGCCCTAACCTAAGACAACACCAGGCCTGCTCACAGAACAAAGGACAGAACAGAGCTAGCCAGCTGCAGATCATCCCCCTCTGATGACAGGCAGCCAGAGCCAGAAGGCGGTAATCGCAGCCCCAGAGAGGGATTATCTACCAAACTGCAAGTAGGCTTCTTTGCTAACCAAGACTTCTTGGGGTTTTGGATGGTCAACATCCGCCCTGAGAAGGTGCGCTGGTTGTACACCCAGAAAACTGAGCAGTAGGGACGGGGGAGGTGATAAGTCACAGCGACCGTGCTCGCCAAACACGTCATCACCTGAGCTGCTTGGACCTGGGAAGGGCACAAAACGCAGAGCCAACTGAGTCTGCGCCTCTGAGGACTGTCCAAGTGCCTGAACCTGAGCAGCTTAGACCTGGGAGATGCATGCAGCCCAGGGCCAGCCTTGGATGGTTCCCAGCAGAGCAACCGGGAGCCTGAGCAATGTGGGAAGGGAGGGCACATGCACTGTGAGCAGGGGCGGGCCCAATGTGGCTGAGACACTGCGAATACAAGAACACACAGCAGTGTTATTTGTTTTCAGTGTCCCTCTGTCCCCACAATGCGACTGCACAAGTGAGCCTAAAAAAGTGTCCACCACCGTCCCCTTGTGTAAGGGCAGAAATCAGATACTGAAGGGACCAGCAAACATAAGAAGCTAAAACAGAGGGAACCACCTTGAAAGTGACAGGTGCAATAGATTAAAATACTGTCGTTAGTACTGACTACATAGGAAGGGCCCTATAGATCTGGAGAAATATAAGCCAGACCAAGGAACTATCCAAAAATGAACTGACCCCGCAATACCCACAACAACACCAGAGAAAGTCCTAGATATATTTTTACTATTTTTACTATCATTCTTTTTCTTTTTTTTAATTTTAAGTCCTCTGTTACTCTTTTAATTCTCATTTTTATAACCTACTATTACTTTGCAAAAAAAAAAAAGAGAGACCCTATTTTTTAAAGCAAACTTTATATATATATATTTAAATAATTTTTGTGACTTTTTCCCCTTTTCTTTTCTTTAATATTGTATTTTTGAAAATCCAACATTTACTCTAGATTTTTAGAGAAGAGCTAACACCTATCCTACTCAAACTCTTCCAGAAAATTGCATCAGAAGGTAAACTTCCAAACTCATTCTATGAGGCCACCATCACCCTAATACCAAAACCTGACAAAGATGCCACAAAAAAAGAAAACTACAGGCCAATATCACTGATGAACATAGATGCAAAAATCCTCAACAAAATTCTAGCAATCAGAATCCAACAACACTTTAAAAAGATCATACACCATGACCAAGTGGGCTTTATCCCAGGGATGCAAGGATTCTTCAATATCCACAAATCAATCAATGTAATTCACCACACAGAGAAATTGAAAAATAAAAGCCATATGATCATCTCAATAGATTCAGAGAAAGCCTTTGACAAAACTCAACATCCATTTATGATAAAAGCTCTCCAGAAAGCAGGAATAGAAGGAACATACCTCAACATAATAAAAGCTATATATGACAAACCCACAGCAAACATTATCCTCAATGGTGAAAAATTGAAAGCATTTCCTCTAAAGTCAGGAACAAGACAAGGGTGCCCACTTTCACCACTACTATTCAACATAGTTTTGGAAGTTATGGTCACAGCAATCAGAGCAGAAAAAGAAATAAAAGGAATCCAAACTGGAAAAGAAGAAGTAAAACTCTCACTTTTTGCAGATGACATAATCCTCTACATAGAAAACCCTAAAGACTCCACCAGAAAATTACTGGAGCTAATTAATGAATATAGTAAAGCTGAAGGATATAAAATTAACCCACAGAAATCCCTTGCATTCCTATACACTAATAATTAAAAAGTAGACAAAGAAATTAAGGAAACAATTCCATTCACCATTGCAATGAAAAGAATAAAATACTTAGGAATATATCTACCTAAAGAAACTAAAGACCTATATATAGAAAACTATAAAACACTAGTGAAAGAGATCAAAGAGGACACTAACAGATGGAGAAATATACCGTGTCCATGGATCGGAAGAATCAATATAGTGAAAATGAGTATGCTACCCAAAGCAATCTATAGATTCAATGCAATCCCTATCAAGCCACTAACAGTATTTTTCACAGAGCTAGAACAAATAATTTCACAATTTGTATGGAAATACAAAAAACCTCGATAGTCAAAGCAATCTGGAGAAAGAAGAAAGGAACTGGAGGAATCAACCTACCTGACTTCAGGCTCTATTACAAAGCCACAGTCATCAAGACAGTATGGTACTGGCACAAAGACAGAAATATAGATCAATGGAACAAAATAGAAAGCTCAAAGATAAATCCACACACCTATGGACACCTTATCTTTGACAATGGAGGCAAGAATATACAATGGAGAAAAGATAATCTCTTTAACAAGTGGTGCTGGGATAACTGGTCAACCACTTGTAAAAGAATGAAACTAGAACACTTTCTAATACCATACACAAAAATAAACTCAAAATGGATTAAAGATCTAAACATAAGATCAGAAACTATAAAACTCCTAGAGGAGAACATAGGCAAAACACTCTCCAACATACATCACAGCAGGATCTTCTATGACCCACCACCCAGAATATTGGAAATAAAAGCAAAAATAAACAAATGGGATCTAATTAAACTTAAAAGCTTCTTCACAACAAAGGAAACTATAAGCAAGGTGAAAAGACAGCCTTCAGAATGGGAGAAGATAATAGCAAATGAAGCAACTGACAAACAACTAATCTCAAAAATATACAAGCAGCTCCTGTAGCTCAATTCCAGAAAAATAAATGACCAATCAAAAAATGGGCCAAAGAATTAAACAAACATTTCTCAAAAGAAGACATACAGCTGGCTAACAAACACAAGAAAGATGCTCAACATCATTCATTATCAGAGAAATGCAAATCAAAACCACAATGAGGTACCATTTCACGCAGTCAGAATGGCTGCTATCCAAAAGTCTACAAGCAATAAATACTGGAGAGGGTGTGGAGAAAAGGGAACCCTCTTGCACTGTTGGTGGGAATGCAAACTAGTACAGCCACTATGGAGAAGAGTGTGGAGATTCCTTTGCTGCTACTGCTGCTGCCAAGTCGCTTCAGACGTGTCTGACTCTGTGTGACCCTATAGCCGGCAGCCCACCAGGCTCCCCCATCCCTGGGATTCTCCAGGCAAGAACACTGGAGTGGGTTGCCATTTCCTTCTCCAAAGCATGAAAGTGAAAAGTGAAAGTGAAGTTGCTCAGTCGTGTCCGACTCTTAGCGACCCCATGGACTGCAGCCTCCCATTCCTCCATCCATGGGATTTTCCAGGCAAGAGTACTGGAGTGGGGTGCGATTGCCTTCTCCAGTGCAGATTCCTTTAAAAACTGGAAATAGAACTGCCTTATGACCCAGCAATCCCACTGCTGGGCATACACACCAAGGAAACCAGAATTGAAAGAGACACATGTACCCCAATGTTCATCACAGCACTGTTTATAATAGCCAGGACATGGAAGCAACCTAGATGTCCATCAGCAGATGAATGGATAAGAAAGCTGTGGTACATATACACAATGGAGTATTACTCAGTCATTAAAAAGAATGCATTTGAATCAGTTCTAATGAGGTGGATGAAACTGTAGCCTATTATACAGAGTGAAGTAAGTCAGAAAGAAAAACACTAATACAGTATACTAATGCATATATATGGAATTTAGAAAGATGGTAGATAACCCTGTATGAGAGACAGCAAAAGAGACACAGATGTATAGAACAGTCTTTTGGACTTGGTGGGAGAGGGAGAGGGTGGGATGATTTGGGAGAATGGCATTGAAACATGTATAATATCATATAAGAAACGAATTGCCAGTCCAGTTTTGAGGCAGGATACAGGATGCTTGGGGCTGGTGCACTGGGATGATCCAGAGGGATGGTACGGGGAGGCAGGTGGGAGGGGGGTTCAGGATGGGGAACACGTGCACACCCATGGCGACCAAACGAAAACAATATTGTAAAGTAATTAGCCTCCAATTAAAATAATAAATTTATATTTAAAAAAGAACAACCTAGACATTAAAAGATATGAAAAGAATTAATCTGATTTTTTAAAACTTGTTAGCAGGTACTGTATAGGTACTTTACCACATAAATACATAATAACATACAAACAACAGAGATGACAATAGAAAAAGTTTGGGGTTTAAGGCAATTTTAGATTATTAGATAAGGTGAATCATCTAGGAAGAATCATAATTATACAGTAATTTAATTAATGACAATGATTATGATAATTTTCTGGGTCAGACAGTTAATTTTACATACCTTAAATTGATCAATTTAATTTAAATGTTATAAAACTCCCATTAGTCAGTAAATCTGTATCCTGATTTTACAGGTATGGAATGCAAGGCTCACAAAGATTAAATATTTCACCTGAGGGCACATACCTGAAGGAGCCAGGATTCAAACTCAGTATGACTGCAAAGCTTCAGAAAAGCTGTTAGGTAGAGAAGGCATGACATTCTTGATTCATTCTTCTGTTCTATAAGCCCAGAGTAGAAATGAAATGGCTGGAGCTCCAGTTGCTATCTGGGACCCTGAAGTAATTTTGGGAATGGGTATAGGGAGAATGGAACCATAAGGCAGAAGGAATCCAGCTCCCTAATCCTGTGCCTAAATATAGAACAAATAAGCCCTGGACATTTCTCTCATGTTTAAGTTATTATAATTTTCAGTTTTTCCTTACTTGTAGCCAAATTTAAGTACTACAATTATAATCATAAATATTCCATCATATTACTGATCATGGTCAGATCACTTAACTTGTTTGATTTTCTTTTAAGCTGTCTGATCTGTGGGCTTCCCCAGTGACTCCGTGGTAAAGAATTTGCCTCCCAGTGCAGTAGACACAGTTTCTGTACCTTGTTAAACTGAAACTGAGGCCTTGGGCTTTGGGTCTTGATGCTAACAAAAACTGCAACCTGGGTTTAATATCTGATATGAACATCAAAAGAGTGTCCAATGCAGAGAATTAAAATACAGACTTTTCATTTATATGAGCTAAAGTAGTGAATTAAAGATTTAAACCAAAGATGTTTGAGAAATGAAGGGTATTAATAAATTTATATTTATTATGAAGTTTAGGGAAAGCAGGAAGAAACCTTGACCTGGAAGAATTTCATGAGCTTAACTTCAGATGGCTGGATTGCTTTGTATTCATGGCAATACCGTGGTCATAGGGAAATGAGTTTTTAAAAAGAGGGTAAAACAAAACATACATAAGAAAATGAAGGTGCGTATTCTGCCTATGTAAAATGTCATAATATATGAAACAAAGGAAGAAGAAAATGTAAAAGCAAGTTTCCCAGATAAATCCATCATGTATAAATATCTGGTTTCTTTTCTAGAATTACTTAAGCAAAATCATAATGTACTCATAAGGTTAAAGTTGTCTTATAATATATTATTCTGAAAATTGTCTATATTTAAACAAGGACATTTTTGATCCTCCTTCTCCTTTAGTTCACTGTTATTTTGTAAACATTCAGTGGTCATTCATATATTTGATTGCTGATTTTACATGTGACTTAGTCGTTTCTTCATCTAATATTTCTAGAGGCACACTTCACTCTTTATTCCATTATTCTCAATGGCAAAGACATGTATTCAATAGCGTAAAAGAATAGATCCTGTCTGGGATGGAGGTCTAGCCAGTAATCTTTTTCACACTGACAGTGCCATGTTCCCCATAGTCTCTCAAATCACTGACACTATTAAAATACATTCAAACATTTTCAGTTTTATACAGCCTCAAATTCTTGCACATACCATGATCTTTATAAACTATTATATTATCAGGTCAGCTTTTTTTTTTTCTCCTTAAGACATCTCATATAAGCACACAAAAAGAAAGTACAAGTGGGCTTCCCAAATCTATCCTTGTCTAATGAAGTTTTCTACTGTCTCTCTTCATCCAAGAATTTTGAATTCTGAACCCACAAAAAATGACTGAAGAAAAAAAATGATATAGAAAAGATAAATTTTGCCTCTAATGTCATAAGTAATTTGAGAAAATAGATAGAAAGCATCGACAAGTGGGTAGGTTAGAGAATATAGAAACAATTTAACAATCAGGATGGAAAACAATATGGAAGTTCTCTAAAAAATTAAAAACTAAAAATAGAATTATCATGAGGTACAGCAGTTCCACTCCTGGATACATAACTAGACAAACCCAAAATCTGAAAAGATACATGTTTCCAAGTGTTTGCTGCAATGCTATTTACAATAGCCAAGATCTGGAAACAACCTATGTGGATATCAACAGATGAATGAATAAAGATGTAGTACATATATGCAATGAAATATTACTCAGCCATAAAAATAACGAAATAATGTGATCTGCAGCCACATGGATTCAATTTGGACACAACTAGAGTTTACCATTCTAGGTGAAGTAAGTCAGAGAAAGACAAATATCATATGATGTCACTCATATGTAGAATCTAATTTTAAAAGTTATCTGAATGAAAACAGAAACAGACTCACAGATTTTGGAAACAAATGTATGATTACCAAAGGAGAAACATGAGGTAGGGGAGAGATCAATTAGGAACTTGACAGTAACATATACACACTACTATATATAAAATTGATAATTAAGAAGGATCTACTGTACAGAGAACTCTACTCAATATTCTGTAATAACTTATATGGGAAAGAACCTGAAAAAGAATGGATATATGCGTAATTGAATCACTTTGGTGTATACTTGAAACTAACACAGCATTGTAAATCAACTATAGCCTAAGAAAATTTGAGTGAATAAATTTAAAAAAAATTAACTGTCCAAAAATCTCACAAGAAAACACACAAACAAAAAAGAGAACAGTTTAAAATTGAGGCAAATTAAACATCTCTTTCCCCATGTAAATGTGGAGGCTGGATCTCACTTCTTGTGCTTTTTTGCCTATGGGACTGTGAACTTAGTATAATGAAAATACTTCACATTTCAAGAGAAGGCAGAAATACAGATTACTCCAAAATATGTCAATATTTTAAAGGGTGCAGCATAGCATCCTGTCTAAGAAGAGGATGGACTCTAATGCCAGCCTGCCTGGGTTTGAATCCCAGCTCCACTATTGCCTTGAATTCCGTGCCTCAGTTTTTTCATTATTAAAAAGGGGATAATAATAGAATTACAGAAAAGTGTAACTTTACCTCATAAGGCTATTATGAGTAGTAAATGTGTTAATATTTGTAGAACATTAAAAAAAATGACTGACATATGAAGCACAATAAGATGATATCTACGTAAAAATAAGTCAATTAAAATTTAAAACAGAATAGGGACATCATTGTATAAGCCAAACAAAGTATAATTATGAACTTCATTCAGGTTGCACAACACAAGTTTTGAACCCCTGATTTAAGAGAACATGATAGCTAATCTGTCACCGGTGGAGGGGGCGGGGGGTGGTTATTCTGTGTTGTTTCAGATGTGTTAGAAATGGGATCAGTGAGTAGAAGCCAGAGTTTTAGTGTGAGTCAGGATCAGAAGCTACTTCCTGCCAATTAGATGTGTCTAACGGTAGAATGAACTGCTTGAAAAAACTAGTGAGTTCACTCTCACTGAATGTGTTTCAAGTAGAAACTGTTAAGATGGAATATCTTTTGAATACAAAAGAGAGAATTTCTGCAGTGGGTCAGGCTTTGGAAAAATGAACCCTAAACTGCTGTCCAGCTCTGAAGTCATGAATCCAATATGACAAATATACAAGAAACTTGGCAAATAGAAAGCACAGCAAATGGGGGCATTGCTGGTCCCATCAATAACCCACAAACAGTAGTCAGTTACCTCGATGACCAAGGAGGCAGAAGGGAGGGAATCTGCAACAAATAATCATAGGTATTTGTGAGGACTCAACAAAAGTCTTTTATAGGGTTTTCATATCAGCAGGATGTTGATAACAAAACAGAACCAGATGTACAATCAAGTAAGGGGGTGAGAGAGTGTGATGACCAGAAGGGCAAACTGCCAAATAATGCCAACCACTTCCTGTCCTTCTTGGCCCCAACTAACATCATAGCTATGGCCCTGCAGCACCTTGAAGAGGCTGCCTGGCTTTTGACAATTATAAATCTTTTCCCTCAGCGGAAAAGCAGAAATTGATGGTGGGTTAGTGGAAGGTATATTGGGGTGATAGAGAATTGACAGAGTGCCACCAAGATAAATGGTCAACCACAGTTTTGCCAAGGGCAAGCACTACATCTTGTCTTCATTAAGGGTTGAAAGAATCCATTTGTATATAAACCCCTCTTCCCCTCCACACACAGAAACTGGGAAAAACTGTACTGGAGATAAACTTTTATTTGTCTAATTTTCAGAGTTTACTTTAGCAAGACCAGTCCTTTCCAAAATAGTCTTTCTTAAGGATGTGGCCATTAAAAAGGAGGTGTTTTTAAAGTCGATTAATTTGCTTTAACTCTGATGTAGTATAATTAATGTTTAAGTTTGGGGTACACGTTCTTTGACAAAGTTCTCAAAGTTTCAATTTTTAAAGAAGATTATGTATCAGCTCTAGTGAATTTTATAAAACAAATATATTACTGGAGAATATTTCTTTCTATTTACCATCTTCTTGATAATTTTGTAAATTTTTTTACTCTAAAACAATCCTTATAAGCATGTAAAATTCTATAAAATTTTTGACCTTGCAAAATTGTAAAGATTTAGTTAGTGGAGGTGATGGAATTACAGTTGAGTTACTTCAAATCCTAAAAGATAATGCTGTGAAAGTGCTGCCCTCAATAGGGAAGCAAATTTGGAAAGCTCAGCAGTGGCCACAGGACTAGAAAAGGTCAGTTTTCATTCCAATCCCAAAGAAAGGCAATGCCAAAGAATGCTCAAACTATTACATAATTGCACTCATCTCACACACTAATAAAGTAATGCTCAAAATTATCCAGGCCAGGCTTCAGCAATACATGAACTGTGAACTTCCAGATGGTCAAGCTGGTTTTAGAGAAGGAATAGGAACAAGAGATCAAATTGCCAACATCCACTGGATCATCGAGAAAGCAAAAGAGTTCCAGAAAAACATCTACTTTTGCTTTTTTGACTATGCCAAAGCCTTTGACTGTGTGGATCACAATAAACGGTGGAAAATTCTGAAAGAGATGGGAATACCAGACCACCTGACCCACCTCTTGAGAAACCTGTATGCAGGTCAAGAAGCAACAGTTATAACTCAACATGGAACAACAGGTTGGTTCCAAATAGGAAAAAGAGTATGTCAAGGCTGTATATTGTCACCCTGCTTATTTAACTTATATGCAGAGTACATCATAAGAAACGCTGGGCTGGAAGAAGCACAAGCAGGAATCAAGATTGCCAGGAAAAATATCAGTAACCTCAGATATGCAGATGACACCACCCTTATGGCAGAAAGTGAAGAAGAACTAAAGAACCTCTTGATGAATGTGAAAGTGGAGAGTGAAAAAGTTGGCTTAAAGCTCAACATTCAGAAAACTAAGATCATGGCATCTGGTCCCATCACTACATGGCAAATAGAGGGGAAACAGTGGAAACAGTGGCTGAATTTATTTTGGAGGGCTCCAAAATCACTGCAGATGGTGATTGCAGCCATGAAATTAAAATATATTTACTTCTTGGAAGGAAAGTTAAGACCAACCTAGACAGCATATTTAAAAGCGGAGACATTACTTTGCCAACAAAGGTCCATCTAGTCAAGGCTATGGTTTTTCCAGTAGTCATGTGTGGATGTGAGAGTTGGACTATAAAGAAAGCTGAGCACTGAAGAATTGATGCTTTTGAACTGTGATGTTGGAGAAGACTCTTGAGAGTCCCTTGGACTGCAAGGAGATCCAAACAGTCCATCCTAAGGGAAATCAGTCCTGGGTGTTCATTGGAAGGACTGATGTTAAAGCTGAAACTCCAGTATTTTGGTCAGCTGACGCAAAGAGCTGACTCATTTGAAAAGATTCTGATGTTGGGAAAGATTGAAGGCAGGAGGAGAAAGGGACGACAGAAGATGAGACGGTTATATGGCATCACCGACTCAATGGACATGAGTTTGAGTAAATTCTGGGAGTTGGTGATGGACAGGGAGGCCTGGCGTGCTGCGGTTCATGAGGTCACAAAGAGTCGGACGCTACTGAGTGACTGAACTGAACTGAGCCCACGTTTAAAGATGAAAAGGCGAAAGCTGGAGAATGAGCTGGTACAAATGATAATGGTTATTAGATGGCAAAACCTAGAATTTGAGCCCCAGTTTCCTGTCTCTCTGCCACATATTCTTTCTTTGACACACCAATAACAAAAATGTCTCTAATGACACAAATGTTAGCTGATTTTCCTGTGTTGTATTCAGTGGTGCATTGAATTTAGTGTTGGGGACAGAGTAGAGTAGCTTCCTTGCTCCTGAGCTGTGCAGATTTCTCCAGGGACTCAGACGGTAAAGGATCCACCCACAAAGCAGGAGACCTGGGTTTGATCTCTGGGTTGGGAAGATCCCCTGGAGAAGGTCATGGCAGCCCACTCCAGTATTCTTGCCTGGCAAATTGCATAGATAGTGGAGCCTGATGGGCTTCGGTCCATGGGGTCACAAAGAGTCAGACACATACGTACATATGTACTACAAAAGTGAAATAAGGCAGCCTTCAGACTGATTAATAAAACCTACAAGGAATGGCTGTCATGGCCTGTTGAATAGAAAAGGATTCTGGGACATGTTTATGTTTCAATTTGAAAGCAGTGAGCCTCAATCATGTAGTGGAAGAAGAGAGAAAAGAGATACTATGACCTTTGCATATTTCATATTTTCAACACCTAGTAATTACAGGCCTTGTACTCATTCCACAGACATCCAGCAACAGTTTCTTGAGCTCTTGTTCTGTGTCCCCATTGAGGGAGTATGAAGAAAAATACAGCAAATAGATGTGCTCAGTAGCTCAGTTGTGTCCAGCTCTTTGCAATCCCATGGACTGTAGCCTGATGGGCTCCTCTGTCCAAATAATTTTTCAGGCAAGAATACTGCAATTGGTTGCCATTTCTTTCACATAAACAATGAAGCAAATAAATAAACATAAATAATAAAGCAAAAAAAAAGTAATAGAAGAGTTGTGCAGAAAATAGAAATGCAGTGTTATTATAGAATGTGACTGGATGGCTACATTATTTTGATAGTCAAGAAAGCTCACATTAGGATTTCCTTGGTGGCCCAGTGGTTGAGACTCTGTGCTTCCAATATAGGGGTTGTGGGTTCAGTCCCTGGTTGGGGAACTAAGATCCCACATGCTGTGGGACACATTAAAAAAAAAAAAAAAAGCCACTCTAAGGAAGTCATTTTTAAATTCAGAAACACAAGAAGGAGTCAGCAACACAGAGAACAGCAGAGAGCATGCTGGCATAGGCTCAGGCTGGTACAAAAATCCTGATGTATGGACAAGTTTGGCATGTTGAGAAACTTAAAGAAGGCTGAGGGCAGCAGGAAAAATGGAATTAGAGGTACATGAAGAAGGAAAGGTACCTGGGGAAAGTTCGTCAAAGAACTTTCTGAGACAGAATAAGGAGATTGGATTTTTACTAAATATGTAGGGATGGTTACATTTGCATGTATGTGTCTATGCTGCATGTGAGGGGAGGTGTGTGGGGGAGTAGCGGGCTCTGTAGTGCTTTAAGTAGAAGAATGACAAGGTCTTTTTAAAGATCATTCTGGCATGTAGAGGATGAAATGTGGGATGAAAATCTTGGGAGCCAGGAAGACTGGTTAGGAAGTCAAGCTATTGACTGAGCAAGAGACAAGATTTGATCTAGAGCAGTAGTTTTCCATGGGGGAGAGAGGTATCTTTCCTTAGTAGACATTTGCAATATCTAATTATTATTTATCTTATAGAGGGGTATAGTTGATTAACAATGTCGTGTTAGTTTCAGGTGTGCAGCAAAGTGATTCAGTTATACTTATACATGTATCTATTCTTTTCTCAAGTTCCTTTCCCATTTAGGTTATTACAGACTTTTCCCTGGGCTATTTAGTAGGCCCTTGTTTGTTATCTATTTTAAATATTTATTGTTGCTTAGTCACTAAGTTCTGTCCAACTCTTTTGTGACCCCATGAACTGTAGCTCATTAGGCTCCTCTGTCCATGGGATTACCTGGGCAAGAATACTGGAATGGATTTCCATTTCCTTTTCCAGGCGATCTTTAGGACCCAAGGATTGAGCCCTCATCTCCTGCCTTGGAACATGAATTCTTTACCATTGAGCCACCAGGGAAGCCCATTTTAAATATAGAAGTGTATACATGTCAATCCTAAACTTCCAATCTATCCCTCCTCCCCACCCTTCCCACTGGTAACCATATATTGTTGCTGTTGTTTTTTTAATGGGAAGGGGGAAGTTGCTATTAGCATCTAGTGGGTAGAGACCAACGATGCAGGACCAACATCCTGCAAGGCATACAGCAACACCCATAGAAAGAACCATCCAGTGTTAACAGGGTTAACTTCATTAGCTTATGACCTGTGCAATCTCAGAGGATCCAACCCACCCACCCATACTGAGAAGGAAGCCACATTAGATTTATTGCCCTGGTGTCAATGTCTTGAAATTCTTAATAATTTTATCTTTGAACTTATGCATTGTGAGTGAAGTCTGTTGACACAATAAAGTATGCACTTAAGTAGAGGAAGTTTGCTGAGTGATGTCCCACATTCACTGCTGGCCCATCCATACATAGGGTTTGCTGTATCTGATGAGCACAGATACATGATAGATCCATGATCTGTGAAGTTCCAGTGAGACTCAAAGTAAGTAGAAAATAACCCATGTTATATACACAATTGATAAAGCAGGGCCTGAAAGCCTCAGGGATCGCACTTTCCATTTCCAGTGACCACACTTTCCAGTTGTTTTAAATGCAGAAGGAAGGCAATTTCTTTCTACGCAACTAAGGATCCTTATAAATCTGTCCCTTCTTACTTCTGTTATTCCCCTGTATTACCCAACTGTGTATTTGAAAATAATGATGTTGAAGGATAGTGAAATAAAAAATACAATCATTGATTCCTTTTTTTTCTCTTCTTTCTTAATCAGAATTAATTTAGAATGTGCACATTCAAGTAGTAAGAGGAAGTAAAATAAAAATAGTTGTTAGTTATGGGCATTTCTACTATCCTGGTAAGAATAAAATGCATATACATGCACAAGTTATAAAATACTAATTGCATAATTTTGGTAATTCTACAGATGAGTTAAATGCCTTTTTTTGTCTTTAAAAATGGCTTTGTGCAATAGGAAGACAAATGGCAAGATTTATACTAATAATTTAATATTTTAATTTTCATTACTAAAAAGACATCAGATAGAAAATAAACACCAGGGCAAAAAAAAAAAGAAACTTCAGGGAAAAAGCTTTATACTTTAACATTTATAGTGTCACATTTTTCACACATTTTGGACAAGGGACGCCACAGTTTCATTTTATACAGGGCCCTGCAAATTATGTAGCAGACCCCGACTTCCAGTGTTAATAATTGATTTAGAGGATGTAAGGGAAGATGAAGAAAAGTGAAGAAATTCAAGATTTGTTCTGGAGGCAAAGTTAACTAGACTTTCCAATGGATTACTAACAGCATTGAATAAAGTTGAGGGTCCAAGGATACCTAGTTGGGGGCTTGCGTAACTGGCAAAGTAGAACAAAAACCCTATGATGACATGTATCATCTAATTTAACCCTTACAACCATGATAGGAAATGCATATCATTTTTCACATTTTATAAAAGAAGGATGAAACATTGTTAAAAATCTCAAGGCTAATAAAAGGCAGAACCACAGTTAAAATCCAAACCCCTTGGAGTTCAAAGAGAGTTTGCCCCACTGCTACACTGACTCCCATAATAAAAGGAAAGCTGCAGGCTGAATGAGCCTCACCTAGAAACCACAGAGCAGCTTGTGCATGGAAGCCTGTTGAACAAAGCAAAGAGTTTTCTGACTTGTCTACTCTGATCTGTGGATTTTCCTGCTTTGCTGGTGATGTCAGTAATGAAAATCCCTTTCACTATATCTTGTCAATTCATCTGTCTCCCAATATCACATAATACCTTGGAAGATAGTTATAGAAATTGAGAAAGATGAGTATATAAAACAGAAAGTATTTGCTGTGCCTTTTCATTATACTATATTCTGTATTTTATATCACTCATATTTTTCTTTATAAATTCCTTGTCAAATATATGAACAGTCATTTACTTTGTCTGTAGTTTGCAAGAATACTGACTATACTGTCAAAAGCCTAAAAAAATGACCAAGACACTCCACTGTATAAAAATTTTAAATATATAAGTATATTGGAACTTCAGAAACCTCATTCTAAAATGTCATATTCCACTAGACATATAGTGATGCTGAAACTTATAGCTTTAAAGGTATCCTTGTCTATTTTTTATTATATATATATATATATATATTTGAAAATAATTGATATTCTAATTAAAGTATCCCTTTAAATTATACATGACTACTAACAATAATAAAACACAGAAATGTGTTTATGCCAAGGATTTTAATAATTCAATTGTGCAATTATGAATGTTTCATTATTTAACTTATGCTAATTTCTTAACTGTCTTCGCCTGCTTATTTAGATAACCAGAGCTTGAATTTTTCTTGGAATATTTGAATTAAGTTCTAGTAAGCTGCACTACCTTACTCCTTTTCATTTTCTCAAAATTTGTTATTTCTCATCTAGCAGACTGCCGAGAATTTGGACTACATTTATTAGTTTCTCAACAGAGCTTTCACAGTCTCAGGAGGCAAAGTAAGATTTATTCCAAGTCAAAGCCAAAACAAAGATATTAGTTTTAGTTCTGCAATAAGCTAAAGTCAGAAAAAAAAATCTAGTAACTTCCATTATGGCTTTCACTATACTATGTAATGATTTATGCATTTATGTATCTACTCTCCAAAGAGGCTGATTTTTTTGTAAAAAGACTCTACTTTTGTAAGTAGAATCTGTGTCTTACCCATCTCTGTCTCCTTTCCTTAGAATGAGTGCCCCACCCAATAGAGAGTCACAATAAATGTCTAATACATCAATGAGTATTGAAGGAAAACGTCATATCACTGGCATAAATAACTCCCAAAACTTTTTGAAAACTTTTTATTTTATATTGGAATATAGCTGGTTAACACTGTTGTGATAATTTCAGGTAGACAGCAGAGGAACTCAGACATATACATACATGGATCCATTTCCTGCCAAATTCCCCTTCCATCCAGACTGCCACATAACATTGGCCAGAGTTCCCTGTGCTATACTGTAAGACCTTATTGGTTATCAATTTTAAATATAGCAGTGTGTACATGTCAATCTCAGACTCCCTAACTATCCCTTCCTCTCATCCTCCTCCCTTCAAAACTTTAACAGGTACTTTTTCTGACTAAAAGTCATTGAGAATTAGTATTTATTAAAGCAAACTACAAAATCCCCACTTATATAAAACAATCACCCTAACAATACTCTCGTGGAAGGCTTAACACACTGACTACAGGCTAATTATGTCTCAATGCTTTTGTTCTTGTGGATCTTGTTTTATAAAGATGTGATATTGAGGGATGTTTAATCTGGCATATCTGAATAGCAAAGAAACCGCCTGCCTTCTCACTAGTAGTACAAAGGAGCAGTCAGTGATAAATGTTCCAGAGTCAGACTGTCCAAGTTAAAAGCCTGTTCCTCCATTTCCAAGCTGTGTGGCACTGGACCAGCTGATCGTACTAAGCTTCATTTCCTCACCTGTGAAATATAGGTAGTGATAGAATATGTATCAGAGAGGTGCTGTGATTTCCAAAATTTAAAAATTAGTGCTGAGTATAGTTCTAGGCATATAGTAAGAACTTAGTAAATGTTAGTTCTTAACAGTTTACTTATGATGGGTTTGGAGAAGGAAATGGTAACCCATTGCCTGGAGAATCCTTGCCTGGAGAATCTCATGGACAGAGGAGCCTAACGGGCTACAGTCCGTGGGGTCACAGAGATGTCTTAGCGACTGAAACAACAACAACAACAATGATGGGTTCACTTCTTTATCTTTCAATGTTCAAAGTAAACTGCTTCCTTAATTAAATCTTCCTTAGGACGCTCCTATCAAATTTAATCTCTCTTATTCCTGATGTATATAGCACACTTTGATTGGAAAAAAATGGGAGCTGTTTAGAGTTTTCACAACATCTTGAGTTTCTTTGTCATTGTTTCATCAATATTCTTTCCCTGTTATAAGGAATGATAATATCTTTTTTTTTTTTTTTTTTCCTGAAGGGCCTAATGTCAGCAAATTCTCCAGAGAAGGTGAAGAGCTTGGTATGCTGATGTAATTATTTGACATGATCCAAATATGGAAAGCTAGACAATAAATACCAACTTCCTTCTAAGGCACATCAATGATCACAACTAGGGAAGCCATATATTTATCATCTTCCATAAGGCAATACATGAAAGACAAATAAAAGCAGATGGGTCTGGAAGAGTGGAAGGAAGAAAGGGAAGAGAAAGAAAAAGAAAAAAGAAAGAAAGAAAAAAGAATAGAAAAGGAGAGTGGATTTAATTCCATTAGTTTTCTTTATGATCCTATGGGAATGTTGCCTCTGTTCTCTGAAGGTTCACATTTGATCAACAAGTTCCACAACAAATCTTATTGAGCTGCTAAACTGTGCTAAAGGTCCCATTCCCTTCTCCCTGTTCCCAGCTATACGTCCAGGAAAATATGCTCACGGATGTCCTGTGGTAAGAGAAAATGTATTTAAAACAGGCATTTCATCTGCACAAAAAATGAACTTTGCATTAGTTCCATAAATTTATAAACCTGTTTCGTTATTCTTAAAAACTCTCTTTACTTGACCCTTGAAGTCCATTTTTAGCAAAAATGAAAACCATCCTCTGTTATGATAATTATCACTTTTTTTGGCGATTTTATAACATTCACCCCCTACAAAGACATCTTCACCTTTTAAAGTCTCATAAACTTTTTGAATACTTACTCTAGTCAAGAGTTTAGAGGTGGGTTGGGGTGGGAGGTGAGAGGGAGGTTAAAGAGGGAGGGGACATATATATACCTATGGCTGATTGATGGTGATATACAGCAGAAACCAACACAATATATTAATGTAAAGAAAAATAAATTTTAAAATATTTTCCTTCTATTTTCCTACTTTCTATAGCTTCTATTGCACAAATAATAGAATTTTGTCCCCAAATGAAATGTTCTGTTACTATATGGAGTAAAATTTTTAAACTACAAACTTTTCCAATATTCTTATCTGTATATAATCACTTTTGTGTGTTCTGTCCTAAAATAAGAGAATTAAATGATGCTATTTTTCTGATTCAATTTTATATTCAGTATTTTTCATGCATTATATAATTTACTTCTCACAAAGAAACTAAAAAGATAAAATATTATGATAACCATTCTACTGAAAAGTAAATTAAGGCTTTGAGAAGTTTGCTCATGATCAGTGGAGAAGGCAATGGCACCCCACTTCAGTACTTTTGCCTGAACAATCCCATGGACAGAGGAGCCTGGTAGGCTGTAGTCTATGGGGTTGCTAAGAGTTGGACACGACTGAGCAACTTCACTGTCACTTTTCACTTTCATGCATTGGAGAAGGAAATGGCAACCCACTCCAGTGTTCTTGCCTGGAGAATCCCAGGGACGGTGGAACCTGATGGGCTGCCGTCTATGGGGTCGCACAGAGTTGGACACAACTGAAGTGACTTAGCAGCAGCAGCAGCTCATGATCAGGAATTTAATAGGACCTAATGATATATTGAAGCAAAGTTAGAAACTATGCTACATTTACACTTCAAAGAACAAAAATCATGTGTCCAGGGTGACAGTGTTCTTGGTTGAGAAATGTGTCCAAGATTAGAGCAAGAACCAAGAAACTTTAAATTTGAGTTAACATCCATTTTGAGTTTTACAAACATCAAGAATGAATTACACTCTGGCTGTTTTATGTAACTATGACTTTCTACCTGTCTTTTTCTCTGTGGTTGAAAACCTCCAAACAGCCATGTGCCTTCTTCTGATGACTGGGGAGAAGATATATAAGAACACACTACCTTTCTGCAGCTAGAAAAAAACCCAGGGCTAACTCACTCTCTAAAAGCAATAGGTGAAGAAGGATGAGCATTAGGAGTGTCAATCTTTTTAACCTGTAGAAGAAAGTTCTGGAAGTGGGAGGAGAGACTGGCTTGTGTGGTGACCTGGGGACCACCTGGGCTCTGCAAGTGCCCCTCAAAGTGAGCTAGCAGAAGGTTCTAGGGTTTCTATCCTTCCCCACCTTCTCCTTCCCCAGTTTCCACTACCCCTCTTCCTCATATATTAGTCAGTGTTAGAGACTGATTTGTATCCTCTAAAAATTCATTTATGGAAGTACTGTGAAGAAAGCTGACCAATGAAGAATTGATGCTTCTGAACTGTGGTGTTGGAGAAGATTCTTGAGAGTCCCTTGGACTGCAAGGAGATCCAACCAATCCATTCTGAAGGAGATCAGCCCTGGGTGTTTTTTGGAGGAAATGATGCTAAAGCTGAAGCTCCAGAACTTTGGCCACCTCATGCAAAGAGCTGACTCATTGGAAAAGACTCTGATGCTGGGAGGGATTGAGGGCAGGAGGAGAAGGGGACGGCAGAGGATGAGATGGCTGGATGGCATCACCGACTGAATAGACATGAGTTTGAGTGAACTCCAGGAGTTGGTGATGGACAGCGAGGCCTGGCGTGCTGTGGTTTATGGGGTCACAAAGAGCTGGACACGACTGAGCGACTAAACTGAACTGAACCCCAAGTACTTCAGAGTATGACTGCATTGAGAGATAAGTTGTTTAAAGAGGCAATTAAGTTAAAACGAGTCTTCCCTCATAGCTCAGTTGGTAAAGAATCCACCTGCAATGCAGGAGACCCCGGTTGGATTCCTGGGTTGGGAAGATCCACTGGAGAAGGGATAGGCAACTCACTCCGGTATCCTTGGGCTTCCCTTGTGGCTCAGCCGGTAAAGAATCCACCTGCAATAACGGAGACCTGGGTTTGATCCCTGGGTTGGGAAGACCCCCTGGAGAAGGGAAAGGCTACCCACTCCAGTATTCTGACCTTGGAGGGTTGCAAGGATTTGGACATGAGTGTGCAACTTTCACTTTCATTTTCTTTCAAGTTAAAATGAGATCATTAGAATGGGCCCTAATTCAACATGGCTGGTGTCTTTACAAGAAAGAGAAGTTTGGACACAGACAGGTATAGAGAGAAGACCATATGAAGACATCAGCAGAAATCTACACATCAAGGAGAGAGGCCTCAGAAGCACCTAAACTTGCAGACACCTTAATCTTGGACTTATATCATCTAGAATTGTGAGACGATAAATTTCTGAATTTGAAGCTTCACAATTTGTGACAATTTCTTATGGCAGCCCTAGCAAATGAACACAATTGGTGACCCTCTCTGGGCTTGAAACAGCTCCAGGGGTAAGACAGTGGCTTTTATCTATCATTCACCAGACAGCTAACACAGCCTCTGGAAGGTGATCAGTACATTTTTGTTGAATGAATGAATAGCATGCATATCGCTGCATCTTCCCCCTCTGCTACCAACTAGTGAACCCACAGAAATATTAACAGCTAATTATCAGCCCTAGAATGTGATGATTTTCCATTTGTTTGCTTGTTCTTTCCCACTCCTCCTTCTTTCTTTTTTACTCTTTAGACAGAAAAGTAGGTCCTTATAGTGGCAAAGATATGTTAGAAATTCCATCTCAGAGACTGAGTTCATACTTGACTGCTTTTCTGCCTATACGGTCTTATATGAAAAGCCAACTTGGAAAAGTTCCAGGGAAACTGCAGAAATATGATGAGTAAATCTGCTTTGAATAGAAGAGAAAATGAGACTTTAGAGTAGAAAGTATAATAGGAGACCAATTTATAGTAAAAACTGGTATCTACATATTGTCTTGGCTAACTAAGATCAACTGTATGATAATAAGCTCCTTATGCAGTGTTCATTATGGTCCAGATATTCTTTGTGGTGTTTTATAGCTAATTCATTCAATGCTCACACCGTTAGAAAATTAAAATCATTATTCCTATATATATATATATATATTTTTTTTTTTTTTTTTTTTTAAGTTGCTTGGTTAGGTCCAACTCTTCGCAATCCCATGGACCATACAGTCCATAGACTTCTCCAGGCCAAAATACTGGAGTGGGTAGCCTTTCCCTTCTCCAGGTTCTTCCCAACCCAGGGATAGAACCCCGGTCTCCCACATTGCCAGTGGATTCTTTACCAGCTGAGCACAAAAGGAAGCCCCCATTATTCCTATTTTATGCTTACAGGGATGGTACCCAAAATGACCATGTTTAGATAACTGGTGGGGAAAGAAGCCAGGATGAAACCCAGGCGTCTGGTCTCCAGTGCCTGTACTCTGAACTGGTTCATCTCTAAGGCACACACCTTTGTTACAGCTAATACTGCATATCAGTTAAGAAAATATGCTTGGATTTTAAATTAAATATAGATTTTACATATTGCTTCTCATAGTCCAATAAATGCCCACATTCATTCCCTATTGCATATACTTATTCTATAAATGAAGCACAGTGTTCATTTTAAGGCATCGATTGACAATCCTTCTCAAATAAAATAAAACCAACACCTAAATCTAGTAAATATAACCCGAGCTTTCATTTACCTAGTGTTCTCTATGGTGCAGACACTGATCAAATTTCTTCACAAACTATCTTCTTTAACCTTCCTAGCCCTCCTAGTGAGTGAGGTAAACAATATTATTTCTGCAGTTTTGTAAGTGAGGCTCTTAGACATACTGTTAACCAAATTCACACAGCTAAAATGTTTCAGGGCCAGCTCTCACTGATTCTAAAACTCATGATTATAAACACTGCTCAAGATTCATTGAACAACCCCTTTCAGCTTACATCTATTTTAAAGTTTATTTTGAATCCTAAATCAAATGCCTTGGAACTTCCTGTAAGATCCAGGAAATTTTTGGTTTGGGGGTTTTTCTAGGGTAGTCACCTCCCAGATCTACCGTGGATTCTAGAAATCAGCTAAATTTAATAAGAAGCTAGATGCTCTGTCATTTTCTGCCCATAGCATGTATGAGTCTTTGCCTTATTCCTGGTCTCTTGAAGCTGGTCACATGACTCGTATATGATAAACTGACCATTTCCAGTACTTCATCATGGACTAAATTGAAGGTGAAGGTGGTTCAGTGCAGAAAATAAGATTGCCCTGGAAGGATTAAACTACAAATCAGTACCTTGGATGAAGTCAGAATCACCTTAAGGTATAATGGTCCTTCTTACAAAAATCTCTTAAAATATTAGGTCTCAAGGTTAGAGTTGGACTGTAGAGAAAGCTGAGTGCTGAAGATGGAAGCTTTTGAACTGTGGTGTTGGAGAAGACTCTTGAGAGTCCCTTGGACTGAAAGGAGATCCAACCAGTCCATCAGTCCATCAGTCCTGAGTGTTCATTGGAAGGACTGATGTTGAAGATGAAACTCCAATACGTTGGCCACCTGATGCAAAGAACTGACTCGTTTGAAAAGACCCTGATGCTGGGAAAGACTGAAGGTGGGAGTAGAAGGGGATGACAGAGGATGAGATGGTTGGATGGCATCACTGACTCAGTTGACATGAGTTTGGGTAAACTCTGGGAGTTGGTGATGAACAGGGAGGCCTGGCATGCTGCAGTCCATGGGGTCTCAAAGAGTCAGACACAACTGAGCAACTGAACTGAGCTGAACTGAACTGAAGGTTAGCCATATTTATCTATGACCACATCCAAAGCTCTTTTTTTTTTTTAAAGAAAAAAAAATCAAGTGTCTATCAGAAAAATGAATTAGTTAATTCATGAACATGAGAATAGTAAGGAGACAGAGTCAAATCCTGGCACCATTCAAGCAGTGCCTGGAAGAAGGGACCCTAGTCAAACTCAGTCTGTACAGCCTGATTAGCACATAGTTCTTTAGGTAAATATATCAGCCTATTACACCTTGAGACTCTTGAATATTTTTCATAACAAACTAATTCTGTTTGCTACTAAGCACCTTTTGACCATAATGTGGCTTTAACGAGAGCATATTGACTAAGAGATCAATTTTCTCTGACAGTAATCCATGCAATTGCTGCTTCATACCTGGCTGTTCTTGTTTTGAATATCATTTTCTTCAATGTGTTAATTTGAATCAGTGTTTAGGTCTAATCAAGTCTAGGATACTCCCAAGAAGACTGAGTTTCTGAGTTTGGGGAGCTGAAGGTCAGATGTGAAGCCTGAGATAACCAGATGCAAAAGCCTTTACTGGTGACCCCCTGACCTCATTTTCCTTTGGATGCCTTGAGCAGCATCCTGCTGTGCTCTTGAACTTCTTCAGAAGAGAAAAGAGCAATCTGTCAGGAGAGCCTTCCTTCATTCCTTGACATGGTGTAGGCATAAAAATGGTTTCAGTTACAGCAAGCTGTATAATGAGACATACCACCATAAATAAATACTCTCAAAGTTTGTGCAAGATCATATTAAGACAGATGCCAAATCTCATAATTGCAACATGCTGCATATTACTGAAACTTTTCATAAAATCTAATGAGATTCTAACTTATAAGGAAAGAGGCATAAGGAAACTTGTAGCAACATAATTGGATGACATTTTCTGCCCGGAGGGCAAAAGAAGCTAAAAAGCATAACTGGTATTTGTGTTCTTGAAAAGAAGGGATTCAGAAAGATGTTTAAAATCCAATAAGTCCAGTTTTGATTGCATTATCTTTTGGAAACTAGAAAGAGGTTTTGGAACAAAGGGTTCCAGAAAGGGTAATTAAACAGTTCCCACCATGCAAATTGTATTGAATGAGATCATTCAAAAGATGAGGATCTTCTGTGATGGACATGAGAAGCAGGAAGGAGCTAAAGAGACCATCTATCCCAGATTTCTAATTATATGCTGAGCTACCCCATGAATCTGCTTGTTTTGGAGATGGCACCAAGATCTGGAGAAACAAGTCATCTTGATTTCAGTCAGAAGTAAAAAAAGACCTTGAAGAAAGGAAAGAAATTGAAGGGCTCCTGCATTTCATTTTCTACGTCTTTTCCCCTTATACAGAACAAAAGATGCCTTGTGGAAATGAATGACTTACATGTCAGGTCAAGGAGAAAACCAGTGACAACCTCCCCTAACCCAGTGAAATTAACAAACCGATAGAGTATAAAGCTGGCATATGTACGATTAAGTTTGAGCTATGTTGTTATTGTTGTTGTTGTTCAGTTGCTCAGTCATGTTTGACTCTTTGTGACCCCATGGACTGCAGCAAAGCAGGCTCATATGTCTTCCACCATCTCCCAGAGTTTTCTCAAATTCATGCCCATTAAGTCAGTGATACTATCTAACCATCTCATCCTCTGCCTCCCTTCTCTTTTTGCCTTCAATCTTCCCCAGCATCAGGGTCTTCTTTTCCAGTGAGTTGGCTCTTTGCATCAGGTGGCCAAAGTACAAGAGCTTCAGCTTAATTCATTCAGCTATGACTGAGTCTATATGCACTTATGCAAGGCTCCTCTTTATAACCACAGAGGTCAAGGGAAAGTCCTAGACTTGTAGCAGTGCAGATTTTCTCCTTTCTTTAGGTCAGAGGCTACTAAATGCTGGGTGATCAATATACTGAAGAAGCCACTTCCATTTCTGGCATATCTGACAAAAGTACAGGCTTTCAATTTTGCTTTTCATTGTGTGACCTTGGGTAAGTTACTTAACGTTTCTAAATCTCAGCTGCCTTGACTATTAAATGGGGACAAAATGATTTCCTTCTGAGGGTCACTGTGAGAATTAAATTAGACTGAGTTTCTAAGGCTTTCAATACATTATCATTAATATTTCATAAAACTCATATTTACTAATCACAATCTATTTAATCTTTCAACAGGCAACCTAAATACTGTAAATCACATAGTGCCTTTCTTATATTACATTTTCTACATAAAATTACTTTGCATTGAGTATATAGAACATAGGGGATTTTTCATGTGTACACTAACTTATTAGAAAAGAATATTAAAAAGTAAGTACCAAGCCCAGCTCAAGATCTCAATAAATCATTTTCTTTTTCCTTTATCATGAGCTACCCCAAAGGTGAGTGAAAATCAAGGATGGAATTAATGATTATTCTTCCTTTGCCATGATTTATAAGGGTGATTATATAGTGAATAAACAAATGTAAACTTGTGAAATAAGAGGTTTTATTTATTAGAACTGGGCAGATGTCAAGATTGGCTTTACACCTGTGAAGTTTGCCTAATGGCTCAGAAGAGACTTCAGAATAATGAAGCAGAAATAAGTATATCAGAAAGTTAATCTCCCTTCCTGTTTCCTCCCCATCATGCCTAAGACAACACCCAGCCAAATGGAGTTGCTATTTGGAATAGAATGTGTTCCAGCATCTTCTTTCTCACTTGAATATTAATATGAAATGATTAATGAACTTGTTGCTCAACATGTTAAATTAAATAACAGTGAAGAGATTAAGAATGCCTTTCCCATTATTGAGTCCTGCATTTTAAGTTCTAATGTGTAAAGCAGACCATCAGTTTTCAGTCAGTCTTTGTAACAGATTTTTTAATGAATTTATCTCACCTTTTCTGCAAGCGAGTCATGCAGCAAATATTTATTCCTTCATTCTACTTAAAGAATTGAAACCTTGTTCCACAGTAAATAATGCAGATCTCTGACCCTGAGATTTTTACATTACTGTCATTTTCAGACCAATTAGTATGGATAACTAAGATATTCAGGGCTTAATGCTCACCCTGCTTCTGAGACTCCTGCACCAAAAATGCACTTTCCCTGGGTGTATACGGTCCTCGATATGAAAATATAATTTAATAACCACAGCACAACTTTAATAGCATCTGTCACTGTTTCCATAGTATCAGATATTCAGTAACTTTTGCTTACAATTAGAATAGGTAGAAAAAGTTTCTATCCCCACTCCACAAGTCTAGGGTGAATTATTGTCCTTTGTATATTTTTCCAGGTTTTATTATTTCTAGGAATGACCTTTCACTCTAGAAAGAAATGTTTCTTTTTTATAGGAAAAAAAAAAAATTACTTTGCACATAGGATGATCAGTTGCCTCCTAAGAAAAAACTTCCAGAAATGTTCTCTAAAAATTAGGGCAAGAGTTTACATATAGGAAAACAAATTTAGAGACCTGCCTTTTAATTTTCAATTGATATGCATAAGGAATTTACTTTAAAAAATGAAATGTATTAGGTGTGTTAGGGGCTTCCTAGGTGGCACAGTGGTAAAGAATCTGCCTGCAATGCAGAAGACGTGGGTTCGACCCCTGGGTTCGCAAGATCCCTTCAAGGAGTGTATCCTTGCCTAAGAAATCCCAGGGACAAAGGAACCTTTGGGCTACAGTCCATGGGGTTGCAAAGAGGCAGACACGACTTAGCGACTTAACCACCATCAGGTATGTCAGATGCTTCCCAATATACCAGAGCAAAAAAAATGCATAAATAAGATTAATAAATAGGCTATTCAAATGTGTATCTGTGAGAGAGAGAGAAAGAGAATATGAGACACTGATAATCTCATTTTGAGACACGGAAAAGTGCTTCTCAAGGTAATGGATTTTAAATTAAGTACTAAGTATTTGCCACTCAAACAGGAATTTTCAATGCATTTTAGTCATTCATTTACAGTACATTTTACATGAGGTACACATCTGCATAAAATGGTATATTGCTATAACTTTTACTTTGGCAAAATGAATATGCAGTATAAGAAGAATTGATGCTTTTGAACTGTGGTGTTGGAGAAAACTCTTGAGAGTCCATTGGACTGCAAGGAGATCCAACCAGTCCATCCTAAAGGAGATCAGTCCTGGCTATTCATTGGAAGGACTGATGTTGAAGCTGAAACTCCAATACTTTGGTCACCTGATGCGAAGAGCTGACTCATTGAAAAAGACCCTGATGCTGGGAAAGATTGGGGGCAGGAGGAGAAGGGTATGACAGAGGAGGAGAGGGTTGGATGTTATCACCAACTCAATGGACATGGGTTTGGGTGGACTATGAGAGTTGGTGATGGACAGGGAGGCCTGGCATGCTGCAATTCATGGAGTCACAAAGAGTCGGACATGACTGAGTAAGTAAACTGAACTGAACTGAATTGTAAATGTCCTCTCATGCCACTTGTCTTTGCCTGTGTGAGTGTTAAGACACTTTGGTTGTGTTCTGCTCTTTGTGACCCTATGGACTGTAGCCTGCCAGCCAGGTTTCCATAGGATTCTCCAGGCAAGAATATTGGAGTGGGTTGCCATGCCCTCCTCCAGGACATTTGTCTAGATGGTGCCTAAGCTAAACCCCAGTGAGGGTTTAATCATCTAGTAGAAGGGTCTCTGTGAAGTTGGACAGCATAAACTATCTCTCCAAATTTAACTTGAGTGAATCTCCTTGAATTTGTTCCAAGAGTTCCTGCTAGTGTTAACATCTTTATCCCAATCTTTGGATTTTTACATTTGAATGGCTAAAAATAGAGTAAGATATGTCCACTTGGGCCCTAGGCTTGATTTCACTCAATTTACTCTATGAATCTTGTTGGATAAACTAATATCCAATGATCTTATGAGTTCTCTGGTTGCCTGCAGTAGTTCACTTCTATACCCTAATGATTCAAGTGAGTAATTTCTTAGAAAAGACCTACAGAAAAGCGCAAGTCCGTTGTAATGAATATCCGCTCTGACCACATCTTTCTCTTTTAGCAACAAGCTGGATCAGCAGCTTTAAGGCTCATAGCCAATACTGCATGGGTAGGCACATCCTCCACAAACTGGAGGTCCAAATCCTGGATAATGCTCCTCCCAGCAAGGTGTTTCCCAGGCCACATGTCTCCTGTACCTACACCTTAGGTTGGCTGCCTGCTCCCTGACTCTTCCCAAGCTCCCTATCAGTAAGTAAAGCAGCGCAAGGATGAGTTTCCTCTTCAGAAGCGCAATCCATGTAGTATCTGGGTGTCTGGCCATGAGGAATTCAAGCACACATCCCAAGGGACTTTAAGAACTTGTGAGGCTGTGTGCACTGTCTTGATAATCTTCACTGTTTCTTCTACTAACCCACATTTTATGCCTGGACTGTGAGTTGCTAACGGTATCCCTACCCTTAGTCTTGATGACTGAAGGATGTGGTTCTTGGTCAGCATTCTATTCACCCTGCTAGAGCAGTGCCTGGAAAATAAGCATCCAGCAACTGTTTAACCATTGTTGTGTTCATTGCAGATGTCACATTGATAAAGTAAACCTATACTGTGCAAGAGTGAGAGACATCAGTTTTATTGGCTTCCATAGGAAAATGAAAGAGTTTATATGATTTGGAATACTGCAAGCAACTGAAAGGAAATCTTTATTGGACTTTCTGTTCTTCTTTTATATTTTTCTTTTTGCATTAGCTCTTCCTTTCTGTTTAGTCTATTTTTCTAAAAGAGGATTTTCAGTATCCTCTACTGTCTTAGCATTTTATCTCTGTCCCCAAATTGTCCCCTGAATGCACACACACACACACACACACACACACCCATTCTTCAGTTAACTAAACTGCCATTCTCTAGATGAGAAATAAGCTACGCAAGGCAAATGTGACTGAGAAATCCATCCCCTGCCCTCAAACAGTTTATCAGATTTTATCAGTTTATCAGTTCATCCACACTTTCCCCTTACTCATGCAAAGGGCAGGCACAAGGATAATGGTATGGGAGGAAGGATTGTACTGCTAAAAAATAATATTTTCTCCTTTTAATTAGAAACCAATAAATGGAAATGCCATTGTTGTGTCCTCAACCATGGCCATTGACTTTCAGTGTCTAAAGTAATTGAATTTCAATTCAATTTTGTCCTGTCTCAAGTCATATAGCAATGTAGGCCACCCTGTCTGTATTCATCAGGGTTAATTTGGGAAAGCAGATCCACCTATGAAATTATGCATTTTAATACTTAGATCTTATACCATCGTAGGAGGAGGTGGGGAGGTAAAAGTCCAAATAAGGATGCAAAATCAATAACCAGCCTTGACAGTGTCTAACAAGTCATTCGGAGCTTGCAGTATTCTTGGGATTTTGAAAGGTACTGTTGGAGAAATTTATGAGGAGTTTAGTTGCTTTGTGAGTTTTTCAGCCACGCATCTAGTGTTGGAACTGAGATCCATGACTGTTCAGCCAGCATGGTAAAGGAGAAAAATAGCTGGGAGTGGATAAGGGAAGAGCAAAGATAAACCAGAAACAGCCAGCTCCTCCCTGCCTGTCACTACCACTAACTAAAGGCAATCTTCAGAACCTGATGGCTGTTATACATCACCTCCCCAGTTTCATGCAGATTTATTTTCAATTGACTATAACACTTGAGATAAAGGAAACCATTGCTATTGTTTAGTCACTAAGTCATGTCTGACTCTTTTGCAACCCCATGGACTTTGTAGCGCACCAGGCTCCTCTGTCCATGGAATTTTTCAAACAAGAATACTGGAGTCGGTTGCCATTTCTTCCTCCAGGGGATCTTCCCAACCCAGGGATCAAACCCATCAAACCTGTGTCTCCTGTAACACAGGTGGATTCTTTACCACTGAGCCACCAGGATAGTCCAAAGGAACCCATACAGGAAAGGAAACTTCAGAAATGTAGTTCCCAGCATAACCAAGATGACAACAGAACCCAGCACCCTCATGAGGAGTCAGATTTTAGCTAACCCATCCCTTGTCATTTTTCAAGGAAGATGGATAAACTGAGAGTTGGTCCCTGGATTGGGAAGATTACCTGTAGAAGGAAATGGCAACCCACACCAGTATTCTTGCCTGGAGAATCCCATGCACAGAAGAGCCTGGAGGGCTACAATCCATAGGATCACAAAGAGTCAGACATGATTGAAGTGATTTAACACAGTCCTAAAGGTAAGGAATACCTGTTTCAAGGGAACACATCACACACTGAAAACTTTTAGTTAACTTGGAAAACTGAGATTTTGAGATGGTTTTTAGATGTCTTTACCAGTGTGTGTATGTGTACACACATACTCATAGGATCACTGGTAAATCTACCTACCACAAATCCAACCACAGTCTCTTTGGCACATATGAGGTGTTTAATTCTTATTTGCTGAATGAGGGAACACAACAAATCTATAAAATAAAAACCAGAGTTTTTTTTTTTTTGTCCTAAAATAAACATTCTCAACTTATATTACTACCAAATGGTTGAGCTTAAAGCAGCCAGTGCAATGAGAGATTTATTACAAAGAGTAAATAAACTTCATGCATCATCACTTGATGTTTGCTGAATATCACTGATTCTTCTACATTGTTCCTGTTCAATCATCTTCGTCTCTATTTCTCCCTTTCTGCTTCCCAACTGAATGCGTGCTTTATAGCTTTCACATTTATTTCTGATATATATATTTTTTACCTGTCTTTACCTCTCCCTTTTGCTTTTTTATTTGGTTTCACTTTTCTGTCTGCAACTCATGTAGCTTCTTTTTCTTTTTATAATTGTCCCTCAAATCAGAGAACCATATTAATTAGAATGTTTGATATCACAGGGGAGAAAATCACAGTCCATCTGCCAAAAATGTTGCCAGCATCTGGTTCCCGAGTGTAAGATTTAGGTTTTTCCACTCTGCTAGCATATACATTGCCAATATGGTATCACACTGTTCTAACATCCAGGAGAAAATAGCAAAATGCAATTCCATCATCTCATGGTGGAGAAAGAGATACTTTTTATCTTACATGAGCAGGGAGTTATTTGCCCTTTTTTATTTTTATTTTTCACTCAGTTGTATGTGATAGCTTTCCAAATGAAGTTGTACCTGCAGAGTTTTCAAAGTCTATTTTGTTTTGCCTTTATTCTTTTGGACTTTGCAATCTATATATCCGGTGCTACTGTCTACAATGATACTATATGGAGATAAGAAATTTTGAAATGAGTAGTGAAATTCCGATTTGCAGGTATTTTTCATAGACTCAAAGGTCATTGGGCTTGGAAGGAAATATTTATCAAACCTTTGGTTTTTATCATACATTCATGTAAAATTATTTGTACTAATTGATTTTAAAAATCATCAGCCAGTTGTTTTGCTTTTGAGGGAAAATACAGTCTCTATTCTTTCAGGATACCTTACTTCCTAGTAAAGGACACTCATCTTTACTTTTTTTTTTTTTGGAAGTCCTATCTTTACATATCAAAGAGCAAACTTTGTATACCTTCAAAACAAACTACAGCAACCTGGTTCAAACATCATATTGAATAGATGACAAAAAGAAGGACCACAGAAAGGGGGTCATTAAGAAACTTGCCCAGAGTTACTTAGCTATTTTTGTAGAATAGTCTACATTAGAAAAATTAAGAGCCGTGAAAAGCAGACCCTGCTTATTGAGGGGTATCAAACTTGCCAAAGTATGGGGTAAATAAGCCAGCAGCTCTACTAGCTGGACAAGCCAGTCTACCAGCTTTTTCATTCAACCTTATCGGACACATGTTTCCATGGTTACTGCATTAAAACTGTTGCTAGATTTAGTTCAAGAGTCATCTTGTTTAAACTTATTCACTGAGTGTCTCTGACATGTAAGTAAAAAATAAATTAGCACCCATTATAATAACTTTGTATTTATTTGTTGGGAAACTGAATTGAATTTTTAAAGTTGGTTGTTTTGTTTAGAAAACATTACTGGTATTTTTCAATTAGTTGGGAACCATATTCTTAACTTTAGTGAGAAAAGAACTTCCAAGTGTTTGGCATAGTCTTCATGGTATGGACTACTGACTATGGACTATTGAGTATTATGAAATATCAAAGTTGGGTACCCCCATCACATGATAGTGGGGAAATTGCATCTTTGAGTGTGGTAACATCTGCTCTTGAAGGCTCTGTGTAACATGTGAATGTGGGGATCTGGTCAATAAAAGTGTGCTGACAAGGGAGGAATGAAGCCTGCCTCTGGCTCCAGCAGGGCTGTGATTCCCTGCGATGCAGGATCTAAGGTAGTAATGTAGTTCAAGTCAGGGATACTCTTTGGACTTGAAGCTTTTGCTTTTGCAATAAAATATTTACACTCAAATTGTGCACTGGTAAGACAGTATGTTGTACAGTTTGAAAGCAATGGGCTTGTGATTCATAGGGGTTTAACTCCTATCTCCTCATGTAGAAAATTTTAAATACAATGAATTAATAAGAAAAACTAAGAAAAAAAGCTCTGTTTATACAAACACAAGACATCTCAGGAAGAATTTACAAGTCAAATATTTGTTGCCTCCAGGGAGGAGAAGCTAGTGGCTCAGAGAAAGGACCTAGAAGAATACTTTTCATCAGATACTATTTAATGCACTTTGAATTTTGAATTATGAGGCTGCATTACCATAAGTGAAGTAAAAACAATAGTGAGAAATAGAAAAGTAGGCTAAAGTAAAAAGAAAATAATAATATTCAATCATTTTTTCACTAAATAATAAAGCCTATCTTCCTCATTTTGTTACACAGCCAAAGTTAAAATTTGAAATCTTTATTCTGTTGTGTTTTTACGAAGATAAAAGTAAGATAGCATACATATAGCTGGGAATACAAGGTTTGGCATATGGCAGGTACCCAGTAAGGTGGTGTAACTAGCAGTGGTATTATAGTTAATACTATGATTTTATGTCAGAGCAGGAAAGCTGACCAAGGTAGGGACAATCATGGGGTCATTCAGCCACATTAGAGAAGTTGTGACTTGATCAACTCATGCAGCTAATTCCTATGAAGGATGGGATGAGAAGTGAGGATTCTTAACAACCAATTCAAAAGCTCTTTCCAATGAATCAGTCTGTTATGTAATGTGGTTTACACAGACCCTTGCTTGTCAGAGTGGTCCAAGGACACCTGTAAAGGCATCACATAGACTCTTTCTAGATATGCGGAAACCCCAGCCTAGGCAAACTGACTCAGAAGCTGCATTTAACAAGATCCCCAGATGATTCATTGTATCAATATCTAAAATGTTTTAGAAGCCCTGGTATAGACTACCCCTGAAATTTTGGTAACTGATAACAAAATATTTGCCAGGAATTCAGTTCAAAATCAATAAGGTTGTGTCAAAACAACTGAAAGAGAAGTGAAAAATGCCCCAAATCACTTGTGAGGCCGAGAGTCTAGTTAAGTGGATAGATGGATAAAGAGAGAGACAACAGACACAGAGAACCACAGGGACAGACACACACACACACACACACACACACACACACACACACACACACATATGTGAGCTCTGCAAAAAAAGTACTGTATAAGTTTTAGAATATAGTTCTATTTCAAATCAAATATATCATTGCTATTTTAAAATCAAATAACTAGCTTGATTATTTCTTCTCTTGCATAATCTGTTGAAACAAATTGGTTATTAGGATATAAATTTGAACCTACTTTCAATTAAGTAAAATATATAACAACATCTGTAAAAAAAAATAACATGGTGTGGTCACATACATTTAATAACTTACTGATTCACTAAATAATTCATTGATCAATCAGTTATTACAAATTGTACAAATATAAATTGCATCTTCAGATACTATTCCTGTTGAAATTTTGAACAAAGGGTGGGCTTCTTAGACTCTATGTGGGGACAAGAGAAAAGAATCTGGAGTCACACAAACTCTCTATAAATCGGAACTCTGCCTTTTAAAAGCTATCCAGTTTTCTAAATTCCCTTGGGTGGGTTTCCAAAATTCTCCACTTGTGTAAAATGGGAATATTAAATAGCAGCTTGGAGGGGTTGTTTTGATAAAAAAAAAATAGCACCCACAGAGTCCATTATAACTATCCTATGAGTGGAAGGTACAATAATAATTCTGGTATTATTTTACATCTACATCTTATTAAAATCTTAGCTGGAACTCAGTTGTAACACTAATAAAATAATCTGATCATTTTTAGAATTTCAACAGGCTGTTTCAACAACAAGTTTCAATTACTGGCCTAAGTGAAGCACAAAGGAGACTGCCATTTTTGCAAGCTTTTTTAAAGGAAATACTCAACCCTAATACAACTGATATACATTTAATTAGTAATCTATTGGACAGATCATGTAGTCAACTTCATTTGACAGATTATGGTGAATTAACTCATGGAAACACAAAACACTCCAAATGATTATTTTTAAAAATAATAAAGGAGGAAAACGAGGATACAAAAGGTCCTTAAAATGTATCATTATATCCTAGAATTTCAGGGATAGGACTTGAAAATTTTCAGGGATAGGCTGGATTTAAAAACTAAATAATAATATTTGTTGTTTTTGTTAATCGTCCTAAAGGAGATCAGTCCTGGGTGTTCTTTGGAAGGACTGATGCTGAAGCTGAAACTCCAGTACTTTGGCCACCTGATGTGAAGAGCTGACTCATTTGAAAAGACCCTGATAACCCTGTATGCGAGGCAGCAAAAGAGACACAGATGTATAGAACGGACTTTTGGACTCTGAGGGAGAGGGAGAGGGTGGGATGATTTGGGAGAATGGCACTGAAACATGTATACTATCATGTAAGAAATCACCAGTCTATGTTCGATATAGGATACAGGATGCTTGGGGCTGGTGCACGGGGATGATCCAGAGAGATGATATGGGGTGGGAAGTGGGAGGGGGGTTCAGGAATGGGAACTTATGTACACCCATGGCAGATTCATGTCAATGTATGGCAAAACCAATACAGTACTGTAAAGTAAAATAAAAATAAAAAATAAAAATAAGAAAAGACCCTGATGCTGGGGAAAATTGAGGGCAGGAGGAGAAGGGGACAACAGAAGATGAGACGGTTGGATGGCATCACCAACACAATGGACATGGGTTTGGTTAGACTCCAGGAGTTGGTGATGGACAGGGAGGCCTGGCATGCTGCGGTTCATGGGGTTGCAAAGAGTCAGACACGACTGAGAGACTGAACTGAACTGAAGTCATGTCCAGCTCTTTTGCAACCCCATGGACCATAGCTCTCTAGGCTCCTCTGTCCATAGACTTTTCCAGGCAAGAATACTGGAGAGGGTTGCCATTTCCTTCTCCAGGAGATCTTCCTGAACCAGGGATGTTCCAATCCCCATCTCATGCTTAGCAGATGGATTCTTTACTCCTGAGCCAACAGAGGAAGCCCCGAATAATAATATTAACTTAACTCTTATATTTTCAGTTGTCTAATTATGTAAATGCAAAGTGTGTGTGTGTCAGTCATTCAGTCATGTCCAAGTCTTTGTGATCCCATGGATGGTAGCCTGCCTGGCTCCTCTATCCACGGAATTCTCCAGGCAAGAATAGGGGAATGGGTTGCCATTTCCTCCTCCAGAGGGTCTTCCCAATCCAGGGATTGATCCTGGGTCTCCTGCCTTGCAGGCAGATTCTTTATCCTCTGAGCCACTAGGGAAGCCAGGTTTTCTAATTATCAGAGTTTTCTAATTATGTAAATGCAAAGTACATTTACATAGTCTGCCTCATTAAGTTGTCATAGAGCTGTGAGTTTTACATATATATCCCAAGTTTTTATATGAGAAAACTGAGGTTCAAAAAACCCAGTAATTTTCAGAAGGTCTTGTGGACAAGAGGTGGGTATTGCTCACCATCCCATTCCTGCCTTGCAAATGCTCAGGAAGGAGTTACCAAGCCAAGTTACCAAATTACCCAGTGAATGATGATTTAACTAATGGCATCTCTAAGTTTCTTTATGGACTTACCTCAGCTGGGCATCTTATGATTTTTTCGCCAGCTAACTTCTTCTTCTTCTTACCTGTGAGTCTTCATAATGTGAGCACTACCACTAATTTTTATCCAAAATTCCCTACTGGAAAAGCCCAAGGAAGAATTCCAGGGCCTGGGATGGTTGTATGGAGGCAAAGAAATTAACTCCAGAGCTTGGAAAGTGTGTTAGTCACTGAGTCATGTCCAACTCTTTGTGACCCCATGGACTGTAGCCCAAAACGGTCCTCTGTCCAGTGGGAATCGCTAGGCCAAAAATACTGGAGTGGGTTGCCATTCCCTTCTGCAGGGGATCTTCCTGACCCAGGGATCGAATCCAGGTCTCCCACATTGCAGGCAGACCCTTTACCATCTGAGCAACTAGGGAAGCCCTGAGCCAACATCCAAAAAAGAAGGACAAGAAATGGAAAGACAAAAAGGAAAGGAAACAGAAGAAAAACAACCCAGCTGGCAAGCTGCCTAAGCATTCATTCACAGGGACTGGGCCACGGGATACAAGAAAGCTACATGCAAAGCATTTCCAGGGGATAGAGGTTCCTGCTGATCAGTAAGGTCAAGTGTGCAATAGGCCAACCAGCAAGTAAGGAAATGGACTCAAAACTTTCTTATTGGGGTGGAAAGGTAGTATCCTTCCCCCCCACACACAATAAACAAACAAAAATAACGAGGAGCATTTTTCTTTTCTAGGCTAAGGATAAGGATGTGATATTTTTATATAATGTAGAAGTGGATCTTGTATCAACCTAGAAGCCCTATTGGATGAATTAGGAATTAACTTTACTGAACATCAGCCACTATGGAAGGAAAAATTGTAGGCTTTAGATTCAGATGAACCTAGGTTAAAATTCTGGTTCTGTGAATTTCTAGCTACAGAAAATTCAAGATGGTTATAGGACCCTCAGTACCTTTACTTACGAAAGGGAATAATATGTATCTAGCAAAATACTTGTAAGAATTAACTGCTGTTATATTTATTATAATAGATAGGCATAAGGCACTCAAAAATAGTAGTCATTACTACTGTTATTACTATCATTGTCCACTGAGTTTTATAGTTTGAAGTACAGAAAAATGTATAGATGACAAGTGAATAGCCAGGTGCGTTATCACACACTGAACACATTCATATAACCACCATTTGGATAAAAATAGAATCAACTCTCCTGCATCCTCCCTGCCAATACAGATGTCATAACAATTCTTATTTTTAATACCAGAGGCTAATTTTGCATGTATTTGAAATTTCTACAATGTAGAAATTTGTGCAACTATGTCTTTTTAAAAAACTTTAGCTTCTTCACAAATTATTACACTTCTGAGGTCTAAGTAGTGTATAGCAGTGGGTCATTCATGTTCATTACTAAATAGTATCTTATTTTAATGAGTATTTATGCTTTTGATAAATATTTAAAGTATTTCCAGGTTTTAGCCATTTCCAAACAATGCTTCTCTGAAAATCTTGCTACTTGTCTGATGACATTATTTACACATCCTAATCTACACAAATTTAGGGATGAAATTAGCTGATCAAGATTATGCATGTATTTCATTCTAGGGAATGTTGCAAGACAACTTTTAAAGGAATTTCTTCCCATTAATCCTTTTACCAACATATTATGAGAGTTCCTGTTTCTCTGAATCCTCAGTTTTTGCCTGTTTGTGCTCAGTTGTTCAGGCATGTCTGACTTTTTGCAATACCATGGACAAGAGTTTGCCAGGCTCCTCTGCCCATGGGAGTTTCCAGACAAGAATGCTGGAGTGTGTCGCCACTTCTTACTCCAGGGGATTTTCCCTGACCCGGGAATCGAATCCATGTCTTTTATGTCTTCTGCATCGCAGACGGATTCTTTTTGTGCTGAGCCATTGGAGAATCCTCAATAGCACTTGTTATTTTCACTGTTTTAAGAAGTCAACCATGTCTAGTAAGTATGCAGTGATATCTTATGGTTTTATTAATTTATTTCACTAATAACTAATAAAGTTGAGCTCCTTTTAATACATTTGCCATTTCAATATTTTCTTATATAAAGTGCCTGTTGAAGTATTCAAACCTCTTCCTAGTTTTCTTCTTTCCTTTTTTTTTTTTTTTGCCTTTTTCTTGTTGTTTCAGTAGAATATTTTATATATTTAGGATACAAATAATTGAAAATTAAAATAAAATATTAATAGCTTGTTCTGTGACATTTCTTCTAGCTGCAGGAATGCCTGAAAATGTGACCCTTGTCAAAAACAATTTGTAACACTAGTATTCAAGACATTGTCTGGAGTATATTTATTTCAGATCAAAGATAGCAGTTATCCCATCCAGGATTCTGTACTAAAATAAGCTACTAAAAAAATAAAGTTGTAAAAAAAAAATAGAATTCATAAATTTCATAGACTTATGGGACTTAACAAATTTTCTCTTATAAATTATTTACATGGTCTAGAATGCTGATTTGCTGGTACAGGAACCCCTATTTGTCTCTACTCAACTTTGCATGGCACATGCACACTAGATAACAGGACCACCTTGGTCTCCATGTGAAAGAAATACAAAAACATTATGATGCTTATATAATTATAACATTGTTATCAGTAAGGGAAGGTGTGTTCATATATAGGCTATCAATAGTTAAACTTCCCCCCCCCCAGTTTTGTTGAGATATAATTGACAATATCATGTGGAAACTTCATCTGTAAATCAGAATGGTTTGACTCTCCTTCATCATGAAATGATGACCACAATAAGTCTAGTGAACATCCATCATCTCATATAGTTAGTTACAATGAAAAGAAAAAATATTTCCTTGTGAATAGAGCTTGTAGGATTTACTTCTTTAATAACTCATACGTATCATTATAAATATAGCAGTGTTCATATATATACAGCAATTTAACTGTAGCTATCATGTTACACACTATAGCCTTAATATTTATTTTTCTTATAAATGGAAGTTTGTACTTTTGGGCCATCTTCAACTCCTTTCCCCCTCCCCCTGAACTTTGGTAACCACAATTTTATCCCTTTTTTCTGTGACTTTGCCTTTATTATTATTATTATTTTTTGATTCCACATTTAAGTGTAATCAGTACATATCTATAGGGGACTGGTTCCCTGAACCTAAGTCTTGTTTGACTCTTTGCAATACCATGGACTGAAGCCTACCAGACTCCTCTTTCTACGGGATTCTCCAGGCAAGAATACCAGAGTGGGTTGCCATTTCCTTCTCCTGTTGGGAGCCGCGTTAGGCATTATTGACAAAATAGAGGCATGGACCCGGGATGAAGGAGTTAGGCCTTGTGATTCTGACTTGTTTTTTCCTCTCCTCAGCTGAGTTGACTGGAAAGAATATTAAGGTGCTTATTGTTCTTGAGAGGAGCATGAGAAGGCACAAAGCCTTCTGCAGCTGTGCTCAGAAAATAATTCATAAAGTTAATCACTGACATTTGTTCAAGGACTTTTACAAAAGAGTGTTCCAGGATGAGTACATAGGCTGCAGCTTGAGGCCATGGGAGGGATTGCTATCTGAAGCCTATTTGTGAGGAAAATGTTTATGGCAAAGGAGTTTACTGAATTCAGGCCTTAGAAATAATTAAAATAGTTAGAAGTTAAAGATCTAAGGAATGTTGTAATGTTATCATATTTTACTATAGCTTATAGAGGTTAGGAATTTTAGAGATACTAATAGCTAGAAGCCTTTTTAAGAGATAGTGCTCTCAGGATGTTAGGGGCAAACAGGATTTAGAAAGATAAGAAATAAACTGAGGAATGTAGCATGAGTTACAAAGTAATCACAAGTTAACTATAGGACACATAAGAGGAAGTAGATAATAGATGGTAAAGCTGATTCAGAATTGCTGAAGCAAGAACTCTGTTTGAAGGGCAACAGTGATTTATGGAGACAACAAATCTGGGTCAGTGGGAACTAAAAATGTCAAACCTCTGACCTAATGCTTTTGTAAAAGTATAAAGGAGAATCTTAAGCTTGAAATAGACAGTCCAAGAAAACTGAGAGGCTGCCTCATTTTCTCGCTGACACCATCCATCTCTTCAGGTTGAATCCCTGGCTGCTGGAGCTGGACTCTGGCATTCTCCAGGGGATTTTCCCAATCCAGGGATCAAACCCACATCTCTTGCATCTCCTGCATTGGCATAAAGATTCCTTACCAACTGCACCATCTGGGAAGCCCTCCCTAACCCTCATGGATACCAAAATCCAAGTATACTTTAGTCCCTTACAGTTGTTCCTCTGAATGGGAAATCTGTCATTACAAGGTGCTGACTATATTTGTTTTTCTCTGACTTATTTCACTTAGCATAATGGATAGGTCCATTCATGTTGTAAAGGATGGAATTTCCTTGGATTTTTTTATGGCTGAATAATATTCCACTGTATGTGTTTTATTTATATATAATATAACTTCTTTATCCATTCATCCAGCAATGGTATTGAGGTTGTTTCCATGTCTTTGCTATCATAAATGATGTTTCTATGAACATGAAGGTGCAGATAGATTTTTGAGTTTCTTTTTCATTCCCTTGGATACATTGCCAGAAATGGAATTGCTGGATCATATGGTAGTTACATTTTTAAATTTTTGAGGATTCTTTATATGATTTTCAATAGTATCAATTTATAATCCCACCAAGAGTACACAGGGTTCCTTTCCCTCCACATCCTCACCATCATTTGTTAACCCTTATCTTTTTGATAATGGCATTTAGAAACTCCAACATCTGAGGTTTTAATAAATAAAACTTAACAATTCAAACTCTCACTGCATGCGTGTGTGCTAAGTTGCTTCAGTAGTGTTAGGCTCTTTATGACCCCATGGACTGTAGCCCACCAGGCTCCTCTGTCCGTGGGATTCTCCAGGCAGGAATACTGGAATGGGTTGCCATGCCATTCTCCAAAACTGTCACTAGGGGGCTGTATAGAAACAGTTGTAAAATAGAAATTTAAATTTGAATAAACATGTATAAGTTAATTTCCCTTTAAGAAGTGTGTGTCCTCTTTATTGTTTGTTTCTGTGTTTTAAACATAAAGTTTGCGGGAGGTTCTAAGATTTCAACTTCAGTAACAACTATTATGAGCTTCCCTGGTGGCTCAGATGGTAAAGCATCTGCCTACAATGCGGGAGACCCGGGTTCAATCCCTGGGTTGGGAAGATCTCCTGGAGAAGGAAATGACAACCCACTCCAGTATTCTTGCCTGGAGAATCCCACGGACGGAGGAGCATGGTAGGCTACAGTCCATGGGGTCACAAAGAGTTGGATGGACATGACTGAGCGAGCTTCACAGCTTCACACAACATCTATTATACCAAAAAGATCTCTTAAATGTGTGCCTGTCTTATGTCAAATGGTATTCTCAAAAAGGTTCTACAGTGAGATCGGTGTTACTCCAATTTATTATAATATTCTTGTGTAACTTTCTCTCTCCTTTCTTTCTTTCCTTCTTTTATTCCCAGTTTTCCCTTTTCCTCTCTTCCTCCTTCCTTTTTCTTTTCCTCCCTGCCGTTTTCTCTTCTTGATCCCGTGTCAAATTGGATCTACCCGAAATAGAAAAGGAATTTGCTGTATTGCAGCATCAGTAGATACCATTCATATTTTCTCCTCTTTGTGAAAAGTTAAAGAAGTAGAAGCAGACCAGTGATTTCACACAAACGATCTTTTTACACAATAATATTTTTTGCAAAATAATAATTTTGCAAATTATTTGTGGATTAGATAATGTTTATAAAAAGGCATACATGTATAAACTCTCCCATTGTGAAATAATGAAATACTCAATCCCAAACTTCTGCTCCCCAAATTAAATAAGGCAAAATATGAGTTTTTCAGTGATGAATTGAAGAACATAAAAGAAATGAAGATGCATATGTCTGATACCTCTGTGCGTAAACCAATACCTAATTCTACTTTTTGATGACTCAATAGCAATACTCAAGAGCCCTATCCTTGAAGTCTTTACTATTTCCACAATAAAGGAGAGGAGAAGCTTTTCTTTGTTGAGAGCTTCTCGAAATCTTGTTTCTTTGCCACTCAAGGTCATATCTGCCCTCTGACTATGACACATGTTCTTGTTCCTCTGAGATTGTAAAGGCTTTTCAAAGCTTTTGAGAATCAACAGGACTCTCTGCCAGAGGTGCTTTATGTTTTCCATTAGTACCCATTCAATCAGTGCACAGTGGTTGGAAGATCTTCTTACCCATTTTTCTATGCAAAATATTTAATGACAGTTGAGTTAAGTGAAGATATAAACTCGGAACATTTGTTTCATATTGGATTATAATTAGTAGAAGTCAATGCTGCTGCTACTGCTAAGTCACTTCAGTCGTGTCTGGCTCTGTGCGACCCCATAGACGGCGAGAAATAATAATTAAAAAGCTAACATTGTTGACAACTTACTGTGTGTCAAAATTGTTTTAAATGCTGTATAAAAATCTCTCTTCTAGGAATCACAGCAGCTCCAGGATGTGGTAACATCAGAGAGGAATCTAGGTTTTAATTCTGATTGAACAATCTCCCTGGGTGAGGAATACAAGCCACACTTTGGGCCTTAGTTTCCAATAGATATTCATCATCTGCTGCTGCTAAGATGCTTCAGTCATTTCCTACTCTGTGCAACCTGTTTGGTTATCTATTGCTGCATAATTTATGATCTCAAAACAAATCATTAATTCATGATAAATAACTATCTCAAAATGTAGTAGCTGAAAATAAAACAATGTTTAATTATCTTATAGAGTTCCTGGGGTCAGGAATCCAAGAGTGGCTTAAATGGGTGGTCCTGGCTCAGGGTCTCTGAGAAGGTCTCAGGTAAGATATTAGCAAAGGCTATAAATGGCAACTCACTCCAGTATTCTTGCCTGGAAAATCCCATGGATGGTGGAACCTGGTAGGCTACAGTCCATGGGGTCGCAAAGAGTCGGACACGACTGAGCAACTTCACTTTCACTATAGACATCTGATGTCTTGCCCTGGGCTACAGAATCTATGTTTCAGCTCATTTAGGTGGTGGTCAGAAGACTGCTTCACTTCCCAGCACGATCTAGGGAGGTCTCTACTCCTCCCAAGAAGACCTTCTCCAGAGAGCCCTTCACAATAAGGCAGCTGGCTTTGTCCACAGCAAGTGATTCCAAAGGGAGGTAATGAGACAGAATCTTCACTGCCTTAGTATAACTGAGACTCTGAAATTGCACGTTATCATTTCTCACTGGCTTTTTCTATTCAAGGAAGCAAGTCACTAAGGGCAACCTACACTTAAATGGAGGGAAATTGGGCCCTACTCTTGAGTGGTAGAAGATCAGAGCATCTGGTATATGGACATAGTTTTACCCTATTTTACCACCTATCTCAACACAGACAGAGAGTTAACATGTGAACATAGTGAGGCAGAGGAGGCATTATTTGGGAGATTGGGATTAACATATGTATTCCCATGTGTAAAACACACTCTCCATGTGTAAAATAGAGAGCTAGTGGGAGTCTGCAGCACAGTGCAGGGAGCTCAGCTTGGTGCTCTATGATGACACAGAGGGGTTGGATGGAGAGGTGAGAGGGAGATCCAAGAGGGAGGGTATATATGTACACATATAGCTGATTCACCTAGTTTTAAAGCCAGCCTTGCTTTTAAAATCAATACTAGTAGTCATAGTAGTAGCAGTATTTCACTGGCAGTTTGATGAATTTTCACATATGTTTACATCTAGGTCACTACCATCTACATCAAATTAGAGAATATTTCCAGTACCCCAGAAGGCATCTCATGCCCCTTAACAGACACCACTAAACTAGTAAAATAACCACTATTCTGACCTTTATCACCATAGGTTAGTTTTGCCTATTTATAAACTTCATTTACATAGAATCGTACTATGAAGGTTTATTTACCTGATGTTTTTAGTTAGGTATACCTTACTTTTAAGTGTGTGTGTGTGCGAGTGCAGTCACTCAGTCGTGTCCGACTCTTTGTGACCCTGTGAACTGTAGCTCACTGTTCATGGAATTTTCCAGGCAAGAATACATGAGTGGGTTGCCATTTCCTACTTCAGGGGATCTTCTTGACCCAGAGATTGAAACTGCATCTCTTGTGTCTCCTGCACTGGTAAGCAGATTCTCTACCACTGGGCCACCGGGGAAGTGTAGTGGATAGTTAGTTATCTTGAGTCCAGACAGAAGTTCACCTAATCAAAATGTAACTGATACAAGTGTGTGGAATCCTTAGAGCACACAGACACAGACACACACACACACAGTATGGATGTGCATATATAAATATATCAACATGTATATATATACATATAATTTTCTAAGTGATTGAATGTTACTTTATAGAAGTAGCAAGAAGAGTAGCATACTGGGGAGCTAAAGTAAACATCTGGATTTTTTTTCAGACAGAGAGCCTTGGTTATATCGATTCATTATACAAATATTTATTGTGTTCTATTAATGCATCAGGTACTGAAAGACATGATTGGAATAGAAACATCAGCAGGCAAAATTTGGAATCAAAAGCAGTGCCAGCTTACTGATTCAGGGATGATTATAACCACAACATTACAGGAACTCTCTTGGAAAGAAGCAGACCAAGAACAGGAGAGCTAGCTTCAAGAAGGGCCAGAGAAGAGATGTTGAACGATGCTCTGGAGACTCTAAATGAGTAAGTAGGAGTTCAACATAGAGATGGGTTTTACTAAAAGAAAGGATGCAATAGCAATAAAGTTTTTCAGGAAAAAACAGGCATAGCATGTCTGAGAGACAGCAGGCATGGGATGATAATTGGGGAAAATGAAGCTGCAAGGGTTAGTGGTGTTCAGGTCATAAATTCCTGTGCACACCGTAGTTAGGAGTTTGTATTTCACCTTGTTGGTCATTTAGAGCCATTGAAAGGTTTTAAGAGAGGAGGTGACAAGATCAGATTTGCATGAAAATAACTCCAGTAACAATTTAGATATTCAGATAGAAAAAGGAGAAAATGGGAGCAATAGGGCCAATAAAGAGGTAAATGATGATGAAAATGAGCCATAATGATGACCTGGATGCTGGCTGGCCCCAGTAGTGGGCAAAGAAGGGAGTAAAGGCAGGACTTCCCTGGCAGGCCAGTGGCTAAGTCTTCGCCTTCCAATGCAGGGTGTGCAGGTTCAATCCCTGGTTGGGGAGAAAAGATCCCAGATGTCCTAAAACCATCAAAAACCAGAAGCAATATGGTAACAAATTCAACAAAAGCGTTAAACATGGTCCACATCAAAAAAGAAGAAAAAAAGGAGCAAAGGCGCTGCAGAGCTGTCCCTGAAGCTTACACAGTTGCTTCCTTGAGAGAGGGTGCATGCACAACTCTCATGTCTCGCAATTCTTTCCAGCCACCCTAGAACCTTAGAGTACCCAGATGGCATTCCAGAGGTCCCCAAGTCTCCTAACATTGTATGTGCAATTGTGTTAGTCACAGGCATGTGCACTGTAGGGACATGGATGCACTATTCCTGTGCTGAGGTTTATCACCTACATAGGTTTAAAACCGTTGCATTAAAGGCCGCTCCTCCTACCACTGGCTCGTGGGTATGGGGACGCTGTGGGCCCGGCTGCCTCGCGATCTGAAACCGCCAATACCACCCAGGTCCACCGAAAACAGACACTCACGCTGGGAAAGAGCAACGGAGTGCTCCGAAAGCCGTGACAGTCGAGCAAAACGAAGGGGATCTTCCTGCAGAAAAGTGCCCGCAGGCTCGCTTCTTTTGTCGAGCATGGACCTATGAGCTTTCCATGTACCCAGAGGGAGCGCAGCATAGACGGGCAGCTCACCGCCTTTCCTTCCAGACAGATGTTTTGTCATCCTAAGCGTTTGTCCAATTTTTTCCTCCTCCACCTTCCTGTGGCCATGCGGCAGCCCTGTACTCCACTGTGTCTCAGCCTGCCTTTGCTTATCATTCCCTGCATTCTGCTCTCAAGCTCTTTCACCTTGACCCACACTAATTGCCATCCTGGCACATCCGAGGCCAGGGGCAGCAGCCGGGAGGAGCAATCCCACGTCCAAGGAGCCCGGGATGCACAGGCGCAGGAGGGCCTAGAGGAGCTATTCCACGTTCAAGGTCAGGAGAGGCAGCAGTGAGGAGATACCCCTCTTCCAAGGTAAGGAGCAGCGGCTAAGCTTTGCTGGAGCAACCGTGAAGAGATACCGACTTCCAAGGTAAGAGAAACCCAAGTAAGATGGTAAGTGTGACAAGAGGGCATCAGAGGGCAGACACACTGAAACCATAATCATAGAAAACTAGTCAATCTAATCACACTAGGACTGCAACCTTGTCTAACTCAATGAAATCAAGCCATGCTCGTGGGGCTACCCAAGATGGGCAGGTCATAGTGGAGAGGTCTGACAAAATGTGGTCCACTGGAGAAGGGAATGGCAAAGCACTTCAGTATTCTTGCCTTGAGAACCCCATGAACAGTATGAAAAGGTAAAATGATAGGCTACTGAAAGAAGAACTCCCCAGGTCAGTAGGTGCCCAATATGCTACTGGAGATCAGTGGAGAAGTAACTCCAGAAAGAATGAAGGGATGGAGCCAAAGCAAAAACAATACCCAGTTGTGCATGTGACTGGTGATAGAAGCAAGATCCGATGCTGTGAGCAATATTGCATAGGAACCTGGAATGTCAGGTCCATGAATCAAGGCAAATTGGAAGCAGTCAAACAAGAGATGGCAAGAGTGAACATCGACATTCTAGGAATCAGCAAACTAAAATGGACTGGAATGGGTGAATTTAACTCAGATGACCATTATATCTACTACAGGGGACAGAAATCCCTTAGAAAAAATGGAGTAGCCATCATGGTCAACAAAACAGTCCGAAATGCAGTACTTGGATGCAGTCTCAAAACGACAGAATGATCTCTGTTCGTCTCCAAGGCAAACCATTCAATATCACAGTTATCCAAGTCTATGCCCCAACCAGTAATGCTGAAGAAGCTGAAGTTGAATGGTTCTATGAACACCTACAAGACCTTTTAGAACTAACACCCACCAAAGATGTTCTTTTCATTATAGGGGATTGGAATGCAAAAGTAGGAAGTCAAGAAACACCTGGAGTAACAGGCAAATTTGGCCTGGGAATGCGAAATGAAGCAGGGCAAAGGCTAATAGAATTTTGCCAAGAAAATGCATTGGTCATAGCAAACACCCTCTTCCAACAACACAAGAGAAGACTCTACACATAGACATCACCAGATGGTCAACACCAAAATCAGATTGATTATATTCTTTGCAGCCAAAGATGGAGACGTTCTATACAGTCAGCAAAAACAAGACCAGGAGCTGACTGTGACTCAGATCATGAGCTCCTTATTGCCAAATTCAGACTTAAATTGGAGAAAGTAGGGAAAACCACTAGACCATTCAGGTATGACCTAAATCAAATCCCTTATGATTATACAGTGGAAGTGAGAAATAGATTTAAGGGCCTAGATCTGATACATAGAGTGCCTGATGAACTATGGAATGAGGTTCATGACATTGTACAGGAGACAGGGATCAAGACCATCTCCATGGAAAAGAAATGCAAAAAAGCAAAATGGCTGTCTGGAGAAGACTTACAAATAGCTGTGAAAAGAAGAGAAGTGAAAAGCAAAGGAGAAAAGGAAAGATATGAGCATCTGAATGCAGAGTTCCAAAGAATAGCAAGAAGAGATAAGAAAGCCTTCCTCAGCGATCAATGCAAAGAAATAGAGGAAAACAACAGAATGGGAAAGACTAGAGATCTCTTCAAGAAAATTAGAGATATCAAGGGAACATTTCATGCAAAGATGGGCTCGATAAAGTACAGAAATAGTATGGACCTAAAAGAAGCAGAAGATATTAAGAGGAGGTGGCAAGAATACAAAGGAGAACTGTACAAAAAAGATCTTCAAGACCAAGATAATCATGATGGTGTGATCACTCACCCAGAGCCAGACATTCTGGAATGTGAAGTCAAGTGGGCCTTCGAAAGCATCACTATAAACAAAGCTAGTGGAGGTGATGGAATTCCTATTGAGTTATTTCAAATCCTGAAAGATAATGCTGTGAAAGAGCTTTACTCAATATGCCAGCAAATTTGGAAAACTCAGCAGTGGCCACAGGACTGGAAAAAGTCAGTTTTCATTCCAATCCCAAAGAAAGACAATGCCAAAGAATGCTCAAACTACCGCCCAATTGCACTCATCTCCCATGCTAGTAAAGTAATGCTCAAATGTCTCCAAGCCAGGCTTCAGCAATGCGTGAACCATGAACTTCCTGATGTTCAAGCTGGTTATAGAAAAGGCAGAGGAACCAGAGATCAAATTGCCAACATCTGCTGGATCATGGAAAAAGCAAGAGAGTTCCAGAAAAAATATATATTATTGCTTTATTGACTAGGCCAAAGCCTTTGACTGTGTGGATCACAATAAACTGTGGAAAATTCTGAAAGAGATGGGAATACTAGACCACCTGACCTGCCTCTTGAAAAACCTATATACAGGTCAAGAAGCAGCAGTTAGAACTGGACATGGAACAACAGACTGGTTCCAAATAGGAAAAGGAGTACATCAAGGCTGTATATTGTCACCCTGCTTCTTTAACTTATATGCAGAGTACATCATGAGAAACTCTAGGCTGGAAGAAACACAAGCTGGAATCAAGATTGCCGGGAGAAATATCAATAACCTCAGGTATGCAAATGACACCACCCTTATGGCAGAAAGTGAAGAGGAGCTAAAAAGCCTCTTGATGAAAGTGAAAGTGGAGAGTGAAAAAGTTGGCTTAAAGCTCAACATTCAGAAAACGAAGATCATGGCCTCTGGTCCCATCACTTCATGGGAAATAGATGGGGAAACAGTGGAAACAGTGGAAACAGTGTCAGACTTTATTTCTTGGAGGCTCCAAAATCACTGCAGATGGTGACTGCAGCCGTGAAATTAAAAGACACTTACTCCTTGGAATAAATTTATGACCAACTTAGATAGCATATTCAAAAGCAGAGACATTACTTTGCCAACAAAAGTTCATCTAGTGAAGGCTACGGTTTTTCCAGTGGTCATATATGGTTGTAAGAGTTGGACTGTAAAGAAAGCTGAGCACCAAAGAATTGATGCTTTTGAACTGTGGTGTTGGAGAAGACTCTGGAGTGTCCCTTGCACTGCAAGGAGATCCAACCAGTCCATTCCGAAGGAGATCAGCCCTGGGATTTCTTTGGAAGGAATGATGCTAAAGCTGAAACTCCAGTACTTTGGCCACCTCATGGGAAGAGTTGACTCACTGGAAAAAACTCTGATGCTGGGAGGGATTGGGAGCAGGAGGAGAAGGGGATGACAGAGGATGAGATGGCTGGATGGCATCACTGAGTCGATGGATGTGAGTCTGAGTGAACTCTGGGAGTTGGTGATGAACAGGGAGGCCTGGCATGTGGTTCATGTGGTCACAAAGAGTCAGACACGACTGAGCGACTGAACTGAAATGAACTGAACTGAATGTAAGTTTGGGCTTCCCAGGTAGCACTAGTGGTAAATAACTGCCAATGCAGTAGACATAAGAGATAGGGGTCTGATCCTTGGGCAGAAAGATCCCCTGTAGGAGGGCATGGCAACTTACTCCAGTATTCTTGCCTGGAAAATCACATGGCCAGAGGAGCCTGGCAGGCTACAGTTCATCGGTTTGCTAAGAATCGGACATGACTGATGCGACTTAGCATGCACACATGCAATGTATGTTTTGAGCCTAAATATCGAATTATGTAAACTATTGTGTAACTGAGACCTATCTTTGTTTACCAAACAACATAGATATTTTAAAATACTTAAATTGTTTGTTATGCTATGGCAATAAACTGATAATGTTAAGAATAGGAATACTTTTACCTCTTTTTACTTAAACTCCTAAAATTTAGCACATTGTTTGACTGGCACATATTTGGTGTTCAACATCTTGTTGAGTTCATGAAATTAGTAACCCAATGTAAAAATAGCTCTTGTCGAGTGTGTTAAAAATCACAGTGTTGCACTGAGGGTTAAGTTAAACTATAGGCTGCACACACTTCCATAGTACTTCATGCTGCAGAATAAGTATTCAGTATATGGTAGCTGTTAATCGTATTAGCCTTGTCTTCAATAACACACAAATTCCCATCTAACAGTATCTATAAGGAAATCATTAAACCTTGAATAAGGATCAGGGTAATAATTTTCCAAACATTGATTTTAAAAATGCTACAAATGATAGGAGCTAAAATTGCTGTCAGAAAGAAATATTCAAAAGAAAAAATTTTGATTACTTTTAATTAGCTTTTGATCTTCCCTTCACCTGCCTTTTACCCTCTTTATAATAAAAAAATAATGAGGGAAAAATGAGTCAAGGTTCTAAATCAAAATGAAACAGTTACATAAAATTCTGTCTAGAGAATTCACTCACATCACATAAACATTTCTGATTCAAAGTGTTATAAATGGTATAAGTTCCTTTCTAACAAAGCATTCTAAACAAAACAGTCTCTGGAAGGTTTCCAAATAATTTTTTTTAAAAATGGAAAAAATACACTGACATAACATTTCTGCTCACAGTGCAGGGAAAACAATCCTTAAGACTAAATGCAATAAGCAAGAATATGAAGGATCTGGCATGTGAGTCTCTGAATATTGTTATGTTAGGGAAAGGGGGCCCTTAAGATTATATATTTTTTCCTTCTGAACATAATATTGTTTGAGAGAAATAGAATTCCAATTTTCAAGTCTGAAAGCAGAAATTGAGGAAAAACATTATTAGCATCTTCCACAAATTTTTTCTCCATCTCTGTCTTCTAGCTCTAGTCTCCGATATCTGAATTGAGACTTTTACCAACATAAGATTAATGAATTATTACTGGGAATAATAAAATGCCTTTTCATTAAGACACGTTGATCATGATTTAAAAAAATTATTTGTATCAAGTGATGCAACTTAAAAAAAAAAGAATCAGCAGTTATTTTTAATTCCTAATATTCATTATTCATATTAAGGAATTCTATTCCATTAAAAGAAAGAATGTTCTTTTAAATGCCTTTTTATGCATCTTTTATTTTTAGGTGAATATGGATATAATTTTTTTCAACACTGTTAGAATAAGGTAACTGGCCCCCTAAAAATAAAAAGTGCCTGGGATCAGGGCCAAAAATAGTAAGAGAAAAACTCTATGTTACCCAGATTATTTGGGGCACATTGTGACTACATAGATTGTTGTTCCTGAACTACCTTTTGGCTACTGGTAGTAGGAAAAATATTTGTGTTTTGATATCCACTTTTCTGTGGAACATAGATCTCTAACCAGAATTGAAAGAGACACATGTACCCCAGTGTTCATCGCAGCACTGTTTACAATAGCCAGGACATGGAAACAACCTGGATGTCCATCAGCAGATGAATGGATAAGAAAGCTGTGGTACATATACACAATGGAGTATTACTCAGCCATTAAAAAGAATACATTTGAATCAGTTCTAATGAGGTGGATGAAACTGGAGCCGATTATACAGAGTGAAGTAAGCCAGAAAGACAAACACCAATACAGTATACTGATACATATATATGGAATTTAGAAAGATGGTAATGATGACCCTGTATGTGAGACAGCAAAAGAGACACAGATGTGTAGAGTGGACTTTTGGACTCTGTGGGAGAGGGAGAGGGTGGGATGATTTGGGAGAATGGCATTGAAACATGTATACTATCATGTAAGAAAAGAATCGCCAGTCTATGTTTGATGCAGGATACAGGATGCTTGGGGCTGGTGCACGGGGATGATCCAGAGAGATGATATGGGGTGGGAGGTGGGAGGGGGGTTCATGTTTGGGAACTCAAGTACACCCATGGTGGATTCATGTCAATGTATGGCAAAACCAATATAGCATTGTAAAGTAAAATAAAGTAAAAAATAAAAATTTAAAAAAAGGAAAAAAAAAAAGAAGCAAGTTTAAGTAAAAGTGTTCATAAATCCTCTTGCCCCACCCCACATGCGTAAGACCTGACAGAAGACAGCAAAGCAAGCACAGAGATCCAGAGTGATAATTACAAAGAAAATGAGGTCCTGGGGAGTCAATCAGTAAAAGCTTGGTAGTCTGTGTAAATGTACACGTGAGGAATCAGACCAAAGACAGACCAACCAATTCAAGGCCAACTGGACAACATAATATTGGCACCAAGAGACTTTCACTGGGTCCAGAGTCCTATAGCTACTATCTTTGAAGTCAACCTGTAAAATATCTTTCAGGTCATTAATTTGTAGTCACTTTTGGTCTAAAACCTTCCTGATCTTTAAATTCCTTTTCCCTAAAACACAAATCTTCTCAATTCTCTCAAATCAATAAACAAAACACAGGCAGACTAGACTTATGTAGTCATTGTTGCATGATATTTATCACCGTGAACCTTTTCTTCAACTTCCCACCAAGGTGGTCATCTGTGAAGATCCTGGTGATATCTATGTGACCCCATGTACTTGAATCTCAAAAATATGGAATGTCAAATAACAATGTTCCTTAATGTCCTTGGGGCAACGTTTTTCCATCTGTCTTATCTTCTGACTCTCCCTTATTGTTACTTATTTACTCAAGGGGACTGTAATTTTTACTGGAACTCATTTTTGGTTGGAGTTGGTTTATTTGCACTTTGAGTACTATGTGTCCTGGATTGTGAAAGTGTCTCTACAGAATAGTTTACACTTCCTTTGCTAGAACCTCAAGGGCTTTATGAATTTTGGATCTTATTGATATCGTATTCTTGGCTTTAACTAGTATAGAGTAAATATGACCTCATTTCCACACACAGTCTCTGACAATGATTTTCAGTTTCTTGTGGGAAAATTTTCCCTGTTGAATCACAAATTGAAAGCCATTCAGTCATGTCTGACTCTTTGCAACCCCATGGACTATACAGTCCATGGAATTCTTCAGGCCAGAATACTGGAGTGGGGAGCCTTTTCCTTCTCAAGGGGATCTTACCAACCCAGGGATCTAACCCAGGTCTCCTGCACTGCAGGCAGATTCTTTATGAGCTGAGCCAACAGGGAAGCCCAAGAATATTGAAGTAGGTAAAGTCTATCCACTCCAGTATCCTGGCCTGGAGAACTCCATGGACACAGTCCATGGAGTCACAAAGAGTTGGACACAACTGAGTGACTTTCACTTTTATGGGAAATTTTACTGTCCATGAACAACGGATAGATGGTAGGCTTACTTGTCATCTTCTATTTTTTGGTCAAGTTACTCTAGGTTCTGTTCTATGGACTTGGGCTATCCTTTGAAAATCCCAAATTGGTGCTGCCCTCCGACATTCCTGCATGCAAGATCAGGTATCTTGATTCTCAGTGTTTTTTTAATGTTCTAGACATATAAGACTATTTCTTAGGTCTGACACTTTCTGGTAGCATAAGTCAATTAGTTTGAGACTGACTTTATCACACCTATCAATTTCCCTCTCATTGTCTTTAAACTCTTTCAGATGCAGCTACTGTTGCTGTTAGTGGTATGGAGCAGGATCCTGTGGGGTTCCTGGGGACAGAAATATTTCTGTTCCTTGTTTTCTGTAGGGAACAGACTCCAGCCTCCCTAACTTCCAAATGGTCCTAAGCAATGTAGAAACAGCCGAAAACCATCTGAGGCTCCATTAAAGGAACCAGGGAAGCTCATCAAGATTACCTGAGACCAGATTAGATGAGTCCAATGAGTACAGGCCTTGCAGGGCACCCTAATCTTATCAGAAACTCCACCCTTGAACTGTTACTTTTAAACTCCTCATCAAATCCTCCTGGGTTAGGACAAATAGTTTTCGAGGGCAGGAGCCCACTGTGCCTCACTTTGTCTGCAAAACAATAAAGCTATTCTTTTCTACTTCATCAAAAATTATCTCTGAGGTTCCATTCAGCACTGATGCACAGAAGTCGAGCTTTCAGCATCACAGGTAGTGGTGTTACTATTATAGTATTATTTTTAGGTACTAATGTTAGTAGATATAGGCAATGTTGGCTTACCCTGTTACCTGAATCATGGTTCAGCATTCTTTCCACAACTATGGCATTGGCCTACCATCTATTTTGTGCATTTTATTTATTAAAACCAACACCTTTACTAAAAGGAGTGATTATTCTGGCAAGGCCCATTAGGAGACAACTTTTATGCAGATGAACTTTTACCAAGACTATTAAAAATCACACAATGTAAGTAAAGGAGGTAATTGCTTATTTCACTTATGCAAAAGGGTGTCTCTGGTTGCACTAACATGATATTTATTTTCTATAGATCAGTTGCTTCTTTGCTTGTTCATTTACTAGGGAAGTCCTTCTGGAAATATTTATCCATCACCTCAATGCTGTTAGGCACTGTCCTAGGTACTGGAATCACAGAGATAACTAAGAGTGTGTTCCTTTTCTTAAAAAATTTTCAAACTAAATGGCTGTGGATTCAGAGATCAAAGATAGCCATTGAAACACAAGGAGAAAGGAGATGAACGTAGCTTAAGAAAGTCAGACATCATTTCTGCATTGGTACTTAACATAAATGGACAAGAATGGACTGGGCTTACCAGTACAGATCACAGAGTGGTTAGAAATTAATATGCATAGAGCAGAGTTTGAGACAGCGTCCAGCAGGATGCAAGGTCCTGAAAGTAACAAAGGACTATACCATATGAAGGTCTAGAAAGTAAGCAAGGGTAACAGTGCTAATGAAAAAAATTAGGCAAGGGATTGTACAACCAGACTTTGTTTTCTAGAAAGAATTAAGTTGATGATGGACAGGGAAGCCTGGCAGGCTGCAGTCCATGGGGTCACAAAAATTCTGACATGACTGAGTGACTGAATTGAACTGAACTGATGACAATCAGACGCAAATGTCTGACGATATGAACACAAGTTGTTATAAGTCCCTTTTTTCATCTTGACCGCCCCAACAAGCACAATTTAAAGACAATTTAGCCAGAAGTCATGAGGGTGTTCAGCAAAGATTTTTTTTTTTTTTTCTCTTTCATGTGTTTATGGACAGCTCTAAAACTGCAGTCTATGGATGGAGAATGTGGGGCTTGATTAAAGCAGGCAGCGCTCATGAGGTCTCAACCATGGTCAGGTTTGAGCTGGTTGCAGAGATGGAGTCAGAAGACAAAAACTTAGGCCATGTTGAATCTTGAGCTTAAAACAGAAAAATCAGAATCCAAGTGTGGAGCTTATATTTAGCAAACAGTAAAACTGCACTTTATCAGTTTGGTTCTAAATTGCACAAAAGAAGAGATAAGGAGACAGTTAAGTTTCTTGCATATTGTTCTGTAGTGGACTTTTGGATATGTTTTTGCATTTGAAAGATGATTTTTTTTTTTGTTTGTTTCTTTAAAGATGCTGGGACTTCCCTGGTGGTCAAGTGGTTGACAATCTGCCTTCCAATGGCGGGGGCACAGGTTCAATGCCTGGCGGGAACTAAGATCCCACATGCCTTGAGGGCAAAGCCAAAAAATAAAAATGAATAAAGTTACAATAATAATAATAAAATATGTTTTTAAAGATTCATATTTCTGATACTTTCTAATCAAGTAGATCCTCCCAGCCTTCTCCTACGGTATTTATTGAGTAATTAATCAGCATATTTAAATTCATAAAAACAACTTGAATGTCAAGGCTTGATATTTTGATTTTTTAATATAATATAGGAATGAGACAGGTTCTTTGCCCTAATTCAAGGAAAGTATATTAAGAATTTTTTGCAAAATAATGATTGATTTTATTAATATACCACTAGAGGTACAGGATGCCAATAATATCTTATACTGAGATTAATAATAAAACATTGAGCTGTGATGGCCCCTAGCTTGGTTATGTTAGTGCCATCTTTTTCTTAAATTTATTCTCAGTGAGATCCAATATATAAAAATGTATTTCTATGGGAAAAAAATATCTGCAGTGAGTCAGAAGGAAGATGTGATGATAAAAAAAAAAACAAAACAGTTATCTCCCCAGGCTCCTCATGGTCTATTCTTCAAAGTCTGAGCCAGGAAAATAAACAGGTTCAGATGGAGTCTGCTTCTTCTGACACCTTAAACTATTAGACATTAGCCCTGCCATGAGAGAGAGTGAGAAACAAGAAAGGAAACATGCTTCTTGAAAAAGTGTCCATTTAGAAGTGATTGGCAATATTCTGATGGCTTGATTTTTCACACCTCTTGACAACCCAATGATATTTCTTCACACCTTTTGCAGATGTCAACCTGCCAAGCTGCTGCAATTCATTCTGTGGTTCATATACCATCCAGCTGAGTGAGGCAACACTCTGAGGGAACCCAATGACACAAAAGTTGCTGAAAAACAACTAAATTGCTATTAAAAATTGCTTAGACCTCAGGTCTGTTCTTGGTGGCTCTCTTTGCCTCACAGTGATGTTTTCTATGCATTGGGTTGGATTAGTGATTCCAATAAGACCGTATTCTGGGAACTATAAAAATTTCAAGGAATCCTCAGCTCTGCCTGATTGTTTTTCTTTTAAATGAATAAACTTTATTTTTAAAGCAGTTTAATTTCACAGCAAAATTGAGTGGAATATACAGAAAATGGAAGATCTTGTATATTTCCTGTCCCCATGTATGCACATTGTTAAGTTGTCAGGCAGTGTTTATTCATCATTTAGTATCTGCTATCCTTGTTTTCCTAGTCAGAAAATTGGTAGGTTTTCTGATTAGGAAGACTCTGTGTTGTCTTCTCAGCATCCCACCCATGGGAGGAACCTAATATGCTTTGGTTGACTATTCCAGATGCCTAGAAGGCCCTTAAGATGATGTCATATGTGGAGATGCTTTATCCCATGGAGTTTGATACGGTGGGAATGGCATTGATTTTGGAATCAGACAACCCTCTCCTTTAATTTACTAACTACTCAATTTACTCTTCAGAGTGTCTTTTTGATTTTTGTAAAATGAGTAAAATATTACTGCATCGTGAGGAGTGTTACAAGAGAATAGGTTTGCTGAGAAAGCAGATGATATACATCTAGAACAGACTTTGGTGAGTAACTTAGGTAATGCTCTCTTCCTCCTTTACTCCCTCCAACCCCTGGCTCTACTCAATATTAATTTTATACCACTTCGTTCCTGGAATTTATGTACTTTATCTTGTGTAAGTATTCAACTTGAATGTATAAATATATAAATTGATAGCATATATCACTGAAACTTGGAGGAAAAAGAAAGGAAGGTTGATAAAGGAGGATCATAGAAAAGGTAGAAATAGAATCATTTGTTTCAGAAAATGAGAAATGTTCTTGGGGACTGCCAAAGGCAGCTCTTGGGAGAACTGTATACACCTCAGTAGCTTCACTACATTTAATCTTGAAATGTACATGAATAGTGGGACCTTTGACATGATTATGTAAATATATGCAAAGCTACCCTATACTGTAGTCTCCAGAAGGTAATCTCTCAGCCTTACCAAGGACCTATTAATACCCCCTTACTAGACTCAGATGTCAAAAATATCTCTAGTTTTCAAGTTATTAGTTTAGTGGGAAAAGTGGGAGTGGGGGCATCTGGCTTCTCATATTGGCTCTTGTGTAACCTATTATCTGCTCTTGGGCAAAAATTCAGCCCGTGATGGAGCTTCTTCTTTAGGGGCATAGTAGCCATGCTGCCTCCTTCACAGAGTTGTACTAAGAATCAAGTATAAAACACATAAACACTGCACAAAGATTATTATGTGCAGTTTATCAGGGGCAGTGGGAAACAGTCAACTTTAAGTTACAGGAATGTGGCCACTCTAACAAGTAAAGGCATGACAAAATAGATAAGAAAGAGAGGAAAAGGGGGAACAGAGGGGGATCAAAGCGATACCTGCTGTAAGAAGTACAAAGGAATGATTTTAAAGAATGTACAATGTAAACCAATTGCAATTAGATCAAAGTAGCTGAACAGTATTGTTTACACCAAAGACATATTTTATCCTGGTTTTTGATGAAAAGGAGATTGGGTAGTTTCATTGCAAAATTAGGTTTGCTTTTAAGAACAATAAATTTATGAAATAGGCTACAAAAATGTCTTGGGAAGCCAGACACTGTAATGGTGGCTGATTAAATACACTCAGTGACTTACCATTTGAGACAATCTCCCTCTGTAGGGAAAGGAATAATGTTTCAGGAAAGACATTGAGGAGGCAGAAAGGATTGACTGGAGCACAATGACAAATGAGAAAGGAGGTTATATTACTTTGGAGAGCTAGAAAACTGAGATTACAATACTTGAAGAAAAAGCATTGAAGAGCGGAGATATGATTGAAGCTTTTAAGATGTTAAAAAGGATAGTAAAGGTCAATATAGATAAGCTTTCCCAATGATAATCGCAAACACTGAAATTTAAGGACACATTCTAAAAATAAGCAGTGGCTAGAAAATGACTTTGTGTTTGTTCAGGACACCCCTGCATCCTCTGTCCATTCCTAAATTATCTTTATTTTGTTGAACAATCATGGAACAGAAAGGCATGGAGTCAAAAACCTTATTCATCATTGTGAAAAAAAGGACAAGGATTCAAACCAGAATTAAAATAGCAATTTATAAAATCTTCCTGAGGCTGCACATTTATTCTACAGAAGATTAGTGATACTAACATGAGGAATATGTGATGTTGTTGTTCAGTTGCCTAGTTGTGTCCAACTTTTGCAACCCCCTGGATGGCAGCACACCAGGCCTCCCTGTGCCTCACCATCTCCCAAAGTTTGCCCAAGTTCACTCCCATTGCATCGGTGATGCCAAGTGTCAAGTGGGTATTCCCCAGTGGCTCAAACAGTAAAGGCTCCGCCTGCAATGCAAGACACCTGGGTTCAATCCCTGGGTTGGGAAGATCCCCTGGAGAAGGAAATGGCAACCCACTCCAGTGTTCTTGCCTGGAGAATTCCATGGACAGAGCCTGGTGGGCTATAGTACACATAGTTGCACATGTGGGTATTACCAACCTGGGATTACTTTAACATTCATCTATCATCTTGAGCAGTTCAGAACATAAAAGGAGCTGGTGGAAATTAAAAGCCTAAATGTGGTGAGGGCATATGCATGGTGACACCAAGCAGGAATCTGTGGGGCTCTCCCTGGTTCAAATCTTTTCTGTGTCCTCCATTTCTTGCTTGTAGGAAATAGGCTTCATTCAGCCTCCACAACCTTACCTGAGTTCCAAAGGGCAGATTCAAACAGTTGCTAATTAGGGAAAGGAGGAGATGTGGAAGCAAGGGAGGAGCAGTCAAAAAATGATAGTGCAACCCTGTGGCCCGGTCCTGGTTCCTCTTCAAGGACTGCATATAATGATATCTTTGAGTTCTTCTCTGGGAACTGAGGCCACCACCCAGGTGGAGGATGGCAACTTCAGGCTGAGCACAAGATTCCTGGACCACATTCCTGAGACCTCAGTAGGAAGAAAGCACATACCCTGCAGCCCTCTCCAGAAGCCTATAAAAACTTTCCCTCTAAAACCATCAGAGAGCTCAGGGTTTTTGAGCATGAGTCACCCATCTCCTTACTTGGACCTGTAATAACCCATTCTCTGCTCCAAACTCTAACGTTTTGTCTTCTCTGTGCATCAGGAGCATGGACTTGGGTTCAGTACCAATGGCATGAGCCTCAAACAACTTTCTGCCCAAAGTTTTGTTTTCATCCCCATCCAGAAATCCTTATTCTCCTTACAGTGAGCAGATTTTGCCAACTGTACCCTATTACAGAGTACCTCTAATTTTTACTAGTGTCTCTCCTTTCTCTTGCTCTAGGTCTGGTCAGCAGTCATTCTATGTCTCAGGTTTTTAATTGTTTCTTTACTTTTGTCTTTAAGGATTGTCTTTACTTTCTAGTTTAGAATTGCATTGAAAGAACATTTGTAATATTTTATTCAGCATTTCTAGTTATTTTTTAAAGCAGCCTTCCATGTTGCTTTATTTTCTTGGGCTTCAAAATCACTGCAGATGGTGACTGAAGCCATGAAATTAAAAGATGCTTGCTCCTTGGAAGAAAAGCTATGGCAAACTTAGACAGTATATTAAAAAGCAGAGACATTACTTTATTGACAAAGGTCCATATAGTCAAAGCTATGGTTTTTCCAGTAGTCATGTATGGATGTGAGAGTAGGACTATAAAGAAATCTGAGAGCCAAAGAATAGATGCTTTGAACTGTGGTGTTAGAGAAGACTCTTGAGAGTCCTTTGGGCAGGAGATCCAACCAGTCCCTCCTAAAGGAAATCAGTCCTGAATATTCATTGGAAGGGCTGATGCTGAAGCTGAAGCTCCAATACTTTGGCCACCTGATGCAAGAAACTGACTCATTTGAGAAGACCCTGAGCTGGGAAAGATTGAAAGTAGGAGAAGAAGGGGATGACAGAGGATGAGATGGTTGGATGACATCACCGACCTGATGAACAATGAGTTGGAGCAAGATCCAAGAGTTGGTGATGGACAGGGAAGCCTGGTGTGCTGCAGTTCATGGGGTCACAAAGAGTCGGATACGACTGAGTGACTGAACTGAACTGAACATATTGCTTGAAAACAGAAGTTTCTGAGTTTCTATGAATCTTTTAGTAAATAAGATAAATAACAAAATAAAACTGATACTTTTACCCAGTTATGGGATTGGTGAGCAGTGACAGAAAGTTCCATAAATGCCATTGACTTAAATGTGCATCCTTAAGACATGAAAAAAAAAAAAATTTCTTGCGCAGTCACTTCAGAGACTTCCTTGGGTAAGGAAAGACCTTTATCTGTCATATCCTGATCTGCGTACATTGGTTTCATGAGTGATTCCTCTCCATCCTAAGTAAACTCTTTCTTCTCTTATAGGCTCATTCACTCATTTCCTGGCCATCTAATTCATTATTAATTCAGAAGCCCCAAAGTATATGGACGTGAAGAGTTTCCTGCCAGCTTTATTTCTATGGACTCACTACAAACATTCAGGACATCACTGGCAGAGTGTCATTCAGTTCAGTTCAGTCGCTCATTCGTGTCCGACTTTTTGCGACCCTATGAATCGCAGTACTCCAGGCCTCCCTGTTCATCACCATCTCCCAGAGTTCACTCAGACTCATGTCCACCGAGTCCATGATGCCATCCAGCCATCTCATCCTCGGTCGTCCCTTTCTCCTACTGCCACCAATCCCTCCCAGGATCAGAGTCTTTTCCAATGAGTCAACTCTTCACATGAGGTGGCCAAAGTACTGGAGTTTCAGCTTCAGCATCATTCCCTCCAAAGAAATCCCAGGGCTGATCTCCTTCAGAATGGACTGGTTGGATCTCCTGGCAGTCCAAGGGACTCTAAGAGTCTTCTCCAACACCACAGTTCAAAAGCATCAAGTCTTTGGTGCTCAGCCTTCTTCACAGTCCAACTCTCACATCCATACATGACCACAGGAAAAACCGTAGCCTTGACTAGACGGACCTTAGTCAGCAAAGTAATGTCTCTGCTTTTCAATATGCTATCTAGGTTGGTCATAACTTTTCTTTCAACGAGTAAGTGTCTTTTAATTTTATGGCTGCAGTCACCATCTGTGGTGACTTTGGAGCTCCCCAAAATAAAGTCTGACACTGTTTCCACTGTTTCCCCGTCTATTTCCCATGAAGTGATAGGACCAGATGCCATGATCTTCGTTTTCTGAATGTTGAGCTTGAAGCCAACTTTTTCACTCTTCTCTTTCATTTTCATCAAGAGACTTTTTAGCTCCTCTTCACTTTCTGCCATAAGGGTGGTGTTATCTGCATATCTGAGATTATTGATATTTCTCCCGGCAATCTTGATTCCAGCTTGTGTTTCTTCTAGTCCAGCGTTTCTCGTGATGTACTCTGCATATAAGTTAAATAAGCAGGGTGACAATATACAGCCTTGACGCACTCCTTTTCCTATTTGGAACCAGTCTGTTTCTCCATGTCCAGTTTTAACTGTTGCTTCCTGACTTGCATACAGATTTTTCAAGAGGCAGGTTATGTGGTCTGGTATTCCCATCTCTTTGAGAATTTTCCACAGTTTATTGTGATCCACAGAGTCAAAGGCTTTGGCATAGTCAATAAAGCAGAAATAGATGTTTTTCTGGAACTCTCTTGCTCTTTCCATGATCCAGCAGATGTTGGCAATTTGATCTCTGGTTCCTCTGCCTTTTCTAAAACTGCTTTGAACATCAGGGAGTTCACGGTTCACACATTGCTGAAGCCTGGCTTGGAGAATTTTGAGCATTGCTTTACTAGCATGTGAGATGAGTGCATTTGTGCAGTAGTTTGAGCATTCTTTGGTGTTGCCTTTCTTTGGGATTGGAATGAAAACTGACCTTTTCCAGTCCTGTGGCCACTGCTGAGTTTTCCAAATTTGTTGGCATATTGAGGGCACTTTCACAGCATCATCTTTCAGGATTTGAAACAGCTCAACTGGAATTCCATCACCTCCACTAGCTTTGTTTATAGTGATGCTTTCTAAGGCCCATTTGACTTCACATTCCAGGATGTCTGGTTCTAGATGAATGATCACATCATCATAATTATCTGCATCATGAAGATCTTTTTGTACAGTTCTTCCATTTATTCTTGCCACCTCTTCTTAATATCTTCTGCTTCTGTTAGGTTCATACCATATCTGTCCTTTATCGAGCCCATCTTTGCATGAAATATTCCCTTGGTATCTCTAATTTTCTTGAACAGATCTCTAGTCTTTCCCATTCTGTTGTTTTCCTCTATTTCTTTGCATTGATCACTGAAGAAGGCTTTCTTATCTCTTCTTGCTATTCTTTGGAACTCTGCATTCAGATGCTTATATCTTTCCTTTTCTCCTTTGCTTTTTGCCTCTATCCTTTTCACAGCTATTTGTAAGGCCTCCCCAGGCAGCCATTTTGCTTTTTTTGCATTTCTTTTCCATGGAGATGGTCTTGATCCCTGTCTCCTGTACAATGTCATGAACCTCATTCCATAGTTCATCAGGCACTCTCTCTATCAGAGCTAGGCCCTTAAATCTATTTCTCATTTCCACTGTATAATCATAAGGGATTTAATTTAGGTCATACCTGAATGGTCTAGTGGTTTTCCCTACTTTCTTCAATTTAAGTCTGAATTTGGCAATAAGGAGCTCATGATCTGAGCCACAGTCAGCTCCTGGTCTTGCTTTTGTTGACTGTATAGAGTGTCTCCATCTTTGGCTGCAAAGAATATAATCTATCTGATTTTGGTGTTGACCATCTGGTGATGTCCATGTGTAGAGTCTTCTCTTGTGTTGTTGGAAAAGGGTGTTTGCTATGACCAGTGCGTTTTCTTGGCAAAACTCTATTAGCCTTTGCCCTGCTTCATTCCGCATTCACAGGCCAAATTTGCCTGTTACTCCAGGTGTTTCTTGACTTCCTACTTTTGCATTCCAGTCCCCTATAATGAAAAGGACATCTTTTGGGGGTGTTAGTTCTAAAAGGCCTTGTAGGTCTTCATAAAACTGTTCGACTTCAGCTTCTTCAGCATTACTGGTTGGGGCATAGACTTGGATAACTGTGATATTGAATGGTTTGCCTTGGAGATGAACAGAGATCATTCTATTGCTTTTGAGATTGCATCCAAGGACTGCATTTCGGACTCTTTTGTTGACCATGATGGCTACTCCATTTCTTCTGAGGGATTCCTGCCCACAGTAGTAGATATAATAGTCATCTGAGTTAAATTCACCCATTCCATTCCATTTTAGTTCGCTGATTCCTAGAATGTCGACGTTCACCCTTGCCATCTCTTGTTTGACCACTTCCAATTTGCCTTGATTCATGGACCTGACATTTCAGGTTCCTATGCAGTATTGCTCTTTACAGCATTGAATCTTGCTTCTATCACCAGTCACATGCACAACTGGGTATTGTTTTTGTTTTGACTCATTAGAGTGTCATTAGCTCCACTGAATCCAGTCTCCTCATTAGTGCTTTCTGAAAAGGAAGACTAAAGAATCCTTACCTTTAGATAAGATATAATTGTTGCCAAAATAATGCAATTTCTCATATATCCTTCCCTCCACTCTTCTCAGAAAAGTCTGTAAAACGCAATTTCCAGTATCTTCTATCCACTCTATTGTATTTAAAATGGCATTATGTCCTGATCTGCCCAAGAAAACTCAAGATTTCATATGCGGTTCTGGAATAATCATTACAGTGCCTTCTGCTACTCTCAAAAGTAAATTGGTACAGAAAATAGATTATATAATCATTCTAGTTCTAGTTCAGTTCCTATGTGAAGCTATGGAAATTAGTTAGCTGTCCTTTCCCTCATCACTGAGTCAGTCTTGGAGTGATGTCATACTCCTTTTTCCTCGGTGTGCCTCACCTTGTGCTGGGATTCTTCTCTAATTTTCTCCATGTATCCAACATTCCTTTATCCTCTGACAGAACCTGCACTGACACACCACAGCAAATTCCTAGATTTTCGTGTACCTCCTATTCATGACTTTCCATGTTTACAATCTGTGCTGGTTCAATAGGATTGAATTTTCACTTTAATTCTTGGTTCCTTGGTAGAGCTGTTAACGGGTCTAACATTCTAATTTTTCTTCAATCCTGGAAATTGACTCTGAGCCCAAACCAGTACTTATCTTCCCAGGAGAGATGCCAATCATAGCTTGGCTGTATGTCAATCCATTCCTCATCCTTAACTTTCTCACTGAACCTCCATTTGAAATAAATTAGTATCAATTTCTGAATCCAGTCTCCTGAAGGCAATCACTAACTAGATCATGCTCAAACTGATTGTGTCCTGTGGATGTCTGCCCCAGGTCACAAGGTAGCTCTAAACCTCTGAAGCAAACCCCACTATACTGCCTAGATTACCTGGGCTTACTTGGTATCTATTATTATTACTATTATTTTGGCTACCAACTTTACATGGTCAATAATCCAACTTGCCAAAGTTAAGTTTGCTTGAATCTCAATCATATTTAACCTGGTAATATATCTACAAACCAATATGAGGGGGAAAAATGTCAAGTTTAATTTAGTTACACAATTATTTTGATCATTTTCCCTTCTTGATAGGTAACTAGTTAATAGTTATTGTTTCATGATAAACAGTTACTAAAATACCATGTGATTTAAAAAACAGTATATATTCAAAACTTATTATTGAATCTCTAGTTTGTGGTCCTGATAGGCCCAGTGTGAGATACAGAAATAAGCATAACATATACCCTATCCCTAGCAGCTTCCACTTCGCTAGAATAACTTGTTTAGTTTAATATATTTTGCATATGTAAGGCTGATTTCATGTGCCCTTGGCGCAGATGCAAATATGGCTCAGAAAAGCCCATCTGCCCAGAATTCCAGTCATAATTAAGTGAGTCACATGCAAGACTTGTGAAAAATCACACTAAAACCACAAACTTGTCAAAGAAGTTGTTTAATAGTGTGACAATAAAATTCCTTTCCCTTATGTTGATTAGTGAGAGAAAAAACAACCACAGAGCATAAATACTCTGTGACTTCTGGCATCAAACACAGTTAGAGGATGAAAAACAACAGGCAACCTCTAACTAAATAGGATGACAACTCTTTTTGAATAAATGTATTAAGCAGAAGACTTTGAATATTGGAATTTTAAAGGAGATTTTCTTTTCACTTGTTTCCTTATTTTAAATAAGATGAAAAGGGAGTATGTTTGGGGGATTTGAATGTCTTTTAAAATTTGAAATCTATTTAGTTAGCTGCAGAGAAATGTAGTGAAATGAGTATGGGTCAGAATCAGAAAACCTTGGATTTGATTTCTAGAACTGTGAATTCAGTTCTACAACCTGTCCTAGTAACTAGCCAAACATAACTCCTCTGGTCCTCTGTATGCATGCCTCTTCTTTGAGGACTGGATTTCCTTAATCTTCTCTTTTTATAGATTGTATTCTTCCCTCCTTTCAAAAATTGTTCTTACTAATCTCTTCTGTTGGGAAAACGAAATCAATCCAAACCAAAACAAACAGCTTCCATCCATCCAGTTAATCCCTAATTGCTCTTAGAGGGCCAGCTCACAAGATAAGTATGTCTTATGAATATTTTTGAAAGATTTCCTCAAAACTGCTACTGAGTACTGACTTACTTACATTGCTTTACTGTTTAATAGAGTTAATGTGAATTTCGGTTAGGAGAGAGAGATTACTCTGAATTTAGCTTTACATAAACATGGAGTGAACCACACTTCCTGAAATGCTTTGCAGACCAGCATATCTCTCTTGTCATGCATAAAATTGTCCCAATTCTTTTTTTTTTTTCTATTATGGGTCTTGAATATGCAATGTTATTGAAGAGTTTATTAAAAATAATTTTTAAAATCCTGTATCTTCTCTGAGTCTTCTTAGATTGATCAGAATTTTACACTTTTCATGTTTCTGAAATATTTACTCAAAGTAAGGACTTTGAGTCTTTAAAATTTCTCCCCTTTGGCTTCACTGTTCTGAAATTGATTTTCTCTCAATTTAGGTACTTACAAAGAGAAGAGAATAAAGGTGAGTGGAAAGAAAAGGATGAAAGCAGAATAAAGTAGCTTTAAAAGAAAGTTAATATGTATGACAGTTGATAAGTATCAATGTTTCCTTAAAAAAACATAAAGGGAAAATCTTTGGTTGCTTAACATAAAACACTAAATCAGCAGAGTTCATTTTATTCATAGTACTATTCTCACTCTGAGTGAACAATAATTATTTTTCAAATAACCATAATATTTCTGTCCTAACAACTTTTATTGATGAGTGCTAATAAAATTTGATACACAGAGTAACTCATGGAAATACTACATATGTGTGTGTTTACCTGAAGTCACTTAAGTTGACATTACTTTCTGTGGAATCTATTATAGAATTCTGTGGATAGGAAAGTTAAAACTAAGATCACAAGGAAGCTATTTTCCAACTTAAATTCATCTCTCCCACATCATATTTTAATACAATGTATTTAATTTTCATTCATCTAGATATCCCCCATGTAGCAACACAAACTATACAATTTTGCCATCCCAGATATAATTGCTAAGATAAGGTAAGCAACAATTTAAATTTCAGTGGGATGAAGTATTTCTGTTAATAAGGATGATTTTTTAATAGTATACTTATCAAAACTCTATTATCAGAGTTGAGATCATATTAAATCATTAAAATATATATCATATTAGAAAAAAACAGAGTATAGTTTTAGATATTAAAATGTGGTTAATTACATGAACTATAATTAACAATAACAAAAACATCCTCAAAGTATTTGATAAAATGTAAAATTATAACTATATAAAGGAACCTAAGGAAAGTCTAAGGATGTACCAGATGGGGAAGAGTTAACCCAAGCCCAGGGAGATCTATAATATGGAGAGGGGTGGAGCAAAATGCGTGGATGAACTATACAAGGTTCCAGGAACCAGAAGAAATCTGCTGGGATCAGACACAAGAATGCTGAATGGTCATCCCTGAAATACACCTTTAGGATTTACAGGACTGACAAAAGGCATGGTCTTGGAAAGGCATTGTGAGAACCTTTCAGTAATTTTAAATATCAGCCTTGTCTTAGGAAATAGGTGAAGTTCAATGTCATTATCGCATTTTGTTGTGAATGCTATTATTGCTCAGCAGGTTTCCAAATATCTCTTTGCTTTCCTTGAAGTCAGGATGCGTGTGACTGAGGGCATGCCAAAGAATCTGGTGGGAGAGCTATGGCCACTTAGAGGTCTGGCCTTAAAAGTACCCATATGGTCTTTCTGCTTTCTCATTTCCAGTGTGGAGAGCTTAAGCATACATGTTTCAGATGGTGAAGCCACAAGGTAGAGAAGAAGCTCCATTGACTCATTCACATTGGACTTACATAAGTAAAATTTATCCTTTAACTTGTTATGCCAGTGAGATTTTAGCATTTGTTACCACAGCACTGTTTATTCTAAACTGACCTTAAAACATAAATTGACCAAAATTCTCATAGCCAGGGTTCAATAGTACGTGAACTGTGAACTTGCAGATGTTCAAGCTGGATTTAGAAAAGGCAAAGCAACCAGAGATCAAATTGCCAACATCTGCAGGATCATAGAAAAAGCAACAGAATTCTGGAAAAAACATCTACTTCTGCTTTATTGATTACGCCAAAGCCTTTGACTTTGGGGATCACAACAGACTGTGGAAAATTCTTCAAGAGATGGGAATACCAGACCACCTTACCTACCTCCTGAGAAATCTGTATGTAAGTCAAGAAGCAACAGTTAGAACCAAACATGGAACAACAGACTGGTTCCAAACTGGGACAGGAGTATGTCAAGGCTGTATATTGTCACCCTGCTTATTTAACTTATATGCAGAGTACATCATGCGAAATTCCAGGTTAGATGAAACACAAGCTAGAATCAAGATTGCCAGGAGAAATAACAATAACCTCAGATACTCAGATGACTTCACCCTATGGCAGAAAGTGAAGAGAAACTGAGGAGCCTCTTGATGAAAGTGAAGGGGAGTGAAAAAGCTGGTTTAAAATTCAACATTCAGAACACTAAGATCAAGGCATCCAGTCCCATCACTTTATGGCAAATAGATGGGGAAACAATGGAAACAGTGAGAGACTTTATTTTTTGTGGCTCCAAAATCACTGCAGACAGTGACTGCAGCAGTGAAATTAAAAGACACTTGCTCCTTGGAAGAAAAGCTGACCAATCTAGACAGCATATTAAGATGCAGAGACATTACTTTGCCACCAAAATCCATCCAGTCAAAGCTATGTTTTTCCAGTAGTCACGTATGGATGTGACAGCTGGACCATAAAAAAAGCTGAGCACAGAAGAATTGATGCTTTTGAACTGTGGTGTTGGAGAAGACTCTTGAGAGTCCCTTGGACTGCAAGGAGATCAAACCAGCCAATCTTGAAGGAAATCAGTCCTGAATATTCTTTGGAAGGCCTGCTGCTGAAGGTGAAATTCCAATACTTTGGCCACCTGATGCAAACAGCTGATTCATTGGAAAAGACCCTGATGCTGGGAAAGATTGAAGGTAGGAAGAGAAGGGGTCGACAGAGGATGAGATGGTTGGATGACATCACTGACTCGATGAACATGAGTTTGAGTAAACTCCAGGAGTTGGTGATGGACAGGGAAGCCTGGCATGCTTCCTGTGGTCTCAAAGAATCAGATATGATTGAGCAACTGAACTGGACTGACCTTGAGTGGGCTGCTATTGTACCCAAAACCTACACTGAGTGGGGCACTGTTTTAGGGGCTGTTCAGTGGGGGATGAGGAAACTGACATCAGAGATTAGGAAAATAAGCATTATTTATGGTATTTAAAAAAAAAAAAAGGTTTCCCAGGTGTGTTAGTGATAAAGAATCCACATGCCAGTGCAGGAGACATGGGTTGGATCTCTGGGTTGGGAAGTTTCCCTGGAGAAGGGAATGGCAACCCACTCCAGTATTCTTGCCTGGACAATCCCATGGACAGAGGAGCCTGGTGGGCTACAGTCCATGAGGTCTCAAAGAGCTGGACACAACTAAGCACATGGCACACATGTAATGGTAAAATTATCTCCTTCAATAACATGTGTGGTGGATCATGTGAGAAATACTATTAATTGCCATGAGGTTTAATGGTTTATTGTTGCCATAGAGTAGATTACTCTCATTTGACTAATTCTCATTACTCTCATTTTACATAGCTACTTAGCTGCTCCTGTATTTTCTCCACTTGTTTTTCAAGATCTCTACTTCCTTTGATAGAAAACTGAGACTTTTATGCCACAAGTCGAGTCAAAATATTTAACATTCCAGATTGAAATGTCCAGATTCTTGATATGTGCTTATGGGTTCACAGATATTTTTTGACTGCTTATCTCCAGGTCTCTGCTTACTGTTATGGGGCATAAGAGAAGAACCTTGCCCTCAAGAAGGATGACTGGAGAACTATAACTATGAATTAACTATACAGAATGTACCATGTGTCACAAATAGAGCCTGAAGTGCTATGGAAGGCAGAGGAGAAAGGGATCATTTCAAGGCAAGGAGTCAGGAACTATTAGAGCAAGAATAATTTGGGTGGATTTCCATGGAATTACAGAGGCTTGAAAGAGAGTTAGGGGTGGGCTGGAAGGAGAGTGTTCCAGGAAAGAGCCCAGATATCACCCAAAGCCACAGGTGACTGATAACAGATCTGTTTCATTTTAACCATGAAAAGGGGATAAAAGTTGAAAGAGAATAAAACTACTTGTCATTCAACAATAGGATCCTCTCAGTTATCTAGATTTAAAATAAAGGGATTTCTGGTTATAGGCTTTCACCAGACAATTGAGTACTAATTATTTGTATTCTTTATTACTTATTTTTATTTTCTACTGAAGTATAGTTGATTTACAATGTTGTTTTAATTACTGCTATACAGAAAAGTGATTCAGTTATGCATATAACACAGGGAACTATATTCAATATTCTGTGATAAATCATAATGGAAAAGAATATATATACATATATGTATATATATATAAAGCATTCTCTATTTTATTCTCTTTCCCTCTGATAGGATTATAAACTATGATGAGATGGGGCCACAGATTTTCTCTTAGCTATATATTTTTTAAATTTTATTCAAGTTTAGTTGATTTTTATGAGCTTCCCAGGTAGCTTAATGGTAAAGAATCTGCCTGCAGTACAGGAGACATGGGTTTGATCCCTGGCTCCGGAAGATCCCCTGGAGAAAGCAATGGCAATTCACTCCAGTATTCTTGCCTGGGAAGTCCCATGGACAGAGCAGCCTGGTGGGCTATGGAATCACAAAAGAGTCAGACAGGACTTAGCCAACTAACAACAACATAGTTGATTTGCAGTGTTGTAATAATTTCTGCTATACAGCAGCATGATTCAGTTGATATATATTTTGATATATTTTTGATATATTTTTCCATATGGTTTATCACAGGATGCTGAATATAGTTCCATCTGCTATACAGTAGGGCCTTGTTTTTCTCCTAGAGCTAAACAGCCTACTGGGGACTTGACAGTGTGTGACAGTATAAGTAATTCAGTCATGTCCAACTCTTTGTGACCCCATGGACTGTAGTCTGCCAGGGTCCTCTGTCCTTGGAATATTCCAGGTAAAAATACTGGAGTGGGTGGCCATTCACTTCTCCAGGAAATCTTCCTGGCCCAGTAATCAAACCCAGTGCAGGAAACATGGGTTGGATTTCTGGGTTGGGAAGATCTCTGGGTTGCACTGCAGGTGGACTCTTTGCCCCTGAGCCACCAGGGAAGCCTGGGGGCTTGACAGGTATTCGAATTTGCCAGATTGACAAGGATTTTCACAAATTGCTTTGGAGTTTACTTTTACTCTTGGTGAGTAAATCTGTTCTTACTCTCTGTTCACTGAAGCTTAGTGACCAGGAAACAAGATCTTAACCTCAAATGAGAACTTGCATGAATCACTCTAGGACTGATTGGATTAGATGGATTTACGGAGAAAATGATCAGCCTGTCACTAGAAAAGCCAGAATGCTCTGGGAAGAACTAACAAGTGAGTAATAAAACAAACACATATTTATCTTTCCATTAATATGATTCAATTAAAAATGAATGTGAAAAAAATCAGTGAACATATGTACACAATACAAATATCTCTATATCTACACATCTATATGTATGTGCATGTATATATGTTTTTATATTTATATACATACACCTCCTAGCAACCCTTCTTCAAATTAATCATTGTGTTTTGACAAATTGGTTTGGGGTCACCTATATAAAGGGAAAATCAGTACCACATAATACACATATTTCGTGCTTGTGCACTTCCATAAGACAAAAGCAGATTTGTGATTCTATCAATCCCTGTCCATCTGTTGCTCTATCTATAGATGCTATTTATTGGGTACTTATGATGATGAGATGGCTGGATGGCATCACGGACTCGATGGACGTGAGTCTGAGTGAACTCCGGGAGATGGTGATAGACAGGGAGGCCTGGCATGCTGCGATTCATGGGGTCGCAAAGAGTCGGACACGACCGAGTGACTGAACTGAACTGAACTGAACTGATGTGTCAGGTTTTGAGCTAAATGTGCTATATGAAGCAGTGTATTTCATGTAATCCTCACAGCACTGTAATGAGATAAGAAATAGTGGTCACATGCGCTGGTATCAAAACAGGGGCTTAGACAGCTCAGCTGACAGCATTGGGATGCAAACCTAGAGCTGCCGGACTCTGAAGAGCATACTATAAGCCACTCAAGTTCAATGCCTCAAATTACCATGTCACAGTATACTTCATGTTATTACACACTTTCCACCTGTATCCATGGAAGAGAAAGAACTATGCTCATTGCTTTCAAACTGTTCTTATTTGGGGGGTGGAGGCGAGTTCATTGCTAAATAAAAATGTTTTGGTGTTCAAGAGAAAGAATGTAGTGAGATAAAACTTGCAATATATCTAGATCACTTAACTGAAAAAAGTCAAAATTTTCAGGCAAGTAGGTACTTCCTCAGCTTTAAGTAGTTAAAAATTAAAAAAACTTATTTTGAGTGTATAAACACAACCATTGCATCGTAGATTATCTCTTCTGCAAAGGATATCTACTGTTTCTTTCACTAGAGTAGTAAGTCATATATCTATTATTACAAGATTTATGGAAAATTATGCTAAGTGAATATGCCATAGAAAAGTCAAGCTGGAGAAATAGAATGCCAAGATTTTCATAAATGTCTAAGAAACAGTCTTCCTGTGTCTACAGCTTTGAATATGTTAATTTTACTTATTTTAACCAAAATGAAAATAAAAATATATTTCCCAAGATTATAAATCATTGTGTGTATGTGTGTGTGAGTGCACACACACATATATATACCCATACACACAGTATATATTTACTAAGTTTAACTTTATAGCAATCATAGTTATTCAAAGTAAAAGATTTAGATCACTTGAAATGTCTTAGAAAATTGAAATATGCTTAGGTAGTCTTAATTCATGTCACCTTTTTGTATATAGACATAGCATTTCAGAACTCTCCAGATCACTCTCTGTTTACCCACTCATTGATCCACTCATCCACTGGATTATAATATTAACTTCAATATTTGCTTGAGTTCATAGGTATCTTTGTCATTAAGAAAAATAATATTAGCTCTTTTACTTTAAGTTATATATGAGAGTACTTTACAATTTTGACAAAAGATTTTATATCTAAAATGGTATCTCTAAGTTAAGGGTAAATGTATTTTAGGATTGTGTATCTAAAGCCACATTACTCTTGGGCAGACTCACAAACTAAAGGAAAAAAAATGTTAGCTATTGTTGGATGAGGTTTTTATTATAAAAGATTAGCTTTAACTCTAAGCAGTAAGTGAGAAAACACCTAGAAATACCTTTTCTAGTGTATTTTTTAGATACTTCAGCAATGATAGGTGATGCAGTTCATTCTTGAGATTTTACTCTTATCATGTTCTAAAAAAGTTATACTCTGTTTAAGAACATACTTTCATGTGACAATTTTAATTATGAAACAAAAATCAATTTCAAAGTGGTCTCCCATGATCTGTTTTGAGTGTTTCATAAACCTAAGACCAACTCAGGTCTGAAAAGTGAGAAAAAATGGGGAAAAAGTCATTGAAAACAAATTTAAGCAAAGGATGCCACTCATTTAAATGAATCCAAATGAGGTCCTGAAATAATTAAAGTCTTAAAAAATAATATTTTAAGTATAACATGTGTTTAGAAAAGGTGAGAGAAGGGAGACTAGGTCAGACAGCATTAACAAGAGAGTCTCTTACTTTTTACCTTGGTCTCAGGTGGAGCTAGTGGTCAAAAACCCACCTGCTAGTGTAGGAGACATAAGAGACTGGGGTTCAGTCCTTGAGTTGGGAAGATCCCCTGGAGGAGAGCATGGCAACCCACTCCACTATTCTTGCCTGAAGAATTTTATGGACAAAGGAGCTTGGTGGGCTACATAGGGTCCGTAGGGTCGCAAATATGACTGAAGCAACTCAGCACACGTGCACACATGCATGCAAAATAACATGTATATTTAGGTTTTTTTTTTTTTATTTTAAGAGAAAGGGAAAAGCAAACTTCATCTGGATGCAAACAGTCTTTTTAAAAGTCTTCTTGCTGATAAAGCATTTGAAGTATCAGTGTGATATTTTAGAGAAATTTTACTTCTTTACAACTTAATTTCCAGTTCTATTAGATAGAATTTTGATTTCTTCCTTTGATGAGCTTAAAGGTTTTGCAAATGATGTGAAGACTATCTAACTATTTACATCTTATGTCTTTTTTTACATCATGATTTTTGGGCAAATCAAGCTTTTCCAACTAATCTTTCATTGCTAAAACACTTCAGGCAGACTGTTCTCTCTAGAAACACTAGGTGCCTGTAATTAAAACTTAGATAACTCCTCTCTGCCACAAAAAATAAACATAGCTTCTGTTAATTGGGTCATAATTATTTGCTTTCCTATATTTCTGAGTTGGTCCTAGGTTATGAAGCACACAAAGCTAATTTTCAATTTGGTGGCTTTGTTCATAAATGTGAAATACTGAACTGATGGATATTTGACCAGTTTCTCGTTCCAAAAATATATTACAAACAACTCCTATGGTGAAGTATGGAACACAAATAAATGAGCCTGTTCTAAAGAGAACTATTTAAAGGTACACTCCATTGAAGAACTATTAGTATAAAAATTTGAGAGTAGAAACAAAGTAGTGTTACAATGATAACATTCATATTTTAAATTTTCCCTATTCTTTTACTATCATATAAAATATACTTTCATTGATATACCTATTTTTTAATAAAATGTTTCTGATGTCCTGGTAAAATATAGCAAAAAAGTCATTTCACAGATGTCTAAATTTTCTACTACAAGTTGGAAAATAAAACATTTCATTAAAAGCTCTGCAAATCTCCTAACACAAAAAAGTGGTTTAAGTAATCTTTGCTATTGATTTATTTAATGATAAATTGACTATAAATTTAAAATTGATTAACACTTTTGGTTAATGCAGTCTAAAAGATTTAATGCTCAAATCAGCTTCCTATTTAATTTCACAAGTTTTTTAAATTTGTTTTTATGTTAACACAGTAATAATGATTCTCTATTAGATCCAATAAAGAAGTCTTTGAATAAAATTTTCTCTGTATGTGGCAAAGACATAGGAAAATATCCATTAGGATGAAGAAATTGACAAAGGATGAAATTGGTCTTAAAAAATAAGAAGAGGTGGACTTCCCTGGTGATGCAGTGGCTAAGAGTCTGCTCTTCCAATGCAACGGGCCACATTTCAATCCCTGGTCAGGTAACTAGATTCCACAGGCTATAACTAAGAGTTCTCATGCTACAACTAAAGATTTTGCATGCCACATCTAAAGATCCCACATGTTGCAACTAAGATCTGGTATAGCCAAATAAATAAATAAACATTAAAAACTAAGAGGTGGTTATATCTGCCTAAATTTTAAAACAATCCCATTCAGCAGTTAACAAAAATATACTATGTGTTAGACATTATGTGTGCTGGGTGTAACAAGAAGGGAGGAGACACATTAATGAAAATAATTCAGTGTAGTAAGTGGCACATAAAAACATTTTTTTTTAAAGCTAAGAGGCTATAATATTTTCCAATGAGTGACTAAATAGTATACGACATTTTATTTGAGTCCTAGAGGTGAGTAGGAATTTTTCAGATGAAAGAAGGAAACAAGGATGAATATTCTAGGTAGAAAGCATGACAAAACAGTGTAGAGGTTAGAAATCACAAGGAATATTTGTGAAATGCAAAGCAGGTTGACTGAATCTCAGTATAAATGGGATAAATGAATGGAAAAGACTGTAAGTAAGGTGATGAATAGCCACATTATGAGGGTTATAAATACCGTATTAGAGAGTTTGGCATTATCTTCTGGGCAATAAAGGATGACTAACGGCTTATAACATGGGACATTATGTAGTCATATCAGCATTTATAAAGAAAATTCTGATAGGGTTTTGAAAATTAAGTGGGAGGTAGGAGACTTGGCTGGGCCAAGAGATCACAAAAGAAGCCTTTTCAGGTGACATCCCAGGAGAGAATGGCAGTCAAAGGCAGTGAGAGGTGACAATTATTAGGCCAAAAACAGGGGGAGAAGAACATAAGTCTACATCTGTTTGGTAAATAAGTTCATTTGTATTTTTGTTTTTTTAAAGATTCCACACATAAGTAGTATCACACGGTATTTGTCTTTTTCTGTCTGGCTTACTTCACTGAGTATGATAATCTCTAGGTCCAAAAACATAGAAAACAAATTTATGGTTGACAAAGGGAAGAGTAGGGGTGTAGATTAGGAGTTTAGGATTAACATGAACACACTATTATATATAAAATACATAAGCAACAAGGACTTGCGCAGGGAACTATACTGAACTATATCTGATATTTTATAACTTATGAGGGAAAAGATCTGAAAAGTATATATGTATATATGTGTGTATATAATATGTGGTCTGTACACATATTATAGAAAATGAAGCAGGGAAAAGGCTAAGAGAGCACTGCCAAGAGAAAGCACTGGTCATAGCAAACACCCTCTTCCAACAACACAAGAGAAGACTCTACACATGGACATCACCAAGTGGTCAATACTGAAATCAGATTGATTATATCCTTTGTAGCCAAAGATGGAGAAGTTCTATAACAGTAAGCAAAAACAAGACCAGGAGTTGATTGTGGTTCAGATCATGAACTCCTTATTGCCAAATTCAGACTTAAATTGAAGAAAGTAGGGAAAACCACTAGACCATTCAAAGTGAAAGTGAAAGTTGTTCAGTTATGTCCAACTCTTTCGACCCCATGGATTATATTATCCATGGAATTCTCCAGGTCAGAATATTGGAGTGGGTAGCCTTTCCCTTCTCCAGGGGATCTTCCCAACCCAGGGATTGAAACCAGGTCTCCCACATTGCAGCAGGATTCTTTACCAGCTGGGTCACAATGAAAGCCCACTACACCATTCAGGTATGACCTAAATCAAATCCCTTATGATTATACAGTGGAAGTGACAAATAGATCCAAGGGATTAGATCTGATAGACAGAGTGCCTGAAGAACTATGGACAGAGGTTTGTGACATGGTCAGGAGGCAGGGATCAATACCATCCCCAAGAAAAAGAAATGCAAAAAGGCAAAATGGTTGTCTGAGGAGTTCTTACAAATAGCTGAGAAAAGAAAAAAGCTAAAGGCAAAGGAGAAAAAGAAAGGTATACCCATTTGAATGCAGAGTTCCAAAGAATAGCAAGGAGAAATAAGAAAGCCTTCCTCAGTGATCAATACAAAAAAATAGAGGAAAACAATAGAATGGGAAAGACTAGAGATCTCTTTAAGAAAATTAGAGATACCAAGGAAATATTTCATGCAAAGATGGGCACAATAAAGGACAGAAACGGTATGGGCCTAATAGAAGCAGAAGATATTTAAGAAGAGGTGGCAAGAATACACAGAAGAATTATACAAAAAAGATCTTCATGACCCAGATAACCATGATGGTATGATCACTTACCTAGATCCAGACATCCTGGAATGCAAAGTCAAGTGTGCCCTAGGAAGCATCACTACAAACAAAGCTAGTGCAAGTGATGGAATTCCAGTTGAGCTATTTCAAATCCTGAAAGATGAGGCTGTGAAAGTGCTGCACTCAATATGCCAGCAAATTTGGAAAATTCAGCAGTGGCCACAGGACTGGAAAAGGTCAATATTCATTCTACTCCTAAAGAAGGGCAATGGCAAAGAATGTTCAAACTACTGTGCAATTGCACTCATCTCACATGCTAGCAAAGTAATGCTCAAAATACTTCAAGCCAGGCTTCTTCAGTATGTGAACTGGGAACTACCAGATGTTCAAGCTGGATTTAGAAAAGACAGAGGAACCAGAGATCAAATTGCCAACATCCATTAGATCATAGAAGAGCAAGAGAGTTCCAGAAAAACACCTACTTCTGCTTTATTGACTATGCCAAAGCCTTTGACTGTGAGGATCACACAGACTGTGGAAAATTCTTAAAGAGATGGGAATACCAGACAACTTGACCTGCCTCCTGAGATCTGTATGCAGGTCAAGAAGCAACAGTTAGAACCAGACATGGAACAACAGACTGGTTCCAAATAGGAGAAGGAGTACGTCAAGGCTGTGTATTGTCACCCTGTTTATTTAACTTATATACAGTGTTGGGAGCCAGCGTTAGGAACTCCACCCATGGCAAAGGTCATGAGGAAGGAAGCTTGGCATACGCAAAGGCGTGATCAAGCCTCAGGAAACCCCCTGTTCCCGAGCATCTACCCCCAAAACTAGAGTACTTTACGGGGAGCTCTCCCCCATAACCATTTCTCTCAAAGAAGGAGTTAACTTGCAGCTCCAGTTAATAAAAATTCCTGGGCGTGACAAGAGTGTTTCAACTTACGAACTCTGGAGGTTCTCTGGCCTGCCTGATCAGGCTCATCCGGCCGCATGTGATTGTTTACAGCCTCCCAACTGTGAGAGGCACAGGATGTTTTAAAACTTTCTAAATACAGACTCTTTTGAGAAGTTAGAAGATCATTAGTATAGCATTAGTAGGTTGATTGGGAATTATTTTGGTGAAGGGTTTTTTCATTTGTCCTGCCAATAATTACTGTAAATTCCCTGCCCTGGGTGTGACAAGGATGTCTCAGGTCAAACTTCTCTGCTGACAGACTAGCTTGTGTGACAGCCTCTCAGCCATAAACAGCACAGAGAGTATTAGCATAGGGCTTTTTTCATTGATGAGTCAATGATTGCCATCAGGCCTCCATATCCTTAGGCACCTGGGAATATATTAATCAATGTATTTGGAATATAGAAAAGGAAATATAGTAGTTTTTGATGTTAGCAATACTAGACTTTTGAGTTAATGAATCTTCTCTTTTGTTATAGATCACTGTACTTTGTTATAAATCACTATAAATCACTATGCTATGTAAAAATGTAACTTTATCACTATCTTAAGACAAAATAGATCTTAAGGGGAACATTGGTGAAGGGTTTACATTTGTTGACTCAATATTTGCTGCTAAATCTCCATATTCCTGCCCTTATAATGAATATAACTAGCATATAGGAGAAATAAGTATTAACCTTTAAGATTAATCATGTTAAACCTTAGGTTAAGTAAATTCCTTTCTTGATTGTAACTCACTACACCCTCACCCTATAGGAATGCAACTTTATTTGGAGGGTGGCGCCTGATTTAAGAAAAAATCACCCCTGGAAAAATAAGTTTTCTGGTTAACTGACCGACATCAGAAAGGGCCATAAAATGTCAGCAGACCTCATGGCTAAAAGATGATGAAACTCATAAGACCTTTGTATAATTTTATATGAAGCACCTGATTGTGACAAGGGTCAGGTCTGCTGACCCCTGCATGACTCTGTATTCATCCCTATGTATAACAAAAAGGTATATAAACAAACCTGAAAAATAAAGAAATCGGATCAGTTTCTGGAAAGACTGATTCCCCCGTGTCGTCTCTTTCTCCCTCTTTTTCTACTACACTATCTGTTTCTAATCTCCCTCTATATCTGTAATTAAATAAGTTTTTTCCAGGACGCTGACTCTGTCCCCACCTTCGAATTACCCTGGATCCACCGGGGCTGGACCCCAGCAATACAGTGTACATCATGTGAAACGCTGGGCTGGAGGAAGCACAAGCTGGAATCAAGATTGCTGGGAGAAACATCAATAACCTCAGATATACAGATGACAACACCCATATGGCAAAAAGTGAAGAAAAACTAAAGAGCCTCTTGATGAAAGTGAAAGAGGAGAGTGAACAAGTTGGCTTAAAATTCAACTTTCAGAAAACTAAAATCATGATATCCAGTTCCATCACTTCATGGCAAATAGATGGGAAACAATGGGAACAGTGACAGACTTTATTTTGGGGGGCTCCAAAATCATTGCAGATGATGAATGCAGCCACGAAATTAAAAGGCACTTGCTCCTTGGAAGGAAAGATATGATCAACCTAAATAGCATGTTAAGGTGCAGAGACATTACTTTGCCGACAAAGGTCCATCTAGCCAAAGCTGTGGTTTCTCCGGTAGTCATGTATGGCTGTGAGAATTGGACTATAAAGAAAGTTGAGCACCAAAGAATTGATGCCTTTGAACTGTGGTGTTGGAGAAGACTCTTGAGAGTCCCTTGGACTGCAAGGAGATCAAATCAGTCCATCAAATCAGTCCTGAATATTCATTGGAAGGACTGATGCTGAGCTGAAACTCCAATACTTTGGCCACCTGATGTGAAGAACTGACTCATTGGAAAAGACCCTGACGCTAGGAAAGATTGCAGGCAGGAGGTGAAGGGGACAACAGAGGATAAGATGGTTGGATGGCATCACTGACTCAATGGACATGAGTTTGAGTAAGCTCTGGGAGTTGGTGATGGACAGGGAAGCCTGGTGTGCTGCAGTCCATGGGGTTGCAAAGAGTCAGACATGACTGAATGACTGATTTATTGATCATTTATACACACACGTGTGTGTGTGTGTGTTAATTTTTCAGTCTTGTTCGATTCTTTGCTACCCCATGGACTGTAGCCCACAAGGCTCCTCTGTCCATGGAATTCTCCAGGCAAGACTACTGGAGTGTGTAGCCATTCCCTTATCCAGGGGATCTTCCCGAGCCAGGGATGGAACTCAGGTCTCTCACATTGCAGGCAGATTCTTTACCGTCTGAGCCACATTATATATATATATACACACACACATAATATGTATATATATTCCATATATATATATTATGATACTATACCATATGTTATATATAAATATATCATGCAATATATACATATATAGTATGCCTGAAACTATCAACATTGGAAATCTGCTACAATTAAAATAAAAGATGATAAAGAGTAGATTCAAGATAGACTGCAGTAATAGCTTGAACTCAACCTGACTCCTTAGAAATAGAAATATGGAAAGGAAGAAGGGATTATATGGTTTCTGAGACGGATGGATGTTTTTATTGAGGAAACACATAGTTGTTATTCTAATATTTTTAATAAGTTTTAGAAAATGTGAAGGAATAATTCAGCTATTTTAAAATATTAAAAACTGTGAATCCAATGAAATATTTTTTTCTATTTAAGAAGACATCTATCTTGATATCCCATATGCCAATGTATAAATTGCTATATTCATTAGTAATGAGTCTATTTCTAATGGAGACCTTAGATATATTCATTTTTAGATTCTGATTCCCCCTAAGTACAAGTCTCTTAAGTCTAGTTTTTGCTTTCTCTTAAATGTGCTTTTTTTCATTCTATTGCACAAAATTCTGTATGTCCTGGCTTATCTGCTCATTTTCTTTCTCTCTTAAAAAAAAAAGAAAAAAACTCTTCTTTTTCTCTCTCTGCTCATCCTCTCTGCCCCAACCTACACAAGTACATTCCACCCCATGGGACGCTATCCTGCTGGACCTGAGACATTTCAATGGCTAACATCCCCAAGAAGACATCAATAGTTTTGTCAGTCTTAAGCCATCTTTCATTTTTTTCATTGAACCTCGTGAACTCTCTAGTGTGTTTCGTGTTTTTAGCTCACCAGTCAGTAAATATTGCTTTGTATTTGTGCTGTTTTATGCATTTATTTATTCTATAAATATTCGTTAAGTGCCTTGCCCATGGAAGGCAATTTTATTTGTATTTTAAGTTACTTCCATTTAAACTGCAAGATCTTTGAGAAAAAAAACTCACTACAACTTTGTATTCCCACCACAAACAAGTTGGTAGACTGACTCCCTGTTTGTGTGCATGTATAAATACGTATTCAGTGTAGGTATATATGAATATACAGGTTACTAAAAATAAGACAATAGATCCAAAATAAAGTCATTCATCCTAAACTCCACGGCACCAAAGAGAGACTAATTTGATTATTTGCTGCTACTGCTAAGTCGCTTCAGTCGTATCTGACTGTGCGACCCCAGAGACGGCAGCCCACCAGGCTCCCCCGCCCCTGGGATTCTCCAGGTAAGAACACTGGAGTGGGTTGCCATTTCCTTCTCCAATGCATGAAAGTGAAAAGTGAAAGTGAAGTCGCTCAGTCGTGTCCGACTCCCAGCGACCCCATGGACTGCAGCCTACCAGGCTCCTCTGTCCATGGGATTTTCCAGGCAAGAGTACTGGAGTGGGTTGCCATTGCCTTCTCCAAGCAGCCTCTCCCATTTCACAGGCACTCCCAGAAAAAGAATCTTAAACTAATCATTCAGGATTCTCCTATCAGCTCTAGTTAGGTAATCTGAGTGGTAGACCCCTGTCATCCCCTAAAGGAAAGTAACCTTGCAATAATCAACCCATTTTTTTTTTTTTTTTTTTTGCCTAGTATAATTTCCTTCTTCCTGTTCCCTTCTGCCTACAAAAATCTTTCATTTCATGTAGCTTCTTGAAGTTCCTTTCTATCTAATAAATTTGATGCTACCTGATTAAAATAAATTTGCTCTGATAAACTCTCCAGGCTACTCTGACCAAGGAATTCCCCAGGCAAGAATATTGGCATGGATAGCCATTCCCTTCTGCAAGGGATCATCCCAATCCAAGGATCAAGCCCGGCTCTTCTGCTTTGAAGGCAGATTCTTAACCATCTGAGCCATCAGGGAAGCCCTTATAATTTTTAATGTCTCAAAATACTTTTTAACTATCTGTCTAAAATTGTACCACTGTATATATTGTATATGATTATAAAACTGGGGCAGAAAGTGAAGAATAACTAAACAACCCCTTGATGAAAGTGAAAGAGGAGAGTGGAAGACGTGGCTTAAAACTCAACATGCAGAAAACTAAGATCATGGCATCTGGTCCCATCACTTCATGGCAAATAGATGGGAAACAATGGGGACAGTGGGAGACTTTATTTTGGGGGGCTCCAAAATCACTGCAGATGGTGACTGCAGCCATGAAATTAAAAGACACTTGCTCCTTGGAAGGAAAGATATGATCAACCTAGATAGCATATTAAAAAAAAAAAGAGACATTACGTTGCCAACAAAGTTCTGTCTAGTCAAAGCTATGGTTTCCCTAGTAGTCATGTATGGCTGTGAGAACTGGACTTATAAAGAAAGCTGAGCACCAAAGAATTGATGCTTTTGAACTGTGGTGTTGCAGACGACTCTTGAGAGTCCCTTGGACTGCAAGGAGATCCAACTAATTCATCCTAAAGAAAATCAGTCCTGAATATTCATTGGAAGGACTGATGCTGAAGCTGAAACTCCAATACTTTGGACATGTGATGTAAATAACTGACTCATCTTAAAAGACCCTGGTGCAGGGAAAGATTGAAGGCGGGAGGAGAAGGTATGACAGAGGATGGGATGGTTGGATGGCATCACCAACTCAATGGACATGAGTTTGGGTGAACTCTGGGAGTTGGTGATGGACAGGGAGAACTGACGTGCCTCAGTTCATGGGGTCACAAAGAGTCGACATGACTGAGTGACTGAACTGAACTGATAACACTATATGTTTCTGTAAGTAACAAGGACAGAAAGAAATGTTATTAAAATTTAATTATCATTAATCTTATGTGGAATTATACCATTAGTTGTTAAATTTACAGTCTGTTTCTCTTAAATCAAACATTTCTACACAACTAGCCTTTTGAGAATATCTGACTATTCTCAAAGGATGAAATTTACACTATTTTCCATGTTTTCTCTCCTTTGTCTTTGAAAGAATTATACACAGAATTATGCCACTTGTTTTTTTCTCAGAAACAGCACATAGACATTGAAATGTCAAAGTAAATGGAAAAAGTAAATTTCATTTTGACTGTGACCAAAAAAGAAGATGAATAAGTAAATAAAGGTGGCTTTTTTCTACATAGTGAAAAAAACAAAACCATTGTATGCATGAGTAAATATCTGCTTTTTATTACTGTAAAATAAGGAAATGGTGACTTGCAAGGGAAAATTTATTTTTCATAACTGAAAGCACTATTGCTAGAAAAGGGATGTAAAGTTGTGCATTGACCTTTGAAAAGCAGAAAGGTTCAGAAGAAAATCAAAATGTTGTCAGTCATCAGCTATGCTTGTTCTATGCACCCCTGACTCCACTCTTCAAATAGCTTTGTATCTTTTATACAAAACAAAACTGTTGATATGCTAAAGACCTTAGTGGACTTATACACATACAAATTAAATTAACAATTAACCTTTGAGTAGACCGAAAAAAGGTGATTTGAGAGTATTACTTACAATCTAGGTATGGTGGGCATGAAAAGTGTATGAAAATGTCAGTCGCTCAGTTGTGCCCCACTCTTTGCAACCCCAAGGACTGTAGCCTGCCAGACTCCTCTGTCCAAGGAATTCTCCAGGCAAAAATACTGGAGTGTGTAGTCATTCGCTTGGCCAGGGGATCTTGCTGAGCCAAAGACTGAAGCCGGATCTCCTGCACTACAGGCAGATTCTTTACCGTCTAAGCCACTGAGGAATCTTAGGGCTTCCCAGGTGGCTCTAGTGATACAGGACCTGCCTGCCAATGCAGGAGATACAGGAGACTCAGGTTCAATCCCTGGGTTGGGAAGATTTAATAGGAAATGGCATCACACTCTTGTATTCTTTCCTGGAAATTTCCAAAGGGGGAGGATCCTGGCTACAGTCCATGGGGCTACAGAGAGTCGGACACTGCTGAGCACACACACACACTGGATATAGACAATTATTAACCAGCTGATGGCCTTCATTTAGCCTTAATTAGATACGGAGCTGCAATTGTAGCTGTCTTCATCACCATGATCACCAAGCTAGTGCCCTGTTTCTTCAGTACATCCATAGACTGGAGTCGGTATCTATAGCAACCTTTCTCTGTGTGGGGCATCAATAATTGGAATATTACTGATCATGTGCACAAAACTTCTCCTATAACCTGATTGGCATTGATTATGGTTACAGTGGTCAAATTCCATAACAGTTAGGATATACCCCTCTCTAGATGATCACATTCTGGTAATCCTTCTGTTCTCTGCCATTTTTCCATAGTTCCAACATTGATGACTGAACATTTATATTTATTTACTTTATAAATGTGCTTAAATCAGTTCAGTGAAGATCAAATTTCCACATTTATGAAACCAAACAGGACCCTGTGGGGCTCCTGAGGCTAGGAATAGAGTAGGATAGTTACATAGATAGCTGTAAAAGTCTCAGTAGGGGATTAGAGGAAAACCCAGAGAATCTAGGGAGACCACTGTTTAAGTTAATGGTTACTCAAGAAATCATTGCCTGCTGTGAGATCATCATGGAATTAAAACAGAAAGGAAAGGGACAGGGCACAACTTTTGAAAGAATGACATAGACCAAGGATACAACATAAACCAATTAGAATCAAATGGGTCCAAGATGGCAGATAAGTCAGCTTCAGCTAGACCTTCATCCTCAGTCAGCAAGCTAAATGACACACCCAGAGCACCATGACCATTCCAAGGCACTGTCAAAAGACCAAGGAGTGCATGATGACCCAATTCCAGGAAATCTCCACACTTCCCAAAAATAGTTGAAATAATCCTCCCACTCATTATCAAATAAATTACCCAGCCCATAAAAACTAACCATGCCACATTTTGCAGCTGCACTGCCCTCTGCAACAGCCCACACTCTGTGGAGTGCGCTTCTCTTTGAATCTGAATAAACCCATTCCTTACCTATCACTTTGTCTCTAACTGAATTGTTTCTGTGATGAGACATCAAGAACTTGAGCTTCATTTGGTCCTGAAAGTAGTTACCAGGGTTTTGGCTGGGTTTGAGTCCCAGCAAATGGTTGGATGGCATCACTGACTCGATGGACATGAGTTTGAGCAAGCTCCAGAAGTTGGTAATGGACAGGGAAGCCTGGAGTGCTGCAAGCCATGGGGTTACAAAGAGTCAGACATGACTGAGCGACTGAACTGAACGGAACTGAATATGGGTTCAAGTCCCAATCTGAAGTTAATAGTTTCAGCTGGGTAGAGAAGCCTTTCTATGTCCTCTGTTCTTTTTATAGAACAGAGTTCAGCCTCTATGAACCTCTCTGAATTTCAAAAGGCAGATTAGAATAGTTGCTAATCCAGGAAGAGAAGGGAAGCAGAGTGAAGGGAGGGGCAGCCAAGAAACAATAGTGCAGCCTTGGGGTAGGGTCCTGGTTCTGCCTCAAGGGACACACAAAACAATATCCTTAAGCTGTTTATAGAATTTTGTGCTAAATTGCTTCAGTCCGACTCTTTGCAACCCCATGAACTATAGCCTGTCTCTGTCCATGGAATTCTCTAGCCAAGAATACTGGAGTGAGTTGCCATTCCTTTCTCTAGGAGATCTTCCCAACCTAGGGATCAAACCTCCGTCTCTTACATTGCAGGTGGATTCTTTACCATATGAGCTGCCAAGGAAGCCTTATAGAATTAAAACCCAGCAAATGGAAGATGTCAGCATTCTTCATACCAGAGGAGACCATCTGAGGGCAGGTTAAAGGAGTAAGTTCATCAAGAGGATAACCTGAGGCCCTGTTAAAGAAGTCTCTGCATACACCCTAATCTTATCAGCAAACCCATGCTTGAACCATTACCATAAAACACCTCACCAAAGTCCCCTGGATTGGGACAGACAGTCTTGAAGGCAGGAGCCCACTGTGTCTTTCTTTACCTCGCAAAGCAATAAAGCTGTTCTTTTCTACTTCACCTGGAACTCTTGAGATTCAATACAGCGCTGGTGTTCAAAGGCTGAACTTTTGGTATCATTTAGAGCTGAACATGAATTTGAGCAAGCTCCAGGAGTTGGTGATGGGCAGGGAAGCCTGGCATGCTGCAGTCCATGGGGTCGCAAAGAGTTGGACACGACTGAGATTGAACTGAACTGAGAGTCCAGTCAATTCAATTTAACTTGCTCATTATGTGCATCAACCATGTTAAAATACATTTCTGGAAAGGACACCAGTTACCTAGCCTGTCCCTTCCAGGAACCATAATGTTAACTAGTTAGAGCTTATGTGAGTTAGATATACATCCTATAAAACATTTTCCAAATTATATTTATATAAAAGCACTTATTCCTTCAGGAAAAAATACCTGCTAGGCTATTAAATATGTGCCCTTCTACATATTTACCTCTATTGTAACAATTCACATGCCTATTAAAAACTCTGAAACATCATTTATCACTGCTGTAACTAAATAAATTGTTTTTATTACATATTAGCCAAATCTAATTCACTTGTTTTATGAGCTTGGTTCATTGAATTTATTTTTCTGAGATGGATGTAACCACACTTGATCACATGTGTTGCCGCTTGGAGAAACTCAGTCTCTTGGCTGCAATTTCCCAAGGTTCAGACTTCAAACACTAAGTTCTTGTTAAAACCACTATAGCCTTTGCAACCTCTCTCCTTAATTACTGCATAACTTTCACTCTCTAACTTCTATATGCTGCAATAATGCTAGCCAACAGATATTTATCTGTTAAATGTGTGGTTTTTCTATTTCCAAGAAAGAATTTTGATCTGCTTCTTTCCAAATGTACTGAATTTGTTTGAATTACTGTGGCAGCTGGAAGGTGTTCATACCTCCCCCCCTTTTGTTTTTGAGATGAATCCACTGTTTAGCCTATCCAGAGTCATGTGTAAGCTACTTATACTTGTCACTACATACTTCAAGGTCACTGAAATGAATAGCCATTGCTTCAGTTCACCACTCCTTTAAAAAAGGCAAATTATATACAGTCCATGGAATTCTCCAGGCCAGAATACTGGAGTGGGTAGCTTTTCCCTTCTCCACGGGATCTTCTCAACCCAGGGATCGAACCCAGGTCTCCCACACTGCAGGCAGATTCTTTACCAGCTGAGACACCAGGGAAGCCTATTAAACTACATATATATAATCATCTCAAATACCAGATGTACGTTTGGAAGGGTGAGAGCATAAAATTCACAGAATGCTTCAATGAATGCTTATTTTAGGCCAGAAATAACTAAGCATACCTTTCATTTATGCATAAGCTGAGAGGAAAACAATGCTATAGAGATGAAGAGATAAGATAACTTATCTCTATGTTCAGTAAATATTCCATATCCTAAGAAAACCCCAGGACAACTATATACAAAACTGAAATTAGTATATTTGGCTGTGTGGTCATTCTGGGTCTCAGTTGGCGAAAGACTCAGTCAGTAAGAACATGAAAGTAAAGGACATAGAACTTGCAGGCATACAATTCATATCAAAGGCAAATCCAGCTAAATGGATCCCTCTCAACATTTCCATTATTCCCTCCCTGGCTCCCAGTACTTCCCTCTTTCATGGCATTTTCTACCTGAAAGGAAGTCCCTGATATTAAATGTTAAACTAATTATATTCCCGGATAAAAGACTTTGGAGTGAGAGACACATAGTCAGTCACTTCTGGGAACCTGCTGGGAAGACAGATTTTTATGGCAACAGATGAGGTTACCAAAGTTCCCAGCAGAAAATGTGCTCCTCTGAAGTTTCTGAGAACTGCATTCCTCTTCATCTGTCTATCTCTGATTTTATGATAACTTTTATATCTTCTATTGCATGAGTCAACTGCATAGAGAAGATTCTCAATTAATACTTGTTGAGCGAATCAAACTAAAACCTACTCCTAAATCTATTTGCCAGAGGATACACCAAGATTTCACTTTGCTTATAATTGGAGTATGCCTCTTCATCTACAACACAATCTCTATGAGAGAAGACAAAAAGCTATCTTATAAGGCTATTTTCTCCTGATCTTCTGAAATGTTATTAAATAAAGCATTTTTACATATTTCTCTGGCATTTAAGTTTATGAATGTTAAAAGTCAAGATTCCTTACACACTGATTCATTTTATAACCTATTGATGTGTTTCCAGAATCTTCCTAGCAATGAATAATTTCCTAATATTCTTTTCTTTGACTAGTATTCTAAGTAAGTTCCTTTATATTAATTAATTATTAAATTAAAATAAAAATAATTTTTTAAAACTAACATAAAACTATAGTTTATCAAATGTCTAGAAAGACCAAAGCTTACTGAATGCACTGACTCTGAAAGCTGTCTGAAAATGTCACAGAGTCAGCTCCTGACTAAACTGCACTTAAGGGAATCATGTATTTATTTCTGTGCCTTCTATAGAACTGAATCAAGGCTGAAACCAATAAAGAAGCCTCATTACCATTGTCATTTGGAAATCTCATCTTCAGTTTGATGGACTATCAATATTATGTGTCTTTCTCTCAATCTTTCAAAGGCACATAGCCCCTGATTCTATCTATGAATTCATCATCAGTTATATGCTATTATCTCGGTAATTGAAGAAGAGTGTAGGATTAAAATTTCTACACCAAAATGAAGAAAGACAGTATTTCTTTCATTTCTCATTCTTAACACCTAGGTCATAAACATGGATTGATTTGAGTTTATCCTATTATCCCTAGCACCATTTTACCCCCTCAGCTTTCCACAGGCTGTAGCTAAAACTCCATGGAGAGTTTTGATGTGTGGAAGCTGAGAAAAGAAATCAATTAAAAACTGCAGGCAGCTACTCTGTTTTGAAAGAAATGGAGGAAGAATTTTACCTTTGAAAATATTATCCCTTTGCTTTGGAAAGTCACTTTGTGATCATACATGGCTTTCCCCACCCCACCCCCCAGTTAATTTGCCCTCATTCCTTACCATTCTCTGAGTCACCAGAGTCTGACCTTTGCAGCTTGAGGCTTTGTGATAGGTGGTATCTGGTTGAACTCAGTTAATGGGAGTCCTTATCAAGAGAACAGAGGACAAAATTGAGAGATTTCCTCCTTCTTCACTTCAGGTCATAGCATTTCATTTTTAGAAGTAGTTGAGTCCTTCAGAAATATTTCTCTTACTAGCTAGCCCCTCATTCACTTGTTTACCTTTTACTGCTCCAGTAACACTATTTTATGCCCTTCTCCACTAAGATCTGGGCAGAAGAGTTATGTTCTAGGGTACTAATGCCCACAAATTGCTCTTCTCTGGGTACCTCATCATCCCCTGTGTTTTCCCTTAACCATGAGTTGATATACTCCCAGCCATCACCTCCTTGGGGACAGAGATTTGAGCTTTGTTATCAGTATATCTCTAGGGACAGAAGAATATCTGATATCGTTTCCCAGGTGGCACTAGCAGTATGGGTTTAATCCCTGGGTGGAGAAGATCCCTTGGAGGAGGAAATGGCAACCCATTCCAGTACTCTAGCCTGGAGAATCCCATGGATTCTACTATAATAGTAGAATTATTTCACTACTGAAACACTAATAGCATACTTGTTGTTTAGTCACTAAGTTGTATCTGACTCTTTTACAACCCCATGGACTGTAACCTGCCAGGCTCCTCTGTCCATGGGATTTCCCAGGCAAGAATACCAGAATGGATTCCAATCTCCTTCTCCAGGGGATCTTCCCAACACAAGGATCAAACCTTTGTCTTCTGCATTGGCAGACAGATTACCACTGAGCCATCAAGGAAAGGTATCAAAGCTCAAAGTTCCATCTAGAATATAAAAATATTTTAGGATAGTCACTTGTGTTTAGTTTCCCAGGTGGCACAGTGGTAAAGAATCTGCCTGCCAATGCAGGAGACACAAGAGACCCGGGTTCGATCCCTGGGTCAGGAAGATCCCATGGAGTAGGAAATGGCAACCCACTCCAGTATTCTTGCCTGGAAAATTCCATGGACAGAGGAGCCTGGTGGGCTGTGGTCCATAAGGTCCCAAAGAGTCAGACACGACTGAACATGCACACACATTTGTGCTTACTTACTGCATGCTAAATATATTTAAAACTTTCAAAACTTAATGACCTGGGACCTCCCTGGTGTTCCGGTGTTAAGAATCTGAATTGTAAAGGAGGGGGACATGGATTTGATCCCTGGTGGAGAAACTGAGACACCACATGCTGTGGAAAAACTAAGCCTGCGTGCTGCAACTGCTGAAACATGCATGCTGCGGAGCCTACGTGCCACAACTAGAGAGTCTGTGCACCGCAATGCAAGATCCCACATGACACGATGAGCATCCCAGGCGCCGCGATCAAGGCCTGGCACAATCAAACAAATAACAGCAAATTAAATAAATGAAATTTGGTTCATCTGGAAATAATACTATCTCATAAGTGACTCTGTGAGGATTCCATTAGAAAAGTTATAGAAAATACCCATCAGTGTCTCTGGCACATTGAACTAAATCTTCCTACTCTTGTGTCAGGATGAATGTATTTTTAAAATCTGGCTAGCCTTCCTCTTTCCCACAGAGTAATAGAGATGTTTTTTTAAAAAAAATCTCAGAATGGTCACTCAATCAACATTACCAAATGTTGAAAAGGTCAAAGCAGTATAGCATACCTTTATAATCATAGATTTTTGAATGCATTAACATTCCAATCTCTCATTCTTAAAGAAAAGACTATAATAAGGGTCCTAAATGGCCACACATTAATCCTCTCCCAAGACAATAGTTGTTCCTTTTCTGGAAAATGTACAAATGTAACCTCTGCTGACACTGAATTTCAATTTCGATGCCACACAGTGCTTCTGATTTTGATAACAAATGGATACCCAAGAGAAAAACAATAGCAAATACACGAGATGCTCACAAAAGGAAAAGGCTTTCAAATATGCGGTGGGTTAATTTCATCCAAACTGCCAGGTCTAGAAAATTATGTAATTGACATCCCTACTTAAGAATATTTTGAGTTTTTGCAAGGCTGGGCTGAGATTTTTACACAGACTTTAAACAAGCAATCAAGCATCTGCTTCCCAAATTAAAGAACCAAAAAGACTAACTGGTGTGAGTTCATGATTACAATGTCAAATATTTCTTTGTAACTGTTGGACCATTTTCAACTCAATCAATTTTGTTTTTATTTTTCATGATATTTCCAGGGATAACATAGACTCATAATCACAGTCTGTTAGCGTTATAAAGGGCTTTAGGGACCTCTTAGCCCATCCTTCTCATTTTATAGATGAGAAAACTGAGGACCACAGAGGGTAAGTGGCTTGTCTAAGGTCACAGAGTTAGTGGATAAGCCAGAATAACACTGAAGTCAGCTGGAATTACAAATAGACAGCTACTGAAATTATTTCATACGCATTCCATTTTCATCTAAATTTCTCTTTAAGAAAGCACATAATGCATTGATGATGAGGGATTTACAAAACAAGTTGCTTGGATCACCTGAAGACAACTATAAAAATCAGGAAGGATAAACACCTTTATATTCATGAGCTGAAGTCTCCTAAGGAAAAGTTCAGCATTTCATTCCTGTCACTCCGACAGCCTTTTGGACCAAGACTTTGCAAGTAGGTTAGGCAACATGTCACTCAAATCAATTCCAGAAACATCTAGTCTTTTAGAGGAATCAGATTTATAACTTGATAAGAGCTCAAAATGTAGTCTTTTAAAGAAATTTGGTACAAAATATGCAAAACATACTTTCAAGTATTAAGGAAAGACATTGACATAATAATGGTGGTTGGTAAGGCTGGGTGCAAAGACATGGTAGAAAAGACTCAGGAGTAGCATGGTGTTTATGCTAGAGACAAGCACGCAGTCTGTAAATGAGATAGATCAGCATCTAATCTGTATTCACTCTAGTAGATATGAAAGCAAAATGAATTTGTGTTAAGAGAGCCCAGCCTAAGAGGCTTATTTTGAAGATCTGTAATATGACTTGTAATAGGACCTGGTTTTACAATTCTTGTTTTGGCAGAATAAAAAGAGATTTCATGTTACTTGACAGTGGTCCAAAAATGCAAACAACAAAAAATGGAAATAATGCTTACATGTAATTAACCTTCATTAACAGGGCTATGTTAGAAATCCTTCTCTGTTTTTGGCAATAAGGAGAATTCCGTTGTCTTGGTGATGGGGGCTTTTACTCTATGGTTTCTTTGCAGGCAAAAGATTAGATTTAGTTCTGGAGGTTTCTTCCTCTGGCATCAGAGTAGAAAGATATTTTTTTAATCCCTCAAGACTCAGGTTGGCTTCACACAGATTGGCTTGAGTTGGATAAACCCTGCCAGTAATCCTAGAACTGTTTTGACCTACTTCCTCAAGTATTAAAAATGCATACCGCAACAGCTTATTTTATCCTTATTTTCTTTTGCATTCACATATTGAAGAGCAAATAAAATCAGAGAGTAAATGTGGATTTCCAAGAGGCAACCTCTTGTCACCTGGCTTACCTACTATGTTAGTTATTTTCCATTTGTTCTCCCAATGCAAGATCCACTCTCAGTCCTATTTGGTGTTCGGGAAACCTGGTTCTCTTGACTGCATATGGTGATTCTCTTACCCTCTGGCTTTCTGGCGAATTTGGCAAAGTGAAAATAGAGAAATCTCACTGATGTTCTTGCAAGAGCCAGATGTCTTTATGGCAAGAGCTCTTGTTGGCTGGTTTCTCTCCCCAGGTCCCTGCTTTCATTGAAGTGAAGTGAAGTTGCTCAATCATGTCCGACTCTTTGCAACCCCATGGACTGTAGCCTACCAGGCTCCTCAGTCCATGGAATTTTCCAGGCAAGAATACTGAAGTGGGTTGCCATTTCCTTCTCCAGGGGATCTTCCCAACCCAGGGATTGAACCCAGGTCTTCTGCATTGTAGGCAGACACTTTACCATCTGAGCCAGCAGGGAAGTCTGCTTTCATTGGACTCTGGCAAAATAATTTTATTCTGTACTTTCTTCTGGTCAAAGGGTTGGAATGACTTCCAGCTGTTGCTAATCCCCGAATGCCTCATATTTCCAAGATGGCTTCCTCACCTTTGTCTTCACCTCTGTACGTAATACTGTTATAGTTTCCTTGAAGTCTTTTTAGTTAAACCTTTTGTATCAGCCCTTTGTTTCTTTCCAGGACACTAACTGATAGGCCACTCTCACCATATATCTATTCTGTTTCCCATTACCATAATTATTCTTGAAGGCAGAGAAGGCAAAGACTGCTAAGGTCCTCAATATTCACTGCAAAGCCATGCAATTGACATTCAACTGAGAAAGCTGTTTGGTACGGTAGGCAGATAGATAGTACACTGTCTTGTCTTATTAAATGCTAAGTCACTTCTGTCACGTCCAACTCTGTGCGACCCCACAGATGGCAGCCCACCAGGGTTCTCCATCCACAGGATTCTCCAGGGAAAATTCTGGAGTGGGTTGCCATTTCCTTCTCCAAGGAAAAGCTGCCTTCAAAAGCCATCATCAAAACCATTTCATCACACATAGCCTGCTAATGAGCTAGAATGACTCATTTCTTTGATTTGGACTATGATTTCCAAAGTCCAATGCATTTATTTTATAGCCAGAGGGAATAAAATGTGGTATTCAGTTTATATTGTGCCCAGATACAATAAGAACAAAATTATTTTGTTTCACATAGGTGAAAGTTGTGGCTTTTTAGAAGTCTTATCTGTGAAAAGGATTATGTGGAGGGATTCATAAACTGTAGGAATCCCTGATCTTCTTGGGTCTCTGAAGATCTTTGATCTCTCAGAGGATCTTGGTTTCCTATCACTAAAATTTAGGATTTACCATCTAGAATTATATTCCTTCAGGTCAATTACTTATTCACGTGTGTTAAAAAAACAAACAAACAAACATTTCTCGGGCACTTCCCACTACTTGTTCTAGTCTTTGTGCTAGGAACTAGAACTATGGGGGTATGGGAAAAGAATGTGTACAATAAATCAATAAACAAATGAATAACTTAGATAGTTTAATATATAAATGCATGCAGAGAAGGAAATAAAACAGGGCAATGTAATCAAGAGATGGATCAGAGAGACTTTCCATAGGGTGGCCAAGAAAGGTTTCAGATCCCACTCAATCTGAAACCCAGATGACAAGAAAAAGCCAGACGGGACTAAGCGCAGGCGGCTATGGCAAGCAGAGCTACCGCACGTCCGAGGTCAGGAGCAGCAGCTTGGAGTGCCAGGCTGCAACAGCGCAGGAACGGCCGAGAGGAGCTACCCTAGGTTCGAGGTCAGGGACGGCGGCCGAGAGGAGCTACCCTGCATCCAAGGTCAGTGGCGCCGGGAGGAGCTACCCTGCGGCCAAGGTCAGGGCCAGCGGCCGGGAGGAGACAACCTGAGTCTGAGGTCAGGGCTGCAGGCAGGAGGAGCTACCCTGCGTCCGAGGCCAGTAGCGGCCGGGAGGAGACACCCTGCGTCCTAGGTCAGGGGCGGCCAGAAGCCACCTCACCCCCGAGGCCAGGGGCGGTGACCCTGAGGAGCCACCCCAAGCCCAAGGCCAGGGGCGGGAGCTGGGAGGAGCCACCCACGCCCGAGGCCAGGGCCAGCGGCAGGGAGGAGCAACCAGAGGAGCGGTGGCTTCGCAGGCACAGGAGGGCCGAGAGGAGCTATCCCACGTTGAAGGTCAGGAACGGCAGCGGTAAGGAGATACCCCTCCTCCAAGGTAAGGAGCAGCAGCTGTGCTTTGCTGCAACAGCCATGAAGAGATACCCCACGGCCAAGGTAAGAGAAACCCAAGTAAGATGGTAGGTGTTGCAAGAGGGCATCAGAGGGCAGATACCCTGAAACCATACTCACAGAAAACTAGTCAATCTAATCACACTAGGACCACAGCCTCCTCTAACTCAATGAAACCAAGCCATGCCTGCAGGGCAACCCAAGACAGGCGGGTCATGGTGGAGAGGTCTGACAGAATGTGGTCCACTGGAGAAGGGAACGGCAAGCCACTTCAGTATTCTTGCCTCGAGAACCCCATGAAAGTATGAAAAGGTAAAATGATAGGATACCGAAAGAGGAACTCCCCAGGTGAGTAGGTGACCAATATGCTACTGGAGATCAGTGGAGAAGTAACTCCAGAAAGAATGAAGGGATGGAGCCAAAGCAAAAACAATACCCAATTGTAGATGTGACTGGTGATAGAAGCAAGATCTGATGCTGTGAGCAATATTGCATAGGAACCTGGAATGTCAGGTCCATGAATCAAGGCAAATTGGAAGGGGTCAAACAAGAGATGGCAAGGGTGAACGTCGACATTCTAGGAATCAGCGAACTAAAATGGACTGGAATGGGTGAATTTAACTCAGATGACCATTATATCTACTACTGCGGGCAGGAATCCCTCAGAAGAAATGGAGTAGCCATCATGGTCAACAAAAGAGTCCGAAATGCAGTACTTGGATACAATCTCAAAAACGACAGAATGATCTCTGTTCGTCTCCAAGGCAAACCATTCAATATCACAGTTATCCAAGTCTATGCCCCAACCAGTAATGCTGAAGAAGCTGAAGTCGAACGGTTTTATGAACACCTACAAGGCCTTTTAGAACTAACACCCCCAAAAGATGTTCTTTTCATTATAGGGGACTGGAATGCCAAAGTAGGAAGTCAAGAAACACCTGGAGTAACAGGCAAATTTGGCCTGGGAATGCGGAATGAAGCAGGGCAAATGCTAATAGAGTTTTGCCAAGAAAACGCACTGGTCATAGCAAACACCCTCTTCCAACAACACAAGAGAAGACTCTACACATGGACATCACCAGATGGTCAACGCCAAAATCAGATGGATTATATTCTTTGCAGCCAAAGATGGAGATACTCTATACAGTCAACAAAAGCAAGACCAGGAGCTGACTGTGGCTCAGATCATGAACTCTTTATTGCCAAATTAAGACTTAAATTGAAGAAAATAGGGAAAACCGCTAGACCATTCAGGTATGACCTAAATCAAATCCCTTATGATTATACAGTGGAAATGAGAAATAGATTTAAGGGCCTAGATCTGATACATAGAGTGCCTGATGAACTATGGAATGAGGTTTGTGACATTGGGCAGGAGACAGGGATCAAGACCATCCCCATGGAAAAGAAATGCAAAAAAAACAAAATGGCTGTCTGGGGAGGCCTTACCAATAGCTGTGAAAAGAAGAGAGGCAAAAAGCAAAGGAGAAAAGGAAAGATATAAGCATCTGAATGCAGAGTTCCAAAGAATAGCAAGAAGAGATGAGAAAGCCTCCTTCAGCGGTCAATGCAAAGAAATAGCAGAAAACAACAGAATGGGAAAGACTAGAGATCTCTTCAAGAAAAGTAGAGATACCAAGGGAACATTTCATGCAAAGATGGGCTCGATAAAGTACAGAAATGGTATGGACCTAACAGAAGCAGAAGATATTAAGAAGAGGTGGCAAGAATACATGGAAGAACTGTACAAAAAAGATCTTCATGACCAAGATAATCATGATGATGTGATCACTCACCTAGAGCCAGACATCTTGGAATGTGAAGTCAAGTGGGCCTTAGAAAGCATTACTATGAACAAAGCTACTGGTGGTGATGGAATTCCAGTGGAGCTGTTTCAAATCGTGAAAGATGACGCTGTGAAAGTGCTGCACTCAATATGCCAGCAAATTTGGAAAACTCAGCAGTGGCCACAGGACTGGAAAAGGTCAATTTTCATTCCTATCCCAAAGAAAGGCAATGCCAAAGAGTGCTCAAACTACCGCACAATTGCACTCATCTCACATGCTAGTAAAGTAGTGCTCAAATGTCTCCAAGCCAGGCTTCAGCAATGCATGAACCGTGAACTTCCAGATGTTCAAGCTGGTTATAGAAAAGGCAGAGAAACCAGAGATCAAATTGCCAACATCTGCTGGATCATGGAAAAAGCAAGAGAGGTCCAGAAAAACATCTATTTCTGCTTTATTGACTATGCCAAAGCCTTTGACTGTGTGGATCACAATAAACTGTGGAAAATTCTGAAAGAGTTGGGAATACCAGACCACCTGACCTGCCTCTTGAGAAATCTGTATGCAGGTCAGGAAGCAACAGTTAGAAGTGGACATGGAACAACAGACTGGTTCCAAATAGGAAAAGGAGTGCGTCAAGGCTGTATATTGTCACCCTGCTTATTTAACTTATATGCAGAGTACATCATGAGAAACGCTGGGCTGGAAGAAACACAAGCTGGAATCAAGGTTGCCAGGAGAAATATCAATAACATCAGATATGCAGATGACACCACCGTTATGACAGAAAGTGAAGAGGAGCTAAAAAGCCTCTTGATGAAAGCAAAAGAGGAGAGCGAAAAAGTTGGCTTAAAGCTCAACATTCAGAAAACGAAGATCATGGCATCTGGTCCCATCACTTCATGGGAAATAGACAGGGAAACAGTAGAAACAGTGTCAGACTTTATTTTTGGGGGCTCCAAAATCACTGCAGATGGTGACTGTAGCCATGAAATTAAAAGATGCTTACTCCTTGGAAGAAAAGTTATGACCAACCTAGACAGCATATTCAAAAGCAGAGACATTACATTGCCGACTAAGGTCCGTCTAGTCAAGGCTATCGTTTTTCCTGTGGTCATGTATGGATGTGAGAGTTGGACTGTGAAGAAGGCTGAGCGCCGAAGAATTGATGCTTTTGAACTGTGGTGTTGGACTGCAAGGATATCCAACCAGTCCATTCTGAAGGAGATCAGCCCTGGGATTTCTTTGGAGGGAATGATGCTAAAGCTGAAGCTCCAGTACTTTGGCCACCTCATGCGAAGAGTTGAGTCATTGGAAAAGACTCTGATGCTGGGAGGGATTGGGGGAGGAACAGAAGGGGACGACCAAATATGAGATGGCTGGATGGCATCATGGACTCGATGGACGTGAGTCTGAGTGAACTCCGGGAGATGGTGATGGACAGGGAGGCCTGGCATGCTGCGATTCATGGGGTCGCAAAGAGTTGGACACGACTCAGTGACTGGAAAGGTCTAGGGCAGGGTTCAGCAGACTATAATGACCTGTGCACCCAATGCAGCTCATCTTCTGCAAATAAGTAGCTTTGTTGGAATAGAGGAGTAGAATCAGGCTGTTTGATTTGTGTTCTGTCTATGGCTGCTTCCCTGCTACAGTGGCAGACCTGGGTAGTGGCTACAGAGACCACATGGATCCCAAAGGTGAAAATACCATCTGACCTTCTACAGTCAAAGTCTGTTGAATTTGGTCCTGGGGAAGAACATTCCAAAGATAAAGAAGGGCTAATTCAAGGCTTTAAGACAGGGACCTACTTGGAGGTCCATGTGACTGCATGTGAGATAAAAAGTGAAGGGAGAGAATGTCTGGAGTGTGTAGAGTCAAGATTATAATAAGCAGATTGTTTCATTCTACATGGGGAATGAAGATTTTTTAAAATTTTGTATCTGAGAGTGAACTGAACTGTGTTTACTTTTGCAGTAAATACCTTCTAGGAGATATGGTTTCAAATACAGATTTTTATCTTATTTCCTAGTAATAAATATCTATGTAGATAAAATAATTCATTTCATTGTAGAGGAGAAAAAAGTAAAACTAAGAGTATTTAGGCGAGTGTTCAGAGATCAAAGAGCAAGTGACTGAGCTGAGACCTGCCCATTTCCAACAGGACGGTGACTGCATGAGAAATGAGATATTTGATTTTCAAGCCTCTATAGCTCGATGGTGCTCATATATAATAATGATATAACTGGGGGAGTAGAAAGACAGTTCATCCCCTTGAATGCATCTTCTGTATGTTAAGTGATGCCTGAAATTCCACTATTCGAAGGTCAACCATTCTGCAGCTCTGCCTAAGTTACAGAATAACTGTTCCCATTCAATTTGTTCATTTAGGTACTAACAATTCTGAAGAGCAATTAAAGAAGTGCAGTACATTCATATAAAAAGAAGCCATGAATAATTGCAGCTTTTCTGTCCTGAACACAGACGTCTTTGGAAAAGTTTCAGTTTGATGACAAGCGCAGACTTCCTGGCCGGTGTGTGACAGATACCCTTGAGAACAGGGACCAGCTCCTACCTTTCCTTGTATCCCCAGGCCTTGGCTCAGGTCCTTGGCAAGCTTGAGATGCTGAGAATGTCTTAGATGCAAATCATTTCAGATTGAACACCAAAATAGAATTTTGCTTGACTCTGAACTTGTATGCAAAATGCGAGTAAAACTGTGTGGTCTAATTGAAAATGCCCAAATCAGGCTGTTTCTCTTCTCTTGATTCTCTGACCCTACCACCTGCCAGCACCATCCCCACATGGGGAAATGGGATCTGGCAGGCCATATTAATCGAGCAGTAAACGGAGAGGGCGCAGAAGAGCAGGAGGGTCCTTCTCTTCAGATTTGCCGCCTTCTTCTGCCACGGCGTTCCTCTCTCCCTCATCGATGATCCTCCTGAAACTCCCACAGGTCTCTCTGGATGTTCTGTGCCAAAGCTTGAGCCTACAAACCCTATGCTGACTACTCTGAGGCTCTGCCTCTTCTTCAGCTGGAAGTCAGTAGCATGAACTGGAGGAAGGAAGGAGGGAGGAAGCAAAGCAAAGGAAGAAGGAAGGAAGAAATGGAGGGAGGGGAGGAATGGGGGAGGGATGGTGAGAGGCAGTGAAAGGTTGTTGCTGAATCACGCAAAGACGCTGGGCTCCTTGGCCTCCGGAGAAGAATTCAATTCAGGGCCAGAGATGAGGCTTGATCGCTCAGAGCTTTTGTGTAATAAAGGTTTATTGAAGTATAAAGGAGATAGAGAAAACTTCTGACATAGATATCAATAGTGGGTAGAAAGAGTACCCTCTTGCTAGTGTTAGCAATGGAGTTATATACTCTCCAATGAATCCAAAGAATCTCTGGAGGTTGTAAAGTTCTCACCAGACCTACTCCCATAATTTACATTTTAAGATAACATGACTAGCCAGGTTTAATCCAGAGACTGTCCTCAGGCAGGATACATAATCCTAAACCATGTAGAGGAAAAAAGAAACGTTGTCCTTTTTTCCTCCTTGAGAATTCCAGACCCCTCTCTCCTTGGGGACCCCTAGACTTCTTATCAACCTGCCTAGGAAATGACTCTCTCAGGAGGAATGGGAAAGGGGAGAGGAAGGGATTAAGAAAGTGAGGACAAAATGAAGGAAGGAATGAAAGGTAAGAACTATGATAGCATTCTCACCTGGACCACTGTGGACAAACAAGGGAAGTATAAGAAAAGAGGATGGCACTTGAAAGGGCATGTCCCTCCTGTGACCACAAAGCCAAACCTCTATCAAGGAAGTCAGAATTATATGTAATATAGTATGTGGTGACATTCAGATCCTTTGAGGTTGTGGGTGGTGACTCTCTAGAGTTGCCCTATCCAACAGTGTGGCCACTCGCTACAGGTGACTGCTGAACACATGAAAGGCAGTGCAACATGCTAAAATGATCATATTTTGGATATATTGATTTAAATAAAATACATCATTAAAATGAACTCCACATGCTTAGTTTTATTATTTTTTAAACATACTTATTAGAAAAAATTCAATAACATATTACATATGTGGCATTGTACAGTGCTGTTCTAACCAGAAGAAAGATAAAAAACTCTAACCCAGTTTCCCAATTTGAATATAGAAAAGACTACACACATCATTAATTCTCTTTTCCAAATAAAATAATACATTAAACCCCCCAAATCCGCTGAAAGCTCACATCACTGAAAAGAAGCACCATCCAAATCATGACTTATCCTCAATCAGTGTCAAATGGTACTGTTTTGCTCCCTGCAAAACTCTCAGATCTTTAAAAGCAAGGACCATGCCTTGTAATTTTTCTTTATTCATGAAGTAAAGTGAAAGTCTCTCAGTTGTGTCTGAATTTTTGTGACCCCATGGACAATATAGTCCATGGAATTCTCTAGCCCAGAATACTGGAGTGGGTGGCCTTTCCCTTCTCCAGGGGATATTCCCAATCCAGGGATCACACCCATGTATCCCGTATTGCAGACAGATTCTTTACCAGCTGAGCCACAAAGGAAGCTTATTCATCATAGTGTCTACCAAAATAATGATGCACAAAAGCACTCAACAATTATCAATCATATGATTCACTAAAATAAGAAAATGAGTAGAGTTTTAGAATAGACAGTTACTGAGTTAATGATCAGCTTGGTCTGTGCATGTGTATGTGTGTGTGTGTGTGTGTGTGTGTGTGTGTTTATGGATGTAAGTCTCGCGATATTTCAGTTCAGTTTAGTCGCTCAGTTGTGTCCAGCTCTTTGTGACCCCATGAACTGCAGCATGCCAGGCCTCCTTGTCCATCACCAACTCCCGGAGTCCACCCAAACCCATGTCCATTGTGTCCATGATGCCATCCAACCATCTCATCCTCATCCCTTCTCCTCCTGCCTTCAATCTTTCCCAGCATCAGGGTCTTTTCAAATGAATCAGCTCTCTGCATCAGGTGGCCAAAGTATTAGAGTTTCAGCTTCAACATCAGTCCCTCCAATAGACACTCAAGACTGATCTCCTTTAGGATGGACTGGTTGGATCTCCTTGCAGTCCAAAGGACTCTCAAGAGTCTTCAAAAACACAGTTTAAAAGCATCAATTCTTTGGTGCTCAGCTTTCTTTATAGTCCAACTCTCACATCCATACATAACCACTGGAAAAATGATAGCCTTGACTAAATGGACCTTTGTTGGCAAAGTAATGTCTCTGCATTTTAATATGCTGTCTAATTTGGTCATAACTTTCCTTCCAAGGAGTAAGTGTCTTTTTTCATTTCATGGCTGCAGTCACCATCTGCAGTGATTTTGGAGCCCAGAAAAATAAAGTCAGCTACTGTTTCTACTGTTTCCCCATCTATTTCCCATGAAGTGATGGGACCAGATGCCATGATCTTTGTTTTCTGAATGCTGAGCTTTAAGGTAACTTTTTCACTCTCCTCTTTCACTTTCATCAAGAGGCTCTTTAGTTCTTCTTCACAATATTTAGTAGGATGTTATTAAGCATGATTCCTGCCTCCCCAGATATTTTGCTAGGGAAATGTGTTGTGCTGTGCTCAGTTACTCAGCTATGTTTGATTCTTTGTAATCCCTCGGACTGTAGCCAGCCAGGCTCCTCTGTCCATGGTATTCTCCAGGCAAGTTACTGAAGTGGGTTGCCATTTCCTTCTCCATGGGATCTCCCAAACCCAGGGATTGTGCCAGCATCTTCTGCATTGGCAGAGGGGTTCTTTACCACTATGAATATTTAATAGTAATACACAGGAAGTGTCATGACACTCATATTCCTGATGAGGATGACATGTTCAGTTTTCACTCTAACCAAAAGTGGTTTCCTCACCCTCCCCACCTTGGAGCTTTTATCAAAAATTACTGTGACTCCTACAATCATAATGTCTCTTCCAAAGATATTGGTGACAAAAATGCTTGAATTAGAGACCTGGAGTATTACAGTATCACTCATCCATGCCTTCCACAAAGACTTAAAACTAGAATAAATCATAAGGGTTTTGAAGCTAAAAATAAATAGAATAGATCATATGCTAGAACAGAACCAACCAGTAATACTATATCTATTTTCTCAGGCATGGTATTTTTCAGGAGGTACCCAGGACTCATAGCAAAACACAAAGCATGTAGTAAGTATATACTAAGTATATACTAGGTATAGATCCAAGAACTATGCAACTAATTGTGTATAATTTAGAAATTTTAATTCCCATTTTACAGGTTAGGCAAATGAAACTTCGAGACACCAGCTCATTAGTGTTCACATATTTAGTCTGCTTTTGGCTAGGACAATCAAATATGTCTATGACTAGTTTGCATAATTTCTTCCTTTGCATAGGTGCATTTTTTTTTTTTTTGGTCTTGATCCTTTGTAGTAAGTTTTATATCATTCTCCTTGCAGAGTGTTTCTTCACTCATTATCAAGGCACCTTTCTGTTTGTTCTAAGAAGTACACAGGTAAACATTTTTTCAGGGATTATTGTGGTCCGTATCTAAACTATTTGAATTATGATTATAACACATGCAGTAGGAAGAACTCAGAAGAGGAACTTTCTGTATGAACCTAAGTTTTCGTGAGGTCCACCGGTGCATAAGTAATAGACTGTATACTGCGCGTACAGAACTTTACCCCAGTGCTCTGATGATCCTAAAGAAACCAGGAAACACATGAGGCACTGTGTCCTGGGGGATCAGCAAAGTATGCACTGTATTGCTTTGTTTTGTAAACTGAAAATCTGGCCTGTGCTGTGCTGTGCTTAGTTGCTGAGTCCTGTCCTACTCTTATGCAGTGCCATGGACTGCAGCCCGCCACGCTCTTCTGTCCATGATTCTCCAGGCAAGAATACTAGAGTGGGTTGCCATGCCTTCCTCCAGGGGATCTTCCCAAACCAGGGATCAAACCCAGGTCTCCGCATTGCAGGTGGATTCTTTTACCATCTGAACCACCAGGGAAGCCCAAGAATACTGGAGTGAGTAGCCTATCTCTTCTCCAGGGGATCTTCCTGATCCAGGAATTGAAACGGGATCTCCTGCATTGCAGAAGGATTCTTTACCAGATGAGCTGCCAGGGAAGCCCCAAACTTGGCCTATGTAACTTCCAAAACACAATTGCATTTGTGAAGGTAAGAGCTGTGAAATTTTCATTTATTTTTTGTGACAGTCACCTGGTTTTACATCTTAGAATGTTTACAACAGTAAAAAAAAAAAAAAAAAAAAAAAAAATCTAAAAATAAATGAAAAATCCCTAAAGTTTGTCTAAGTGCAGGTGAGAGTGGAGGAGATTGTAGGAATGGGTAACAAAGACATTGATGCTGCATGTATTTATGACTTTTAATTCTTGAGAAAAAGAATTGTGTCGAGAAAAACTGAAGCTTTTAAAATAACAAGTCAAGGTCTTGAAGCTTTCTAACTTCAATTTTTCTTGGTGCTGACCCTTGGATTCTGTAAACAACAGTCAAATAGAATATTTAGATTTGTACGTTTTTCTATTCAGTTCAGTTCAGTTGCTCAGTCGTGTCCAACTCTTTGTGACCCCATGAACTGCAGCACACCAGGCCTCCCTGTCTATCACCATCTCCTGGAGTTTACCCAGACTCATGTCCATTGAGTTGGTGATGCCATCCAACCATCTCATCCTCTGTCGTCCCCTTCTCCTCCTGCCCTCAATCCTTCCCAGCATCAGGGTCTTTTCAAATGAGTCAGCTCTTTGCATCAGGTGGCCAAACTGTTGGACTTTCAGCTTCAATGTCAGTCCTTCCAATGAACACTCAGACTGATCTCCCTTAGGATGGACTGGTTGGATTTCCTTGCAGTCCAAGAGACTCTCAAGAGTCTTTTCTGATACCACAGTTCAAAAGCATCAGTTCTTCAGTGCTCAGCTTTCTTTATAGCCCAACTCTCACATCCGTACACGACTATGGAAAAACCATAGCCTTGACTAGACTGACCTTTGTTGGCAAAATACTCTCTCTGCTTTTGAATATGCTATATAGGTTGGTCATAACTTTCCTTCCAAGGAGTAAGTGTCTTTTAATTTCATGGCTGCAGTCACCATCTGCAGTGATTTTGGAGCCCAAAAAAATAAAGTCAGCCACTGTTTCCACTGTTTCCCCATCTATTTCCCATGAAGTGATGGGACCAGATGCCATGATATTAGTTTTCTGAATGTTGAGTTTTAAGCCAGCTTTTTCACTCTCCTCTTTCTTTTCCATCAAGACATTCTTTAGTTCTTTACTTTCTGCCATAAGGGTGTGTCATCTGCATACCTGAGGTTATTGATATTTCTCCCGGCAATCTTGATTTCAGCTTGTGCTTCCTCCAGCCCAGTGTTGCTCATGATGTAGTATGCATATAAGTTAAATAAGCAGGGTGACAATATACAGCCTTAATGAACTCCTTTTTCCTGTTTGGAACAAGTCTGTTGTTCCTCTATTTCTTTGCACTGATCACTGAGGAAGGCTTTCTTGTCTTTCTTTGCTATTCTTTGGAACTCTGCATTCAAATGGATATATCTTTCCTTTCCTCCTTTGCTTTTAGCTTCTCGTCTTTTCACAGCTATTTGTAAGGCCTCCTCAAACAGACATTTTGCTGTTTGCATTTCTTTTTCTTGGGGATGGTCTTGATCCTTGTCTCCTGTACAGTGTCCTCAAGCTCTGTCCATACTTCACCAGGCACTCTATCAGATCTAGTCCCTTAAATCTATCTCTCGCTTCCACTGTGTAGTCATAAGGGATTTGATTTAGGTCATACCTGAATGGTCGAGTAGTTTTCCCTACTTTCTTCAATTTAAGTCTGAATTTGGCAAAAAGGAGCTCATGATCTGAGCCACAGTCAGCTCCCAGTCTTGTTTTTGCTGACTGTACAGAGCTTCTCCATGTTTGGCTGCAAAGAATATAATCAATCTAATTTTGGTGTCGACTATCTGGTGATGTCCATGTGTAGAGTCTTCTCTTGTGTTGTTGGAAGAGGGTGTTGGCTATGACCAGTGTGTTCTCTGGGAAAAACTCTATTAGCTTTCTCCCTGCTTCATTTTGTACTGCAAGGCCAAATTTGCCTATTACTCCAGGTGTTTCTTGACTTCCTAATTTTGCATTCCAGTCCCCTACAATGAACAGGACATCTTTTGGGGGTGTTAGTTCTAAAAGGTCTTGTAGGTCTGCATAGAACCATTCAACTTCAGCTTCTTCAGCATTACTGGTTGGGGCATAAACTTGGATTACCATGATATTGAGTGGTTTGCTTTGGAAACGAACAGAGATCATTCTGTCATTTTTGAGATCGCATCCAAGTACTGTATTTCAGACTCTTGTGTTGACTATGATGTCTACTCCATTTCTTCTAGGGGATTCTTGCCCACAGTAGTAGATATAATGGTCATCTGAGTTAAATTCACCCATTCCAGTCCATTTTAGTTCCCTGATTCCTAATATTTCTGCGTTCACTCTGGCCATTTCCTGTTTGACCACTTCCAGTTTGCCTTGATTCATGGACCTAACACTCCACGTTACTATGCAATATTGCTCTTTAGAACACTGGACTTTGCTTCTATCACCAGCCACATCTGCAACTGAGTGTTGGTTTTGCTTTGGCTCCATCTCTTCATTCTTTCTGTAGTTATTTCTCCACATCTCCAGTAGCATACTGGGCACCTACCAGCTTGGGGAGTTCATTTTTCAGTGTTCTATCTTTTTGCCTTTTCATACTGTTCATGGGGTTCTGAAGGCAAGAATACTGAAGTGGTTTGCCATTCCCTTCTCCAGTTGACCAGTTTTTGTCTGTGTTTAGTCACTCAGTTGTGTCTGACTGACTCTTTGTGACCCTATGGACTGTAGCCTGCCAGGCTCCCCCATTCATGGGATTTTCTGAAGAAGCATAGTGGAATGGGTTTCCATTTCCTTCTCCAAGGGATCTTCCAGACCCAGGGATCAAACCAGCATCTCTTGTGTCTCTGGCACTGCAGGTGGATTCTTTACCTCTGAGCCACTGGCTTCCCTATATTTTTCTATAAACCATTTAAAAATTGAATGTAGGTCTTAGCTCTAGGCCAAAGAAGCATCCTTTGATTCTGGTCCTCCACAGAGGCTTTGATTTGCTTTTAAACAGGTCTGATTTCCATTTGGAAACCAACAAAGAGGTATTCAGGGCAAAGCTGGGAGGTACCCAGAACAGTTCCCACAGGGTTTGAAAAGTCAGAGCAGAGAAGCTAGACCTCAGAATGTTCTCTTCTATTGAGAACTTTTATTCTTGAAAGCCTAACGTGACAAAAATGGGAATTTTGGATCATTCATATGAGTTTAGAAAAAAATTGGATCTCTTTCACAAGTTGAAGAAAGAACACATGGTTCAGACCTCATCCAACACTTAAATTATAAGTGTTAATGAAATCTTTTTCTCATAGGAGAGCACAGGAAGTGAACAGGAGATAAGTGGAAAGCTGAGGTTGATGGAGTAGGAGTAGTGGAGTGAACAGTGATGGTGTAAAATAGAAATTAAAAGTTTTTGCCATGGTGGAGGTGATGATGGTGGAGGTGATGATGGTGTAGTTGATGACAGTGGAAGTGATGGTGATGGAGGTGATGGTGGAGAAGGTGATTATAATGGAGGTGATGATGCTGAAGGTGATACAGTGGAAGTGATGGTGATGGAGGTGAAGGTGATGGTGATGGAAATGAAGGTGATGGTGTTGGAGGTGATGATGGTGAAGGTGGTGATGGTGTAGTTGATGACAGTGGAAGTGATGGTGGAGAAGGTGGTGATGGAGGTGATGGTAGTGAAGGTGATTATAATGGAGGTGATGATGCTGGAGGTGATGACAGTGGAAGTGATGGTGATGGAGGTGAAGGTGATGATGATGGAAATGAAGGTGATGGTGTTGGAGGTGATGATGGTGGTGGTCGTGATGATGATGATATGGTGGCAGCAATGGAGGTGGTAGAAGTGATGTAATGATGGAGGTGGTGGTGGCTGTAGTGTTGGTGGAAAGAAAATGTATGCAGAAATGGGGCAATTGGTGTTCTAAAGAAGCAACTCATTAGCTCCCTAGTCATTCATTCCCTGAAATATCTCCTCCTTTGCCACATTAATTTAGGCTTTTGAAATATTTTACTTCATTGACTAAATTGTATCATTTATATACTTTATGTTTTCCCCACTGTGATCAATTGAAGTCTGAATATAAGATGCTGTTTTGTTGTTGTTGTTGAGGAGGAGAGACAGAGATGCTCCCCCAGCTTCTTTTATGTCGTAAAACTCCACAATATGATGCAAAACACTGACAGTTTTCCTCACTGATGGCTCTGCCTTAGAAGAAATTCCCAGAAAATAATTTTTCCAAAGGAGAAACCCAGAGTTTTGAAAGACATAACAAGCAGGGACAATCGTTTTGCCTGGGAAATGTTATTTATTCTATTTTTAACATAATGCCCTTTCTCTTGGGCCTCTGTGTTATCAGAAAAGTCTTCTGGGGAAAACCTCTGGGCTCATTTCATTGACAATAAAGATAAGATCAATTATTTGAATAAACTATTGTGACAAACTTGAAGAATGCTAGCAGGAGAGGCTCAGAGTGAAACCCAAGGTGAGGACCCTTCTCTATGTCACATCATTATCCACGTTTTTTTGCATGCAGAGTTCCAAAGTGAGTATCAGCAGGAAATAAAGAAAATAACACCAATGCAACATAAAACTAACATCTATTTGCACACACACCAAGGGAATCCTGGATAAAGGAGAGCTAGAAATACAGATATTGCTAGAAAATATGACTTTTGACTTATTCCTTAAAGGTTGAAAAGGCTTGGATTACACCAGACTTAAGGAACTGGCCTTGAAACACCTTATACAACAGTCTAAATTAGTGTAATGCAAAGGTTAGCTCAAGGTCCATTGTATTAAATGCTGATTCTTGGGCACTATCCTCATAATTTCTAATTCAAAATTGTAAACCAGGGGTGGTGCTTAGGAATCTCTGTTTCACTTTCAGACTCCTTCAGGAAGTTCTTGGACAGCCCACCAGAATTCAGAAAGAGCTGATATAGTGTTTTGTCCACAGTGATAAAGCTATCAGCAGTAACTGTGACTGTAGCCTGAAATCACTCTTCATATTCATATAAACAAAAAGTAAAGACCAAGAAGAAGTAAAAGAGGTGGCAAAAGATTTAAATCTGCATAACATGAGAAATAAGGGCAATTATTTACTAAAATACAAAAAGGGGATGGACCTCCATTTGAGGGGATGTTTCCAAGGTCAAGAAGTCTGAACTATTGAGATATCATCCAATTAGAAATGTCTACTCATCACAATTGCACTCATCTCACACGCTAGTAAAGTAATGCTCAAAATTCTCTAAGCCAGGCTTCAGCAGTACGTGAACCGTGAAATTTCAGATGTTCAAGCTGGTTTTAGAAAAGGCAGAGGAACCAGAGATCAAATTGCCAACATCTGCTGGATCATCAAAAAAGCAAGAGAGTTCCAGAAAAACATCTATTTCTGTTTTATTGACTAGGCCAAAGCCTCTGACTGTGTGGATCACAATAAACTATGGAAAATTCTGAAAGAGATGGGAATACCAGATCACCTGACGTGCCTCTTGAGAAACCTATATGCAGGTCAGGAAGCAACAGTTAGAACTGGACATGGAACAACAGACTGGTTCCAAATAGGAAAAGGAGTACGTCAAGGCTGTATATTGTCACCCTGCTTATTTAACTTATATGCAGAGTACATCATGAGAAATGCTGGGCTAGAAGAAACACAAGCTGGAATCAAGATTGCCGGGAGAAATATCAATAACCTCAGATATGCAGATAACACCACCCTTTTGGCAGAAAGTGAAGGGGAACTAAAAAGCCTCTTGATGAAAGTGAAAGTGGAGAGTGAAAAAGTTGGCTTAAAGCTCCACATTCATAAAACTAAAATCATGGCCTCTGGTCCCATCACTTCATGGCAAATAGATGGGGAAACAGTCGAAACAGAGTCAGACTTTATTTTTGGAGCTCCAAAATCACTGCAGATGGTGACTGCAGCCATGAAATTAAAAGACACTTACTCCTTGGAAGGAAAGTTATGAACAACCTAGATACCATATTCAAAAGCAGAGGCATTACTTTTCCAATAAAGGTCTGTCTAGTCAAGGCTATGGTTTTTCCAATGGCCATGTATGGCTGTGAGAGTTGGACTGTGAAGAAAGCTGAGCACCAAAGAATTGATGCTTTTGAACTGTGATGTTGGAGAAGACTCTTGAGAGTCCCTTGGACTGCAAAGAGATCCAACCAGTCCATCCTAAAGGAGATCAGTCCTGGGTGTTCATTGGAAGGACTGATGCTGGAGCTGAAACTCCAGGACTTTGGCCACCTCATGTGAAGAGTTGACTCACTGGAAAAGACCCTGATGCTGGCAGGGATTGGGGGCAGGAGGAGAAGGGGACGACAGAGGATGAGATGGCTGGATGGCATCACTGAGTCGATGGATGTGAGTTTGAGTGAACTCCGGGAGTTGGTGATGGACAGGGAGGCCTGGCATGCTGTGATCCATGGGGTCGCAAAGAGTTGGACATGACTAAGGGACTGAACTGAACTGAACTTGTCACTTAGAAATATGAGAGTTGTACCCAAAGATATAGTAGCTGAGGTTAAAACTGAATGATTTGAATATTATTTGGAATCTTGAAGAAGGATAAAAGAGCAAGAATTCAGATACTTCAGGAAAAAAGAACAGGAAGCAGTGACTGTCGAGTGTGGCACCCAGACCAGCAGCACATGCATCAGCCCAGAACTTTTTCAACAGGTCCCATTTCCCTCCAACCTACTGAGTGAACTCTGGGACCAGCGATATGTGTATTAACAAGCCAAATGCAGCTAAATCTTAGGAGTCTCCTCCCTGAAAGGACAATCAGCTGAGATGTGACTGCCTTCAACTAAGATGACTGTTTTAATCCTTCTCCTGAAAAGTTTAATTTCTTCATCCCTGGCTCCCCAACTATCTCCATATCATATATTTTTAAATTCACACAATTAATTAACCCACTCATGAGATGGTCATAAAGAAAGGGACAATTTGCACAGAAATCTTTTTTTAAAATTCTCCACTCTGTGCAAAACAAAGATCTGCTAGCTGCATTGAAAAGACAGTTTTTCTAGCATCTGCTACTTTTTGCACAGTTTCAAAAATATTGGAGTCAAATTTTAGCATCTCAATAGCCTACAAGAGAGGCCTGAGTCTATTACCTATTAAAGGGTAGAGGGCGAGACAATGGAAAGAAACTGAAGAAATTAAAGGAGAAAAATTAATAATGAAGCCAGTCGAGTGGGTTTTATCCTTCAAACTGCCTTTTTACACTCAGGAATGGACATTGTGCTAACTGGTCTCTCAGACCCAGGGTTGTCTGTTGTTTTAGTCGCTAAATCAGTGTCTGACTCTTCTGCAACCCCATGGGCTGCAGCCCGCCAGGCTCCTCTGTCCATGGGATTTCCCAGGCAAGGATACTGGAGTGGGTTGCCATTTCCTACTCCAGCGGATCTTCCTGACCCAGAAATTGAACCCACATCTTCCCGTATCTACTGCATTGGCAGGCAGATTCTTTACCACTGAGCAACCAGGGAAGCCCAGACTCAGTGTAGCCAATTCAAAATTTCAAAAATCAATCCAGACTATGAGATTTGCTTCAAATTCAACATTCATTTTACCCCAATTTTTTAAAAATAATATTGGTCAAATTTACTCAAGTGCTGTACTAAACATAAATAAATATATAAGAAGAATATTCCTGTTTTCAAATGCCTTGGCAAATTTGTTCAAATATTTAAATAACTGTAGAAAATAATGCATTCATTAAAAAACAGTCTCTACACACTTCAAGTCACTAGTGGTAAGATTCTAGTGGTAAGAGATTCTAGTGGATTCTAGTGGTAAGAGATTTAAAAAATAAGCAAATACATACATAAAGATGATTTTATATGATGATATGCGATTTCATGAAAACAGAATCATTAGAGGGAGAGAAATTAGGAATGGGGAATGGGAAGCAGTTTGGCTTGGTGGTCAGAAAAGTATTCTCTGAGGAACAGATATCTAAACTGCAGATTATTAGTTTTTCAGGCAAGGGAACCAGCAGGTGCAATGGTCCTATGTAGGAAAAGAGTTTGTCTTGTTGTTGGATTAGGAAGAAGGCCAATGGGGGTGGAGCTTTATGGTAAGGTCCTGTACTAGGTGATGATCTCACAGAAATGTGCAGAGAACAAATCATGGCTTTTTGGGCCATGGCAAAGCATTTACTTTTTGTGTTGAGTGCCGTTGGGATCTCTGTAAGGTATTGAGCAAAAAGTATTACATTTCAAAGAGACCACTCTATGTTGACAAGAGTTCCTACTTGTATACTTGGGACCAATGCAAACTGCTATGTGTGTGTAGACTGTAGCCCGCCAGGCTCCTCTGTCCATGGAATTCTCCAGGCAAGAATACTGCAGTGGGTTTCCTTCTCCAGGGGATCTTCTTGACCAAGAGATTGATGGAAGTCTCCTGCATTGCAGGCAGCTTCTTTACCACCAAGAAACACATTGACAGTATCTAGTAAAGTTGAATATTGTGCACCCCAAGACCCAGAAATTCTATTCCTATATGTATGTCTTCCAGAAATGCATGCTGATGTGTACCAGAATATATACTCAAGAATGTTAATAGGAGCATTGTTCATAACAGTCTTAAATGGAAACAATCTCAGTATCTGTTAAGAATAGGATATGTAACTAAAGCATTCATACAATGGAATACTACTGTATTAAAACATGGCAAGAAATTACTTAACATTTCTCATCAAGAGGTAGGGTCCATGTATCCTTTTTTTGAATCTAGTTGAGCTTGTGGCAATTCTGACCAACAGAATTGAATGAAAGTGTCATATGTCTTGAGGTCATAAAATGGCATGCATTTCTGCCTAGAGCTGCTGGAACATTCACTACCAGAGTCCTGAGTTGCCATGTAGAAGAAGCTGTCTACCCTGATACCACCATGCTGTTAGGAAGGACTCATAGGCAATCTGACCTATATGATATTAGATGAGGCAGACAAGTAAAGAAGCCTCCAGTTGATTTCAGTCCCTAGACATTAGAGTCTTTTAAGTTGAGACCTCAACATATACCAGAGAGAAGTCTCCAAGCTATGCCTTGTATAAATTCCTGACCCACAGAATCTATGAGCATAATAAAATAGCTGTTTGTTTTATACCACTCTGAAGTACCAGTGGGAGTGATTTGTTAGCAGAAGAGAACATTGGCAAAACCACAACCACATACAAGTAACATGTATAAATATATTATTTAAAAAGCTAGATATAAAAATAATACAAATTATATGATTCTATTTATATAAAATTCAAAAAGAAGTTAGAAAATGTATATCCCATTTGAGGAGGCATATACAGCAAAGCAAGGAAGTGATTGCCTAAATTCAAAATAAATATTACATTTAAGGGTGAGAAAAGTGGTTTTAGTCAGGGATAAGCTCTGATGCTGGATCTAGATAATGTGTATTTATGTATTTGGCTGGGCCACGTCTTCAGTGTGGCATGCAGGATCCTTTTGTTTTGGAGGGGTGGGGTTGTTGTGTTGTACACAGGACCATAGTTCCCTGAATAGGGGTTGAACCTGTGCCCCCTGCATTTGTGCAGAGTCTTAACTGCTGGACCACCAGGGGAGTCCTAGCAGGCTCTTTTTTAGTTGCAGCACGTGGAATTTAGTTCCTGATCAGGAATAGAACCCAGGCTCCCTGCATTAGGAACATGGAGGGAGTCAGCCATTGGACCACTAGGGAAGTCCCAGTAAGGTTCTATTTCTTAATCACATTGATAACTATATAAGTATTTCCCTTACAATAATTGGTTAAATGCTGTGTTTCTGCACTTTTCTGTATATGCATTATGGGCATACATGTGTGTTAAGTTGCTTCAGTCGTGTCTGACTCTGGGCAACCTTATGGACTGTAGACAGCCAGGCTTCTCTGTCCATGAGGATTCTCCAGGCAAGAATACTGAAGTAGGTTGCCATATCCTCCTCTAGGAGATCTTCCTGACCCAGAGATCAAACCCGAGTCCCCTACTTTTTCCATTAGCGCCACCTGGGAAGCCCATGTGCATTTTGTTACATAATAAAATAGGGTTTAAAAATTTTGTCTTCTAGGTGAAAAATGACTCCAGTAAGCAAGTGTGGAGACAGAAAATAAATGACAAGGCTGCTTCTGTACTCCATGAGAAGGATGCTGGAGACTTGGACTAGCTGTGCAGATGATGAGAGGAGGTTGGTTTTGATATATTTTGGAATAAAATATCCTGCTAGATTAGAAGAGGCAAGGAGAGTACAAAAGAGAAGAGAGTCAAACAGATGATATATTTTTGACTTGAGTATTTGGATTATGATTAAGTGAGATTATTATTCACTTTAATATTACTGAGTTGCATTTCATTTTATCATAGTATGCCTAGTATTTTTGATATGTGCTTTTGGGATTAGTAAATCCATAAATTTAAAAGTCTGCAGATCACTTACTAAGTTTATCAAGCAAATAAGACCTTTATGATAATTCATTAAGATTTAAGAACAAATTATTCTACTCAAATGTCTATCCATCATTTTTTAAAAAGAAGGGAATATAATTAAATTATATAGCCTTTAGGGTATAACTCTACTTATTCTGGTTTTTGAGAAGGAATTAAGATGATTTAGAAAGAAAAGGATAGTTATGCCTGAACTCAAAAATTATAAACTACACTTTACCATTAAATCATATAACCTTTATGTGATTTATCTTCATACTATCAAATGGACTTACTTTAATCTTAAAGACTTTTGTGAGTAAAATCAGCTTTTAGAGCAGCTTGTAATGTGAACATCTTTCAGAAACTGGGCTGTGCTGTACTCAGGTCTCTCAGCAGAGTCCAAATTAGATTAGTCAGTGAACCTAGAGCACAGGGACACTCTGAAGATGTCTTTTTGCATTAATTGATTTCCTGAGATGGATGGGCGATTGTGTTTATTCTTGCAAAAGGAGTAATCTGCTGTAGAGGTGCCCGGGCAGAGGTTTGGAGAAGCAGGTGGCAACAGTGGCAAATAACACAGGCAACAGGCTTTCAATAGTCCTCACTCAGCCTGATTTTGAGCCCATTTACAAATTGGTAATGCTGTTCATCAAATAGTGACAGTTCTCCTTCAGTCAGGCACTCGGCAGGATTTTATGTCCCGGACCACACCCCTCTCCCAAAAAGGATCACATGACACTTGCGGTAAGCTGTAAATGACAGGGACATATGTCACTCTCTGGTGAAGCATTTCTTTATTCACTAAAAAGGAGGCTGCAGAATTTGAAGGGGAGGATGATCATCCTGTTTTAGTTTCTGAGTGCCGCCTTTAAGCAAAGTTCCCTTCCTGACCTGTGATAGACATCTCATAGGTGAAACAAGGGAACATAACGATTTTAAGTCACTGAGACTTGGAAGTAGCCTAACTGAGCCAGGGCTCATATGGTAAAGAATCCACCCGCAATGTGGGAGACCTGGGTTCAATTTCTGGGTTGGGAAGCTCCTCTGGAGTGGGTATGGCAACCCACTCCTGTATTCTTGCCTGGAGAATCCCCATGGACAGAGGAGCCTGGTGAGCTGCAGTCCATGTGGTCGCAAAGAGTCAGACACGACCAAGAGACTAAGCACAGCACCGCATAACTTAGACAGGTAGTACAGTGATAAAGAATCTGACTCCCAGTGCAAGAGACACAGGAGATGTGGGCTCGATCCCTGGATCAGGAAAATCCCCTGGAAAAGGAAATGACAACCCGCTCCAGTATTCTTGCCTGGAAAAATCCCATGGACAATGGAGTCTGGTAGGCTACAGACATGGGGTTGCAGAGTTGGATAAAATTGAGCATCAGGATTGGGATTGGATAACCTAGCCACGTTTTTTATTTGTTTGCTTGCTTGTTTGTTTGGCTGTACTGGGTCTTTGCTGAGGTGCACGGGCTCTTTGTTGCTGTGTGACGTCTTTCTCTAGTTGTATGCAGGGGCTACTCTCTAGTTGTGATGGTTGGGCTTCTCATTGCAGTGGCTTCTCTTATCTCAGAGCATGAGCTCTAGGGCACAGGTGTTTCAGTAGTTTCAGCACATGTGCTTAGTTGCCCCAGGGCATGTGGGATCTTAGTTCTCAGTCCAGGGATTGAACCCATGTCCCCTGCATTAGCAGGCAGATTCTTAACCACTGGACCATCAAGGAAGTCCCTAACTTATCCAGTTTTGACAGATGTATGAGAGAAGGGCTAGAGTGGGGACTGTAGGAGTTTGTTCCTGTTAGATTTTGTATGTGTCTGATGGAAGTATCTGCTACAGGAGACACATATTGAGAAGAGTTCAGGTAAGGGGAGGAGTTACCCAAGACTCAATTGCATTACCAACATGGAACAACAGACTGGTTCCAAATAGGAAAAGGAGTATGTCAAGGCTGTATATTGTCACCCTGCTTATTTAACTTATAGGCAGAGTACATCATGAGAAACACTGGGCTGGAAGAAACACAAGCTGGAATCAAAATTGCCAGGAGAAATATCAATAACCTCAGATATGCAGATGACAGAAAATGAAGAGAAACTAAAAAGCCTCTTGATGAAAGTGAAAGTGGAGAGTGAAAAAGTTGGCTTAAAACTCAACATTCAAAAAACGAAGATCATGGTATCCGGTCCCATCACTTCATGGGAAATAGATGGGGAAACAGTGAAAGCAGTGTCAGACTTTAGTTTTTTGGGCTCCAAAATCACTGCAGATGGTGACTGCAGCCATGAAATTAAAAGATGCTTGCTCCTTGGAAGAAAAGTTATGACCAACCTAGATAGTATATTCAAAAGCAGAGACATTATTTTGCCGACTAGGGTTCATCTAGTCAAGGCTATGGTTTTTCCTGTGGTCATGTATGGATGTGAGAGTTGGACTGTGAAGAAAGCTGAGCGCCAAAGAATTGATGTTTTTGAACTGTGGTGTTGGAGAAGACTCTTGAGAGTCTCTTGGACTGCAAGGAGATCCAACCAGTCCATTCTGAAGGAGATCAGCCCTGGGATTTCTTTGGAAGGAATGATGCTAAAGTTGAAACTCCAGTACTTTGGCCACCTCATGCGAAGAGTTGACTCATTGGAAAAGACTTTGATGCTGGGAGGGATTGGGGGCAGGAGGAGAAGGGGACGACAGAGGATGAGAAGCCTGGATGGCATCACTGACTCGATGGACATGAATCTGAGTGAACTCCAGGAGTTGGTGATGGATAGGGAGGCCTGGCGTGCTGCGACTCATGGAGTCGCAATGAGTCGGACACGACTGAGCGACTGAAATGAACTGAACTGAACTGAACTGAACTGAATATGTCAACCCCAAACTCCCAATTTATCCCTCTTCTTCACCCTTCCTCCCTGATAACCATGAGTTAATTTTCTGTACGTCAATCTGTTTCTGTTTTGTAAATATGGTCATTTGTATCTTTTTTTCTCTAAATTCTTCATGAAAGTAATATCATATGATATTTGTCTTTTTCTGACTTATTTTCTTGGTGACTCCTGGAAAATCTGGGGAAAATATTAAAATCACTCAAATATTAAGAGTTGTCATACATTTCATTGTTCACTAAAAAGGAGGCAACAGAATTTGAGACGGAGGATAATTGTCCTATCTTAGACTCTGAGTGCCTTCTATAAGCAGAGCATTTATATTAATGTGAGAACATTTGAACCCAATGATGGCTGATGCTTAGAATAATTGGATTATGGTTTTATAACTTGCCTTTGATAGAATTATGGTCTCATTTGAAAGGAAAGAACTAAGATTCAATATCCATCATTTCCTTGGTGAAAACACAACTGTTTAATGCGCAAGGGACAATACACAGAAAGTAAAAATGAGACAACCAGCAAATTCCCCAATCCTAAAGTCTTTTAATTTCCTTTCAGAGCCCATTGATCTGAAATCCAGGGGCAGTCACTTTTTATTATTGACCCGACACTCAATAGCCCTGAAACTCAGCCTTGGATATTCCATTTTGGACATTAGATTTCTAAATGTCCTGTGGATGATTCCAGATTATGAAGAGAGAGGGTAATAGTTTGGGTACAATGCTACTAATGAGGTGATATTTATCCATTTCATTTTAATACAAGAGGCTAATTATCTACTGAGTAGATAACATCCCTGATATTCCAGAACGCAAGGTTATATTTAGTTGTGCCAGACGACGGGGCAGAAAAAGTTGTTTGGCAATGTAATCAAACTGCATTTAAATATTTTAAAAGTTTAAATACCTTCAGCTCTTATTATCTATATTTATACTTGCCCTCTCCTTTTAAATTATGCACAACTGTGAAAACACCCTTCCTAGACCTCATGCCTGCTTATAGTCTCAGTTTATGTATTTAAGATATTGGTTACTTGATAATTTATAGTTTTTCACTTCTTGTTGAACTTACATAAAATATTTGTCTTTGCCAGGCTGACACCTTAAAAGAGAAGTGACTAATCCTGGCCCGATTATTGAGCTTATTTATTCTCTTATTTCTAACACCACATTATACCTAAAATTAGGGGAAAACGGAGTGAACTTCAGACATGAATAAGCAACTTCATTTTGAATATTTCAGTTTTTGGTCCTTAAGCAACAAGTAACATCACGTACATGGAATCAAGCATCTGGACAAGAAAAACAAAGAATAGACCTAAGATCTATACACTCAATTCATACGATGCTGAATAATTAGTTGGATTTGGCAATTCTTTGGCACAGAAGTGCAAATTAACCAATCCTTTGCTATCAGTTTCCTTTGTTCTATAAAAGAGAAAGTTTATGAAATGAGAAGAAATAATATTTAAATTCCTAATGTAGTCCAGGTGCTACTTTGTGTGCTTAGCTGTGTCCCAGTCTTTCCAACTCCATGGACTGTAGGCTGCCAGGCTCCTCTGTCCATGGGGTTTCCCAGGCAAGAACACTGGAATGGGTTGCCATTTTCTTCTCCAGGGGATCTTCCCAACTCAGGTATTGAATTCGAGTTTCCTGCATTGGCAGGCAGATTCTTTACCATTAGTTCCACCCAAGTGCTACATTTAGTTCTTTATATGGATTACCTTGTTTAATACTCACAATGAACCCCAATGATGCAACACTATCTCTCCCACTTCAAACACTGACAAACTGAAAATAGATGTTGAGTGAAAACTCACAGTAATAGTGGTACAGAGTTAGACTCCAAGCTGCCAGTAGGATGATTTTAAGGTTTGTGTTTCTCCTTACATCCTAACAACACCCCTGAAGGAAGGAGAGTGTTGAGATTCCAACCTGATGCCCTGCAGTGCCCACTCTTTTAGGGTCAACTGTGCACCCTAGTGTCACTTAGTATTTGCTTGTTTTCTTCATCTTGTATATCCTTCCCTGATGGCTTAGATAGTGAAGTCTCTGCCTGCAATGCAGGAGATACAGGTTCAATCCCTAGGTGGGGAAGATCCCCTGGAGAAGGAAATGGCAATCCACTCCAGTATTCTTGCCTAGGAAGTTCCATGGACAAAGGAGCCTGGCAGGCTACAGGGCTTACCTGGTAGCTCAGCTGGTAAAGAATCTGCCTGCAATGCAGGAGACCCCAGTTTGATTCCTGAGTGGGTAAGATCCACTGGAGAAGGGGAAGGCTACTCACTCCATTATTCTTGGGCTTCCCTGGTGGCTCAGCTTTTAAAAAATCCACCTGCAATGCGGGAAACCTGGGTTCAATCCCTGGGTTGGGAAGACCCCCTGGAGAAGGGAACGGCTACCTACTCCAGTATTCTGGCCTGGAGAATTCCATGGCTTGTACAGTCCATGGGGTTGCAAAGATTCGGACGCAACTGAGTGACTTTCACTTTCACTTTATCTTCTGTATCCATCCTAATGCTTTTTCAGATAAAGAATACAATTAAAAACTCTCCATTTTCTTCCCAGTGCCCTAAGCAAGTACCAAAATTCCCCTGAGGTATTTTTTTCTAATAGCTGCATTTTCACTGGTAATCACTAGGAAAACAGAGGTCAGTAAAATGGTGTCCAAAAGTAGTAGCTTCTGGATCACATAAGGTCTGGTTCAAATTCTAATGCTTTCTTTAGCCTGGGCTTAAATTTTCTTATTTTTTCAAGCTTCAGTTACTGCATGTATAAAACTGGAATGGTAACACACACCCTCAGTATCATAAGGATAAAATGTGATCATACAGGCAAAATTCCTCTTCTCTCTAGAAGGACACAAACTATTAGCTCCTTTTTCTCATTGCTGACATGACAGAAAGGTGCATGCAGGTGCTAAGACATTGAACATGCTTTCATATGTCTGTTGCAATGTGTTGTATAGAAGATACTTTTACTCCCATATCCTTGTTTTCTACTTTCCATCCTAATTTTAATATTCCTTGGGTGTGATGTGTGTTTTCAGAATGTTAATTGAGTAAGTATACAAAATTACTGTTCTGGTGAAATAAAGCACATTCTTTTAGATTTATAAAATGTAATTTACATATTTTTATGTTATTAATAATTAAAATTTTCTTTTCTGCATATCATTCTTAGATGATTAACCTTTACTAGTATGATGTCTTTTATTATTAATGACTATCTTTTAAGCCCAGTTTAATATCTATATAACAGATATTTCCCTTGAAATCAATCACAAGTTCAAAGTTTTGTTTTTGGCCCATTGTTTCAGTAATTTCAGTTTCTTTATAATACATGTTACTTTTATATTTTTTAATTGAAGTATAGTGTTTAATAATAGAAGAAAACAACAAAAAGGGGAACGACTAGAGAACTCTTCAGGAAAATTGGAAACATCAAGGGAGGATTCTGCCCAAAGATGGACACAATAAAGGATAAAAATAGTAGAGACCTAGTAGATGCTAAAGAGATCAACAACAGGTGGAAAGAATACATGGAAGAACTGTATAAAAAAGATCTTAATGAATCAAATTACTACAATGGTGTGGTTAGTCCCCCAGAGCCAGACATTCTGGAGTGCGAAATTAAGTGGGCCTAAGAAACACTGCTGTTAGTAAAACTAGTGGATGTGATGAAATTCCAACAGAAGTATTCAAATCCCTAAAGGAGGATGCCATCAAGGTTTTTCTTTCATTATGTCAACAAATCTGGAAGACCCAGCATTAACCACAGGACTGGAAAAGATCAATCCTCATCCCAATTTTCAAGAAGGGTAGTACTAAAGAATATGCTAACCACTGGACAATTGCACTCATCTCCCATGCTAGTAAGATCATGTTTAAAATCTTGCATTCTAGGCTTTCGCATTATGTGAATCAAGAACTTCCAAATGTCCAAGCTAGATTTAGAAAAGGAAGAGGAACTAGAGATTAAATTGCCAGCATTCACTGGATTACAGACAAAGCAAGAGAATTTCAGAAAAACATCTATCTCTGTTTCATTGACTACACTAAAGCCTTTGGCTGTGTAGATCATAACAAACTGTGGAAAGCTCTTAGAAAGATGGGACTACCAGACCATCTTACCTGTCTCCTGAGAAACCTGTATGCAGATCAAGAAGCAACAGTTAGAACCCTGTATGGAACAACTGATTGGTTCAAGATCAAGAAAAGAGTATGTCAGGGCTGTTTGCTGTCACTCTGTTTGTTTAACCTGTACCCTGAGTGCATCATGAGAAATGCTGGGCTGGATGGGTTACTCTAAGAGGAATCAAGATAGGTGGGAGAAACATCAACAGCTCAGGAAATATTCTAAGGATGATACTATTCTAATGACAGAAAGCGAAGAGGAACTAAAGAGTCTCTTGATGAGGGTGAAGGAAGACAATGAAAGAGCTGGCTTAAGATTAAATATTTTTTAAAAGACTAATGTCTGGCTTAAGACTAACTATTAAAAAAAAAATAATATCATGGCATCAGGCTCCACAAGTGCACGGCAAATAAAAGGGGGAAAGGCGGAAGTAGTGACAGATTTCCTCTTCTTGGGCTCCAAAATACCTGAGGATGGTGACTGCAGTTATGAAATGAGAAGATAATTACTTCTTGGCAGGAAAGCAAGGACAAACATAAACAGTGTGTTGAAAAGCAGAGATATCACTTTGCTGGTATAGTCAAGGTTATGGTCTCCACAGTGGTCATGTATGGTTGTGAAAGCTGGACCATAAAGAAGGCAGAATGCCAAAGAATTGATGCCTTCAAACAGTGGTGCTGGAGAAGACTCCTGAAAGTACTTTGGACAGACAGGAGACCAAACAACTCAATCTTAAGGGAGATTAACCCTGAATATTCACTGGAAGGACTGATGCTGAAGCTGAAGCTCCAGTATTTTGGTCATCTGATGATAACAGATGACTCATTGAAAAAAGTCCCTGCTGCTGGGAAAGATCAAGGTCAGAAGGAGAAGAGGGTGTAAGAGGATCAGATGACTGGACAGCATCACCAATGCAATGAACATAAACTTGGGCCAACTCTGGGAGATGGTGAGAGACAGGGAGGCCTGGCATGCTGCAGTCCATGAGGTCGCAAAAAGTTGGACATGACTACAGAACTGAACAACAGCAATAGCTGTATAATATTATATAAATTACAAGTGTAAAATATCATCATTTTTAGAGGTTATAGTCCATTTATAGCTATTATAAATTATTTACTATATTCCCTGTGTTGTACAATATACCTTTATAGCTTATTTCATAATTCACTTAATAGTTTAGAGCCATGTGTCATGTGGTATGCAGTCGCATCGTCTGCATATTGTGCCGACACGAAGTAAACAAATAAAATACCTACACCTCATTTTCTTCTAAACATAGTGAAAGGAAGTGTATCAAATTGAGCTGAGCAAAATAACAAGTTCGTACCTTCCTCATTTTCAAGGTTTTGCTTTGCCTCTTGAAAATGCAAGACTATCATCTACCCCATTCAAGTTATATTAAATGCAGAATGATTCAACTAGTGCCAGCTGCCAATTTAAATTTCAAATGGAAACCAGTTCCTTTGCTGACTCTTCCCCCATTCCCTCTCTTCCACCCACTTTTTTTTTTCCTACTTCTTTTTTCAATTTATTTTAAAGCTTCTTGATAAGTATTTCTCGTGGGAGAGTCTGCTCTAACTGAGCAGTATCTTTCAGTCAAAAATTACTTCCACATTTTTCCTAGCATGCTGCTGCTAAGTTGTTTCAGTTGTGTCCGACTCTCTGCAACCCCATAGGCGGCAGCCCACCAGGCTCCCCCATCCCTGGGATTCTCCAGGCAAGGACACTGGCATAGTAGCAATATTTTATAGTTGTCTACCACTACTTACCGGAGAAGGCAATGGTAACCCACTCCAGTACTCTTGCCTGGCAAATCCCATGGACAGAGGAGCCTGGTGGGCTGCAGTCCATGGGGTCGCAGAGTCGGACACGACTGAAGCAACTTAGCAGCAGCAGCAACCGCTACTTACAGACTAAGTTTAGAAAACTTCAGATTACATTAAAAAATGAGTATTCCATTCTCTAATTGAATTGCTCAGAAAAGGGGAAATCCCTTTTCTCTTATTTTTCCCAGTCTAAGATTAAGAATTTTAAAATAACTGAGGCTTGGAAAGAAACATATATGATCCAGGCAGGTGGGCTTGGCATGAGTTACTAGGAACTGTATCTTTATTGCCTCTGTGTGGGTCTTATCTAAATACTGTGCTCTACTGTTACCTGAGGTGATCAGAAGAGACTGTCAGTTGCTGAGTAACTGAGGTATGATACAGTGAATTAGGTGATTTCACTGTAAATTCTGTTTTCTATCAGGATTTGAAAGGCAGCATGCACAGCTGTGTTCTAAAACCCTGAGAACCTGAGCAGAGCTTGTGAGACAGGCTGGGACCTGGGACCTCAGATCCTTTACACCTGGACAACTCCTTGAACAGCAAAGAAACTGTAAGGGACTAAAAATAACTACAGGCATGTGCAGTCGGGCAAATTATGGTCAATGAAAGAAAAAAAAGATTAAAAAAAAAACCCCTAAACTGCAGCTTCTGAAGAACCCGGCACAGAAACAGGGTGTCAGGAACAAATGCAAAGTACATGAGTGCATGCCCCCTGCACACAGCCCACAAGGGGGTGGGCAGACTACCTAAGCAATCCCTCTAAACCCTACAGGCTATTCTACATCTCTATTCTAACCCCACATAAGGAACCAGCTTGCCCCTATTCTGCAGTGAGCAAGGGAAACTGTTAACTGGCTTTTTGCTTCCCTCTGCAGTGGCAGAAACCCCAATCAAGCCTTGCCTGATTTTCTTGTTTGGCCACATATCAATTTCTATTGATTGGGGAAGGCCAAAAGCCCTGGTCAGTAACAGATGGACTTACGAATAGCCACAATGCAGAGTACATCATGAGAAACCCTGGGCTGGAGGAAGCACAACCTGGAATCAAGATTGCCAGGAGAAATATCAATAACCTCAGATATGCAGATGACACTGCCCTTATGGCAGAAAGTGAAGAGGAACTAAAGAGCCTCTTGATGAAAGCAAAAGAGGAGAGTGAAAAAGTTGGCTTAAAGCTCAACATTCAGAAAACGAAGATCATGGCATCTGGTCCTATCGCTCCATGGGAAATAGATGGGGAAACAGTGGAAACAGTGGCTGACTTTCTTTTTCTGGGCTCCAAAATCACTGCAGATGGTGACTGCAGCCATGAAATTAAAAGATGCTTACTCCTTGGAATGAAAGTTGTGACCAACCTAGACAGCATATTGAAAAGCAGAGACATTACTTTGCCAACAAAGGTCCATCTAGTCAAGGCTATGGTTTTTCTAGTGGTCATGTATGGATGTGAGTTGGACTGTGAAGAAAGCTGAGTGCCAAAGAATTGATGCTTTTGAAGTGTGGTGTTGGAGAAGACTCTTGAGAGTCCCTTGGACTGCAAAGAGATCCAACCAGTCCATCCTAAAGGAGATCAGTCCTGGGTGTTCATTGGAAGGACTGACATTGAAGCTGAAACTCCAGTACTTTGGCCACCTGATGTGGAGAGCTAACTCATTGGAAAAGACCCTGATGCTGGGAAAGATTGAGGGCAGGAGAAGGGGATGACAGAGGATGAGATGGTTGGATGGCATCACCAACTCAGTGGGCATGGGTTTGGATGGACTCTGGGAGTTGGTGATGGACAGGGAGGCCTGGTGTGCTGTGGTTCATGGGGTTGCAAAGAGTCAGACACGACTGAGTGACTGAACTGAATGAAACTTAGAAGAGAGAGATTGTCCAATCTTTAAGTGAACTCTGAACTTGAACTCTCCATTTCCCTCTTCCATTTATCCTTCAATACACACTAAAAAACAATTCAAATATAACATATAGACAGAAAAGCAAATATATCCTTATTTTGTCCTATTAGATGAATTTTCACAAAAAAAAGCAGATATATCCATGTTACTACCTCTCAGAGCAAGAAACAGGAAGTTTTCAGAACTCTGGTGGTCTCTTCATGCCCACTTCTGGTCCCTTTCACCCTCCTCAAGGCTAATAGCCTTCCTACCTTGTAGCCTTCCAACATGTAGCATTGCTTGTTCTTGATCTGGACATAAATGCAATCACAAAGTGTGTCTGAGAATCTTCATTCTCAATATGAATGAAAAGGAGAATTAAATAACTGACTTTTGTTCTGCCACTACTTTTCCTCCTTGTCTTCCTCCTCCTCCATCTCCTACTTAAAATTTTAATTTTGAAACAAATTTAGATTTACAGAAAAATTACAAAAATTGTACAGATTTCCTATATAACACCTACCAAGATCTCATAATGCTAATATTTTTTATACATTTGTCAAAACTAAGAAAGTAACATCAGTACATTATTTTAACTAAACTTCAGATTCAATTCATATTTCACTTTTTTTACACTAATGATTCTTCTTCCTGTTCTAGGATCCCATCCAGAATACCACCTTTGGTTCAGTCATCCCATCTATTGAGATGCCATTGGTCTATGACAATTTCTTTGTCTTACCTTGCTTTTCAAGACTTTGGCACATTGAAGAATACTGGTCAGATATTTTGTAGACAGTTTGTCCATTTGGGTGTGTCTGGTGTTTTTCTTGTGATTAGACTTTAGGTCATGGGTTTGTGCATGTGTGCTAAATCACTTCAGTCGTGTCTAGCTCTTTGCGACCCTATGGACTGTAGCCCACCAGGCTCTTCTCTCTAGGGGATTCTCTAGGCAAGAATACTGGAGTGGGTTGCCATGCTCTCCTCCAGGGGATCTTCCTGACACAGGGATCAAACCATGCTTCTCATGTCTCCTGCATTGACAGGTGGGTTCTCCACTACTAGTGCCACCTGGGAAACCCCCATGGGTTTGAGGAGGAAGCATGTCATAAAGGTGATCTGCTTCTTTCTCCCCATCGTATCAGACACTACATGATACCAATATGGCATATACTAGTGATGTTGACCTTGATCACTTTGACTGCAATAGTAGCTGCTTGGTTTGCCCACTATAAAAACACTACCGCTCCTTTTATATATATATATTCTTTGGATGTGAATCACTAATCTAGGCCCCACTCAAGGAACAGTGAGGTGTGGGAATCACATTCCGCTTCCCGGAGGAGATAGTACCTATGTTGTTGTTTGGAATCCTCTTGTAAGGGTGATTTATCACTTTCTCCACATCTATATACTTATGAACTTTTGTTTGTATCAATATGAACTCAGGTCTATTTACTTTAGACTTGGATTCTAATCTAGTGTGATGTTACTAATTTCATTGCTCAAATGGTTCCAGCTTTTGTCTTGGGAACCCAGTTTAGGTTGGTTCCTATTCTTTACATATTTATGTATGTGTTTCTTGACTGCTCTCTTATTTTCTGGCATGAGTATCCATTTAAATTTTAAAAGACTTAAATATATTTAATTTAAATATTACAATATTACCTGGGAATGATGACACCAATTTTAGAAATAGAATTGAGGCTCAGAATAGTTTTTTTTAGTAGCTTTTCCAAGATTACTAGGAAGTAAATAATAGAACTAATATTTAAACCCAGAAACTCTGATGCCACCAGCCTTACAAGGTAATTCATCCTAAGGAGAGGCCACGACCCATGTAAGGAGAATGTCACCACTAGACATCAGCTAGTGAGCTCAGAAATGGCTCTCTCACCTTGGAACCCCTGGGAAAAGAATGCGGGCTACTGTGTCCCTGGGGGTACATTAATCATGAAAGTTAAAATTGATTAAAGAACTGGAGTTCAGCTCCGGGGTCTGTTGTTAGTTTGGTGTTCTCGGTGGCATGTTAGGGTCACAGCAAATTAATATTAACTGGCTTTTTGCTTCTCATTCTGTTTTATGATTTTATGTATTTGGATTATTTAGCTTAAAACTAAACTTTCTTAAGACTCAATGCTCAAAAACTAAGCTCATGACATCTGATCCCATCACTTCATGGCAAATAGATGGGAGGAAAAGTGGAAACAGTGACAGATTTTATTTTCTTGGGCTTCAAAATCACTGCAGATGGTGACTGCAGCCATGAAATTAAGAAATGCTTACTCCTTGGAAGAAAAGCTATGACAAACCTAGACAGTATATTAAAAAGCAGACCTTTGCCAACAAAGGCCCGTATAGTCAAAGCTATGATTTTGTCAGCAGCCATATTCATGTGAACATGTGAGAGTTGGACCACAAAGACTGAGTGCTGAAGAACTGATACTTCTGAACTGTGGTATTGGAGAAGACTCTTGAGAGTCACTTGGATTGCAAGGAGATCAAGTCAGCCAATCCTAGAGGAAATCAACCCTGAATATTCATTGGAAGGACTGATGCTGAAGCTGAAGCTCCAATATTTCGGCTGCCTCATGTGAAGAACAGACTCATTGGAAAAGCCCCTGATGCTGAGAAAGATTGAGAGCAAGAGGAGAAGAGGGTGACAGAGGAGGAGATGGATGGATGACATCACTCTCTCAATGGACTTGAGTTTGAGCACTCTGGGAGACAGTGAAGGACAGGGAAGATTGGCATGCTGTCATCCATGGGGTCGGAAAGAGTTGGACACAACTAAGTGACTGAACAAGAACAAAGAATTATATATATCTCTTCAAATAGGCTCCTATGATCAAACCAACTAAAGCTTTTGCTTATTTATGCCACCACTACAGCTTCTAGCCAAGATAAGGGTTATTAACTTTCAGAAAGTAACTTCTCAGAAGCTCTGGTCCATCATTTACACATTGAAAAAGATATTGCCTTTTGTTGGCCAAAGAATTCCACCTCAAGTCAGCTTGCCCCAATTGCTGGATTATAAGCAGTCATAAAGAAATCTATCACTTGTATACGGGAAACAGGCATTTATGTTTATAACAGTCAAAAGTACTAAATCTGAAGGGTAAATTTCTCATATTGGGGTATGTGTGTAAAATGTCTGCAGTGGGCATATAATGAATGGTGCACTTGGATTGTGGGCCAGCGTAGGTCTTCCCAAAATGTGCCTCAATGGTGTAATGACTCTTTTGGTTTGAATAAAGTTACTTAATAAACAGCTAGTGCAAGAAGGATGCTTTGATTTTCCTCTCTGTCCTTCTGAAAGCAGGAAATAAATCTCTCATATGGAAAGTACACTCCCTGCAACTGGATGCAGCAGTACAACTTGATCACCAGAGACAGGAAGTTCTGGGCCAAGAACCCTGTATAAACAATCCTTGGTATTTCTTTAATTTACTACCCAAATCCCAAACTCCATCTAGATCCCTCACTAACTAAGCATCCAAAGCCTAAGTTTCTTTGCCCTGTCAGTTCCAAACTTACTGTTTCTTTGTTTAAAAAGTATAAAAAGTGATATGCTTTGGCCATTTCTTAGGTTACATTTTTATAAGATCTCCATGCATAGGAATTAATATTTGTTTCTTTTTCTCTTGTTATTAGTCCAGCCACAAGAACTCAAGAGGGGTAAAGGGGGAAATTTTCCCCTCCACAACACTTGCAAATTTAGAACAGTGTGTGTGTTAGTCTCTGAGTCGTGGCCGACTCTGCGACCCCATGGACTGCAATCCACCAGGTTGCTCTGTCCATGAGATTTTCCAGGCAAGGTGAATTCTGCTTAAATTAACACAAGGACAAAGGACTTCCATCTCATTTAGACTACAATTCATTATCGTACTCTCAGTGGTTCACTCAGAAATCTAGAGAGCGCTTTCCTTGGCTGTTGGTTAAGACTCCATGCTTCTACTGAAGGTGTTGTGGGTTTAATCCCTGGTTGGGAAACTAGGATTTCACATGCTATGGAATGTGGCCAAAAAAAAAAAAAAAAAATCTGGGTAAAAGGTTTATAACCCCAGGGGGAAAAAGAAAACTATATGTTAATGATCATAAATTCAATTTTATTAAATCCATAAACACCAAAAGAACTTTTGAGAAATAAATTAAAAAGACATTTTCAAATCAGGACCAGGCAAGTAAAAGATACATTAATTGAGTGGTATACACCATCCTCTGACAATATCATAGGAATAAAAATATTAATGAATAGTCTACATGACTCCAGATTATTAATAGCAATCTATGCCTCAAGCAATGTACTTAAGACTTGCACTATCATTTTTTGACATGTAATTAATCCATTTCATCATTCTGAAGTCAAATAATGTTTAATGATGCCAATAAAAAGGTAATTAAAAACTGTAATTTGGACTTGGAACTGAGAATGTGTTTATAAATGTAGTCCAGGAGAGTGTGGATTGCTTTATATGTCCTATTATGAAATATTTTCCTCCCATTTTTCACCCAATGACATGGAATTACTGGAAAAAGGGAGGTGGTACCTGAGATCATAATCTTTTGTTTGAGTATCGAATAATCTTTTGTCTAGTTAAAGTGAAAGTGAAAGTTGCTCAGTTGTGTCTGACTCTTTGCTACCCTATGGACAGTAGTCTCCTCTGTCCATGGGATCCTCCAGGCAAGAATACTGGAGTGGGTTGCCATGCCTTCCTCTAGGGAATCTTCTCAACCCAGAGATCAAACCCATGTTTCCTGCATTGGCAGGTATGTTCTTTACCATTAGCGCCACCTGAGAACCCTACGGAGTCACACAGGACACACTTAATTCTTCCAGCAATGACTTATGATGTCAAGTGTTAAAAATGTTATCTCCCAGGGAATCTTTTTAGAGACTCAGGTTCCGGGGTTTTTATTGGGGGCTGGTGAATAGGCACTGTCTACATAGCATCCTGAAAAATTCTAGACACCCAGAAAGAAAGCAGGTGCTCAACATAAACCATATTGTTTGCATAAACAAGTGCAGTGATCTGTTCTTACCAGGGAATAGCCGTCTTAAAATCTACATTTCAAGGTGCTGAACAAAGGTTACCCTTGTAAGCAGACACAGGCCTGCTAGGTTAACTCTTTTTCTATACAATGATGTTAACTGTTTCCCTTGGGGAACATCTGATTTTATATATAGTTGACAACTCTAAAGAGAAACTTGGTAGATTCCTAGTTCATTGGACCATGTGTAACTTTTCAAGGTGGGCACATTTCAGAGTGGCGCCTCACTGATGAGTCATCTCACCATCTCTGTCATTACCCACTCTCTGTGCTGGTTGCTAATGTGAATCAAGTCCAAATAGTTCGCATGAACTGTACTCTCATAAGTAGCATCTTAAAGATTTGATTGGTTATTTAAATTTCATAACCATAGCTCTTCTTTCATAGTATATAATGAAAACAAAGTGTAAACTGAGATTAGATCTCAAGTACCAATAAATGCAAGGTTGCCAAAAATGCAGAGAAATAGCTTTTATCAATTTAAACTTGTCCATTTATTTCACTGACATTTAAATCTCATTAAAAAGTCAACAGAAGCAGGATGAATGGGAGCCCTGACTGGGTATCATCAAATGTTAGTTGAAAGTGAAACTATTAATTCAATGATACAGTATTTAGGTAGCAAGAGCTTAGTATTTTATCAGAGGAATTGTTTTCTAGTTATAATACTGAATTATAATACTAAATAAACCCTTTTGTATGTCACAGTAAATATGCCTGACATCTAGGTACATTTGAATGTTGTAGCAAGTTTCTAGTGTTTTCCTCCACTTGACTAACAGTCCTTTTTATTTCCCACTGACCATATTCACTGGTCATTAACCTAAGCTGTGATGTCATTGACTTCTCTTCAATAAAGACAGGTAGTAGGCATGTTCAAGAGAGTTGAGGGCCTGGGGTATTTTTGCATAAGATATTGAAATAGATACTGTGGTTTTCAACACCTTCCCTCAGTGTAATATTACCGACTCTTAGCGACCCCATGGACTGCAGCCTACCAGGCTCCTCCATCCAGGGGATTTTCCAGGCAAGAGTACTGGAGTGGGGTGCCATTGCCTTCTCCGATCAAACAAACTCTCACTTGGAAGTCCAAGTAAAAAGTAAAAAAAACAGAGGAGCTGAAGAACAAAAAATAGGGAGGCCCAAGGCTGTACTTCTTTCCTCTCTTCATTTTCTTCTCCCAGCATAAGTGACAATGTCAGCCTTCTAGAAAATAATTAGAGCACTACTGACTTTATTTGGGGTCTAGCATTCAGTTGTTTGTTAATATGCAAAGATGGTATTTTGATCATTTTCACAGAGTTAGTTCAGTGGACAAACCAGATTATAATTGTCCTGACTCCAAAACCAAAGAATGCTCAAACTACCACACAATTGTACTCATCTCACATGCTAGTAAAGTAATGCTCAAAATTCTCCAAGCCAGGCTTCAACAATACATGAATCATGAACTTCCAGATGTTCAAGCTGGTTTTAGAAAAGAGGAACCAGAGATTAAATTGCCAACATCTATTGGATCAACAAAAAAGCAAGAGAGTTCCAGAAAAACATCTACTTCTACTTTATTGACTATGCCAAAGCCTTTGACTGTGTGGATCACCACAAACTGGAAAATTCTGAAAGAGATGGGAATACCAGACCACCTGACCTGCCTCTTGAGAAACCTGTATGCAGGTCAGGAAGCAACAGTTAGAACTGGACATGGAACAACAGACTGGTTCCAAATATGGAAAGGAGTAGGTCAAGGCTGTATATCAACACCCTGCTTATTTAACTTATATGCAGAATATATCATGAGAAATGCTGGGCTGGAGGAAACACAAGCTGAAATCAAGATTGCTGGGAGAAACATCCGTAACCTCAGATATACAGATGACACCACCCTTATGGCAGAAAGTAAAGAAGAACTAAAGAGTCTCTTGATGAAAGTGAAAGAGGAGAGTGAAAAAGTTGGCTTAAAGCTCCACATTGATAAAACTAAGATCATGGCATCCGGTCCCATCACTTCATGGCAAATAGATGGAGAAACAGTGGAAACAGTGGCTGACTTTATTTTTTTTTTTTGGCTCCAAAATCAGTGCAGATGATGACTGCAGCCATGAAATTAAAAGATGCTTGCTCCTTGGAAGAAAAGTTATGATACACCTAGATAGCATATTAAAAATCAGAGACATCACTTGGCCAACAAAAGTTCATCTAATCAAGGTTATGGTTTTTCCAGTAGCCATGTATGGATGTTAGGGTTGGGCTTGAAAGCTGAGCACCAAAGAATTGATGCTTTTGAACTGTGGTGTTATAGAAGACTCTTGAGAGTCCCTTGGACTTCAAGGAGATCTAACCAGTCCATCCTAAAGGAAATCCATCCTGAATAGTCATTGGAAGGCCTGATGTTGAAGTTGAAACTCCAATACTTTGGCTACCTGAAGAACTGACTCATTTGTAATGACCCTGATGCTGGGAAAGATTGAAAGCAGGAGGATAAGGGGATGACAGAGGATGAGATGGTTGGATGGCATCACTGACTCAATGGACATCAGTTTGGGTAAACTCCAGGAGTTGGTGATGGACAGGGAGGCCTAGCTTGCTACAGTCCATGGGGTCACAAAGAGTCAGATACAACTGAGCTACTGAACTGAACTGAACTGACTCCAAAACAAAATACAATATTGGGCTTCATTGTTTCTTTTTTTTTGTTTTGTTTAGTTTCAGCTGCTCCAAGCTGCATATAGGATCTTAGTTCCCTGACTAGGGATTGAACCCATGATCCGTGCAGTGGAAGTATACAGTTCCAACCAGTGGATTGCCAGGGAAGTCCTTGGACTTCACTGTTTCTGAGGTGGTTCGGAGAACTCCAGTTTCTCCATTCAGAGATGGCGTAAAGGATTCCTAGAGAGGTTACGTTACACACATAATACTCCTTTGCACAGAAACAGACTCATAGACTTAGATAAGAACTTACAGTAACCAGCGGAGAAGAATAGGGGAGAGGATAGTTAGGGAGTTTGGGATGGACATGTATACACAGCTATATTTTTTAAAAAAAATGAAAAAAGACTCCTTTGCTTGCTCTCTTGTGTGAGCTCACTCTTGAGTTTAGATTACTTTACTTCCAGGACATGAATTTGCTACTGTACCAAAGCAGCTTTCATTCCTCTTCATGTTAATTTTTGTTCTTAAATATAATGTTTTCTCCCCTGCTTCCCTCACCTTATATTCTATACTCATGCTTATGTCTTTTGTCTGTAAATTTCAATCACCAGCATCATATGAGAATCAGCAAGTCTCTCTCGCAATATAAATTAATACTCATAAAATGATGTAAGGAGAAAATGGACCTCCTGTTATCTATACCTTTGTCTGATATATGCTACAGTAAATTACCTAATTAAACAAACATAACATGAAAATTAGATGTTTGTTTCTATACATTTTTGAAGAAGTAACCATTTTCCTTTCTGTGCTATTTATTATCTCTTCAGTTTGCAAAAGCTGAGTAATCAGGAATTCCGCACCATGGCTTTAATTGCAAGTATATACGCTAAGTGCTGATGCGGGATATTCTGTTACCGCCGAGCTTTTTAAAAGTGACAACTTTTTCTTTTCTTCTCATTCTTTTCTTTTCAGTAACTAAGGTGGCCTGTATAATCATACCATGCCCTTGTCAACACAGGATTGTTTTCCAATATGTAAAGTTGCTTTTAATAGTCCAATTACTTGACAGACAGAAAAGATGATAATAATAATAAGCATAATAATAAGTAGAGTTGGTGGCTGGCATACCATGTGCTACACTTGAAATGGACATGAGTTTGAGCAAGCTCCAGTAGCTGATAGACAGGGAAGCCTGTCATGCTGCAGTCCATAGGGTTGCAAAGAGTTGGACACAAATTAGTGACCAAACAACAAAAATTGGGAAGATTGAAACTGGATGGCTTCTTTTTCCTGGGTCTCCCTCACTTTCTCTGTCTCACCTCCTCCCAAGCTCCACAAATTTTATCTCCCAAATCTTCTCACACTTTGAGATACCTATGGATGCACTGAGGATCTTGTTAGAATGCAGATTTTGAATCCACAGACCTGGGACACATCCAGAGATTCTGAGTTTAGTCACAAGCTTCTACGTGATGCCATGCTGCTGACCAAGCAATCTGACTTTGAGAAACAAGGTTCTCGGCAAGTCTAAAATTGACCTCCACTCCATCCATGGTGATTGTCTTGACTACGTGAGAGGAACTAAGGACTTTCATCTGTGGATGATTTCTTGACACTAAATCCCAGCATACAAATGTTTTCTCATTTTGCTCAGTAAAAAATGGACATACTCCTCCTTGTCCTTCCTCCGTTTAAACTTTGTAAAGCTCTAGTCAGGCAAAAATGTATTTCTCTGTTATTCTAGTAAGAGAGTGGAGACTTCCAGGCCTTTCCTTTTGGGTAGAGAATCATGAATGTTTATGGGTTTCTCAGATAAACTATTCTCAAATATCTATACTTGATGGCTCTTAACCCAGATAGATATTCTAATGTTATCTAATATCTGCCTAATGGTAGATATTCTAATAGATATTCTAACCTAGTAAAAATTCTGTTTTCAGAAAATCTCTGAGGGGCTTTTAGACAAGAGCTTGGTGAAATCTGTGTTATCAGCTGGTCGATTTTCAGTGACCCTTGAATTGCACCCAGCTAATTTTCTAAACATATAATGGTGAATTCCCACTGACCTCCACAGTTTATCTTCCTATCCCATGGTGCTTACTTAGTCCACTTTCTTATCCTTAGGGAGGACCCTGCCTGTAAATACTTTGTTAATGGAACAAAATGCACGGGTCCATGGGAGTCCATGGGAGATGCCAGTAAAAAAAGATTAAAGAGCCAAGGGCGTGAAAAAAAAGTTATGAAAAATGCTCAACTCTTTTAATAAGCTAAGAAAATGCAAATGAAAATATTTTTGTCTTTACCAATAAGGTTTCCGAAAGAATTATATTCAGTATTGCTGATGATATGAACAACATTATATATACTTGCTATTTAAACAAATATAAGAGAATTTGGCTTGCCTTGGAAACAAATAGATATCATTTGGTCATTTTTGAAACTGCACCCAAGAACTGCATTTCCGACCCTCTTGTTGACTATGAGTGTTATTCCATTTCTTCTAAGGTATTCTTGCCCACAGTAGTAGATATAATGATCATCTGAATTAAATTCACCCATTACAGTCCATTTTAGTTCACTGATTCCTAAAATGTCAGTGTTCACTCTTGCCATTTCCTGTTTGCCTAGTTCTAATTTACCTTGATTCATGGACCTAACATTCCAGGTTCCTATGCAATACTGTTCTTCACGGCATCAGACTTCACTTCCATCACCAGTCACATCCTCAACTAGGCGTTCTTTTCACTTTGTCTCTGTTTCCTCATTCTCTCTGGAGTTATTTGTCCACTCGTCTCTAATAGCATCATGGCAAAGAGATGGGGAAACAATGGAAACCGTGACAGGCTTTATTTTGGGGGGCTCCAAAATCACTGCAGATGGTGACTACAGCCATGAAATTAAAAGACGCTTGCTCCTTGGAAGAAAAGCTATGACCAACCTAGAGAGCATATTAAAAAGCAGAGACATTACATTGCCAACAAAGGTATGTCTAGTCAAAGCTATGGTTTTTCGAATAGTCATGTATGGATGTGAGAGTTGGACTATAAAGAAAGGTGAGCACCAAAGAAGGGATGCTTTTGAACTGTGGTGTTGGAGAAGACTCTTGAGAGTCCTTTGAACTGCATGGAGATCCAACAAGTCCATCCTAAAGGAAATCAGTCCTGAACATTCATTAGAATGACTGATGCTGAGGCTGAAACTCGGTAATACTTTGGCCACCTGATGGGAAGAACTGACTCCTTGGAAAACACCCTGATGCTGGGAAAGATTGAAGGCAGGAAGAGAGGGGATGACAGAGGATGAGATGGTTGGATGGCATCACTGACTCTATGGACATGAGTTTGAATGAGCTCCAGGAGTTGGTGATGGACAGGAAAGCCTGGCGTGCTACAGTCCATGGAGTTGTAAAGAGTCGGACATGACTGAGTGACTGAATTGAACTGAACTGAAGAGAATTTGGAAATCTATATTAAATGCATTAGAAATGTTCATGCCCATTTCCATGCCCACCAATTTAACCACTGAGAATTTATCCTAAAGAAATTTTTAGGCAAATGTGCAAATATAATGTATGTACATTGCTGTTGTTTAGTCAAGAACTTGTGTCTGACTCTTTTGTGATCCCATGGACTGTAGCCTGCCAAGCTCCTCTGTCCATGGGATTTCCTAGGCAAGAATACTGGAAGGGATTGCCATTTTCTCTCCGGGGGATCTTCCTGACCCAGGGATGGAATCTGTGTCTCTTGCACTGGCAGGTGGATAAGCAATAATATAGTACATATAAATAATGGAATACTAGCACACCATTGAGGAGAAGGCAATGGCACCCCACTCCAGTACTCTTGCCTGGACAATCCCATGGACAGAGAAGCCTGGTAGGCCGCCGTCTATGGGGTCGCAAAGAGTCAGACACGACTGAGCGGATTCACTTTCACTTTTCACTTTCATGCATTGGAGAAGGAAATGGCAACCCACTCCAGTGTTCTTGCCTGAAGAATCCCAGGGGTGGTGGAGCCTGGTGGGCTGCCATCTATGGGGTTACACAGAGTCGGACACAACTGAAGTGATTTAGCAGCAGCAGCAGCACACCATTGAAATATATGATATATATGTAGAAAACATATATGGGACACTTCCAACTAAATGTCAATAATACTTATATCTGAGTGTTGAGTTCATTTTTACTTTTTTTCTGTTCTGTATTTTATAATTTTTCTCCCAATGAACTTGGACAAATGTGTAATTTCAAAATAAATAAATAAAGCGGCCAGTGTTGAGATAACAAATTAGCAATATTTTTCTTTGCATTAACAATTTGAAGCTCAGTTCCAGTAACCCACAGTTGAGGGTACTTCAGACCATTTTCTGCAGATGGTGACATGATAATATGTGTTATTAGAAAAAGTAATTTCCAGTTATTGTATTGGAATTCAGTAATTACTTTTTCAATAAAGAAAGTGAAAAGTATTAAAAGCCAAAATGTGAAATAAATTAGCTTTATATCCTACACTCAATTAAACTATCATAGCAAGAAGGTAATGAATTAAGATAATTTGAGGATAGGAATAAGGCTTAACAAAGCAGAGACTTAACACTCTCTTAAAATCCATTAAGATCCTCCAAAAGGAGATCACAGCAAAGCAGGTAGCCTACAAGATAGTTCAGAAAAAATGCAGTCTGCATACTAAATAGGGAGAGAATTTGCAACCTCAGAAGTCTCAGAGGCTCATGCACAAAGGAGCTCAAGCAGGCCAGTGGTGACGTGGTGACAGGGGCCCAAAAAGTAAAGCTGAGTTTGCCATTGGCTTCACTACTCTAGAGAGCACAAAGGCAGTCCTATTCCCCAGACATGTGTTTTCCCGAGGAATTCATATCATATTTTAGCAGCCAGTGATATGTGAGCATTTAATTTATTACAAAAGCAAAAGTATTATTTGCTCAGTTATGCCCTACTCTGACAGCATGGACCCTAGTCCTCACCAGTCTCCTCTGTCCATGGAATTCTCCGGGCAAGAATACTGGAGTGGGTATCCACTCCTTTCTTCAGGGGATCTTCCTAACTCAGGGATCAAACCCAGGTTTCCTGAATTGCAGGCAGATTCTTTACTGTCTGAGCCACCAGGGAAGGGTCAGTTTATTACAAAGGGAGTGCTCTAAAGTAGTAAACTCTTGTCACTCCCGTGCTAAAAACTCACCCCTGGCATCTCATTGCATTAGAAGAAAATAAAATAAGATTCCTTACTGGGATCTACAGGGCTCTAGAGGCTCCAGGTTTGCCTCTGTATTCTTCACTCTCCATCAGTCACAGAGCTTTCTTCTGTGTCTAGAACAGGTCAAACTCATTCCTGCCCCTATGCCTTTGTGCTTGCAGTTCACTCTCTCAGGAACATTCTCCATCTTGTTCTTTCCAGGGCTCGTATGTCACCTCCTTAGAGTTTCCCAACCATTAACAAACAAAATAACTCCTACTCTCCCTCAGTCATTTTCTATCATATCACTTTTTTTTTTTAAACCTCTAGTTAATTTCACAATGGTTGTGATGATTTAGGCACTCAGTTGTGTCCAACTCTTTGTGACTCCATGGACTATAGCCTACTAGGCTCCTCTGTCCATGGAATTTTCCAGGCAAGAATGCTGGAGTTGACTGCCATTTTTCTAGGGGAACTTCCCAACCTAGGGATCAGACCAGGCACTCCTGAATTGCAGGCAGTCTCCTGCATTGCAGGTGGACTCTTTACTGACTGGGCCACCAGAAAAGCCCCGGTTTCCCAGTACATATCCTCTTCTGACATTGCTTTTCATCTGTAAGCAACATGAGAGAATAGGATGTATCCTCAATTCCTGGAAGTATGCCTGGCATGTAGATACTTCAATGTACTGCTGAAAAAATGTCCCAGCCACCACACAGCGGTCTGGAATGTTTCTTTTGTATGTTTGGAGGCGTTGAGAGGAGAAGCTGTGAAAAGATGGACAGCACATGCATCTCAACTTTCTGCAGAGTTCCAGCCATAATTGACCCACGGGGCTTTCTTGACCAAAACACCACCCTTCTGTTTGGTTCTTCTAATGTTTCATGGTTTCATTTCACTTTGATATGAACTAAATTGCCAGTAACCAGAAGGCTGCTCCGCACTGGTTTGCATCAATTTTCATACAATCAAACGTCTAGAGGATTTCCCTGCCTGGGAATTACTGTATTTTTTAACATGCATTTTCAATGATTTTTTAAAATAAAAAAAATTTTTTTTTTCATTTTCTAAATGTGATGATACACTTCAAGATACTTTAATTCCTTTCAAAATACACTCTGGCCCAGTTTCAACCTGCCTCACCATCTGGGCAGGTTGCTCCTCCTTTTTTCACCTTGAGAATCACTGAAGCAGAGAAATATTTCTCCAACCACTTTCCTCTTACTGTTGAGAGTGCACAGACTATCAGGAGTCCTTGAAAGTGTGCTTCCTTTAGAAGAGACCTGAAGCACCAAACACAAGTTTGAGAATCATCAAGGTAAAAAATTAAATGAAGAAGGACTTATATTTAAAATGCTAATATCTCTAGGAAGACAAAAGTTCCATCATCCATTCATATTATAGAGTGATTGAACTTAGATTATGTTCCCCCTAAAACGCAGGTGGGACTAGCAACTCTGTGAGAATAGAAGCTTTCCTAGAAAGAGGGACAGTGATTTCATACCTTGAATCTACCACTTTTGCTCTCCAAATAAAAGCACCTTATTTTATGCTAATAGGATATTAGCATAAAAAGAAGGAAGGAGCTAGGTAAAAGAAATGTGGACCTTTGTGCACTGAGACAAACTATCATTTTAAATCTTGGCCTAGAGTTCAAGAAAAGAAAATGAAATTACTTTCTTCCACCTTATTATTGTTGCCAGAATCTGGAATTTAGACCTAAATTCCCTGTAGTGGTTTATGTAATTTCTTTATAGTTTAAAACAACTTTTATAGGTTAACATAGAAAAACTAGACCCCAAATCTAATGGTATTATAAAGCAAAATGCATTCTGAAGTTCATATCCAGCCTAGGAAGTCTTTAACTCTGTAGATACTAATCTCCCAAGGGCAGGACTCCATTTAACTCATTGTTGAACTTTCTGAGCTTTAGAAATCACTTCTAGAGTAAATTCTCAGGGGACACTTCTGAGTACAAATGTTGGGAATTGGGGACACAAATACTCCTAAGCTGGGAACTGTGTTTCAGATTTTCCAATTTAAGGAGCTGTTCATGTGTGCTAAATTGCCTCAGTCGTGTCTGACTTTTTGTAACCCTATGGATGGTAACCCACCAGGTTTTTCTGTCCATGGGATTGTTTAGGCAAGGATACTGGAGTGGGTTGCCATTCCCTCCTCCAGGGAATCTTCCCAACCCAGGGACAGAACCTGTGTCTCTTAAGTCTCCTGCATTGGTAGGTGGGTTCTTTACCACTAACTTCATCCTGGAAGCCCAAGGAGATGTTCATGTCTGTGTAATTCTTGTGGCTCCAAGATAGGATATAACATTCCCATTCCTCAGTGACCGTCCTGAGTTACACTGAACAGGCCTTTCCATGGTGGAAAATGAAGGGTTCTATAGGGCATCAGCCTCTCAATAGGGAACAGTAGGACTTAGGACAGAGGTGCCCACAACAGCTTATGTGATAAGGACACCTACAATAATGAGCCAGTCTTTCCTTGCCTCGGATCGGGCAGCAACTTGGTAAAAGAAACTTCAGGGCAAAGGAAAAAGAAAAATTACCCTATTTTCTTCACACTGCCAATCGAGCCTCATGCTCTGTTTTTATGAATGCTTTAAAACCCATGGGGCACTCTTGGTAACTCAGTGGTAAAGAATCCGCCTGCCAATGCTGGAGACATGAGTTTGATCCCTGAACTGGGAATATCCCCTGGAGAAGGAAATGGTAACCCTTTCCAGTATTCTTGCCTGGGAAATCCCATGGACAGAGGAACCTGGCGGGCTACAGTCCATGGGGTCTCAAAAGAGTCAGACACGACTTAGTGATTAAACAACATAAAACCCACAGCACTCAAAAACATGACAACATGGGGAGAAGTGAGGTGTGGGTATAAAGTTCACTGTGTACTTTATTCAGTCATTCAGTGACCAGGCAGGAGATGAACCCCACTTTACCTTGAGCAGGGGTCCCCAACCTCTAGGATCTAATGCCTAAGAAAATGAGGCAGAGCTGATTGATAATAATATAAAGTGAATAAAAAATGTAATGTGCTGCAAACATCCAGAAAGCAGCCCCCTCCCCATATATGGAAAAATTGTCTTCCATGAAACTGGTCCCTGGTGCCAAAAATGTTGGGGACCACTGACCTAGAGGATCACCAGCTACAAGGTGATCAGATGCAAGGAAAAACAAATGAAGTCAAAATGCAACATCCAGGGTGGAAAAAACTTGAAAAAATTTAGTAAGTATCCCCTCCCTTCAAAAAATTACAGGCTTTTCCAGCTTTTTATGCACATTGTAAAGGCAGAAAAGAATAATGTGAATATCTTCCTTTTACAGCTCAGTCTAATTTGGCATGCCATTATAATTTCTGGCTCAGTTAGCAAATGACTGAAAACACTGCTTTCTGCAATTTTCCCTACAATATGACAGTTCTATAAGTTGTTCTACTGATGTACTTGAAACCAGTCCAAGATGGGAGTTAGTCTTAATTTTTTTTATGACCAAGGAGGTTTTATTACCAGGGAGTTCCTTTGTGGAATTACCTGATTGGCCACTTACACACTGTGATTATGGATTTGGGGAAAGAAAGATCTGACAAGTTTCAGGATTGAAGATGCTTAGAATTCTACCATTAGATATTAGCTCCTTTGGATCAAAGTTGTACCCTCTAGAATAATATTGTTCCGTCTGACTATGCTTGAGCAGGTTATAACAAGTAAACACTGCTGAAATCCTCACATGAAAAGAGCCAGGAGTCTCTCGAAGTGACTGGAAGGGAGGGAGATGGGAGGGCAGCTTTAAGAAGAGGTGGCAGAAGAAAATTTTTTAAAACTGGTTTACATTTCTGAAGATAGTTAAGACAGGTAATGGTGTTCAAGGGTAACCTTGAGTATATTACTAATACTTAAGCTCTTTAATCCCTGATGATTCTTTTCTGTAAAATGAGTTAGAAGATAGAAGAGGGTGTCAGCAAGGATAGGAAAGCAAGCTTAACTAGCACTACATTCCCAGGTTGGCTGTCACTATGGGAACTTTCTGATCCCAGTGGGTCTTCTGAGAACCGTGGTCTAATATATCTCAGAACTTCCGCAGCAGCTCCAGACCGCCACTGATCACAGGTGTTCCCACAAGCATCATCTCCCTTCCTCTGAGGCAATACAAGAACAAGGGCAGGGTTCTGTCAGTCAGCACTTGAAAGTAACTGATCGAAGTCTTCCCACAACTGGCCACTACAGCAGTGACTAGGGTAACAAGGGGCTTGAGGAGTATTTTAAGTTAAGAAGAAATACCAAATAGGTATATTTAATGCTTACATGTCTAGCTATTGAATAACTGTTTCCTCACTCCATAAAATTAAGTTTCATAACAGCAGGCAAATTATTTTGACTGACTCATTATACCTGTTCTCAATCAATATTTGCTGAATTAATGAAAAAACAAAAATCATTGCCTTTGTATTTTAACGATGAATTTTTGGTGGGTGGATTTTAGTTCTGAAATGTTTGTTTTGGTTGTCATTTTGGTGTGCTTTATAATTGTTTTTTAAATGAATTCTCTTAAACACCTTCCCTTTTTAAATTAACTCTGTTTTTACATTTTTTTTTCTTAGATGCAGTGTTATACTTTCAATAACTGAATTAAGGGTCTTTTCAAATCTTGTTTACTTTCAGATGTTTTAATATAGCTTTTATGTTATACCATTAAATTTCTTTGAATCCTTACTAAACTAGCTTTTAATTCTAATGATTTTGTTCATGGATCCTTTTTGTTTCCAATCTGTACTTTAATTTTCCTTGTAATGGAAATAGTTTATCTTTTTGGATTAACAGTGTTGTCTCATTCAATCATTATAAAGACACTGACTGGTAGAAATGATAGGGGAAAACTACCTTGCTTTCTCAGACTAGAAAGCTGAGGGGTGGTTTCAAACTGAGGTTCACTGATTCCCACTCTGTGTTCTTCCCACTCCACTGTGTGGAGTGGATTGTGTGAAATCACTGAAACAAGTTTATTTGAAATGACTGAAATTATTCTCATTTACTTTACAGATGCTGTTAACATAAAATGCTACTATAGTCACTACCCACTTAATTAAACTTACTTTTGCATAATCTGTTTACCATGGTGCTGAAGACTCTAACTCTGGAAATGTGACAATAAAATGAAAAGAGATGTTAATCTGGTCTTGATAGCAACTACACTCAACTGACCATTTGATTTCCATGTTTCTTCAGAAGTCAGTATAATTTTTATTTTTCTCCCCCACTCAAATGGATGCCTTCAGATTCTATCAACCCAGTATTTTAATTCTATGGACTATTTACTCTGATCAACTTTTTTTTTTTTTTTGCAAGAATCGAATGAAAATATAAACCAAAGGTAAGTGTATATAACTATATACACACAGATATACATTTTGACTTTCATCTCTTCTCATCTATAAAACAAAAAGAGAATACTAGTAATGCTCATAATTAGTATTAAACTCCATGGAAAGTGTAGAACACACACACACATATGCACGCATGCATGCTAAGTCGCTTCAGACATATCTGACTCTGCGACCTTATGGACTGTAGCCTGCCAAGCTCCTCTGTCCATAGGATTTTTTCAGGCAAGCATACTGGAGTGGGTTGCCATTTCCCTCTCCAACACATACATATACACACTGTACTGCAAGCTCAGCTTCATAAGTTGACTTTGAAAAACTGAATGATTTGGGGTCACTTTATTTTCTTTCCTCAGTTACAGCAGGGTAATGCCTATTTTGGACTACTTTTAGTGGAATACTCTAAAAATAACATACAATGATGCATCTGTGAAAGGGATTCAAGAATAAAAAGTATCATAGGAAATTATAGTGAAAGTGAAAATGGCTCAATCATGTCTGATTCTTTGCGACCCCATGGACTATACAGTCCATGGAATTCTCCAGGCCAGAATACTGGAGTGGGCAGCCTTTCCCTTCTCCATGGGATCTTCCCAACCCAGGGATCGAATCCAGGTCTCCCACATTGCAGGCAATTTCTTTACCAGCTGAGCCAAAAGGCAAGCCCAAGAATACTGAGGTAGGTGGCCTATCCCTTCTCCAGGGAATCTTCCCAACACGTGAATTGATCCGGGGTCTCCCGCATTGCAGGTGTATTCTTCACAAACTGAGTTATCAGAGAAGCCCGAGGAAATTAAATGTGCCTTGTAAAAACAATATACAATATATAGAACACATATATATTCTTATTAAGAAAGTGGCATGGGATTATGGAAGAGACAGGTAAGGAGAGTAAATGTGGATGGCTCTCCCTGGACACGCATCTTGGATTAGCTGGCTCTGTCAATCTGAGATAAGTCAATGGATGAGCAATCAGATGTCAGAGGCTGAGCCCTTGAGATCTAACCCTTTGTAAACAAGATTAATTTCTCTATCAGAATTCTCTCATTATTATATATTTACTGACCTATGCCTACTTCCCTGTTTCTAGATATGTTGACTATCACAGTGATGGGGTTCTCTCTACCCAGGTGCTTTTCCTAGCATGCCAAAGCTCCTCTGGGTCCAGCATATCTCTTGATGGAAAAACAATATGAGCTTCTGTATCATCTGCTCTGAAATTGCTATCAATGAATCTTTTCATATGCCTGCACTATGTCACAAAGAATGGGTTGTATCTATGTCCCTTTGCACAAAAATAATGAAGAAATGCAGAAATTAACTATTAAATCATGAATCCTACAATCTATGGATAATCACTTACTGACAATTTTAACAGCATTTTGAATTCAGGTGGAAATGTTCAAGTACTTGGAAATTCACAGCTAAAAACAACCTGCCTCTGTTGAGCTTTTCTGATGGTCTATGTGGCAAATAGATAAACAGCGAGGTGACAAGGAGATTTAGAAAAAACAGAATGTTTTGCCTCTAAACTCTATGTGTAGCGAGGTTACTCTGGTTAAATGGAAGCCTTTTGGCATTATGATGCCCTCTCTGTAAAATGTTATTTCTTATTTATTCATGTTTTTTTTCATTTTAGTCAGCTGTATTTTAACTACTAATATATAACACATTGTGAGAATCTAAGAACTGAAATATTCTTGACTTAGAAAGTCTAATATCCATTCTAAACATATGCAAAATTTTCATTCACAATAACATCAAAATAAAAGTTTACTAAAATAATTTAATTAGATAGTCTACTAATTTAAACTATCTTATGTCAGTAACTTAACCAAGAAGTTCTGCAAACATTTGAGACATCCTATGTAAATACAATTTAACAGAAATTTCAATAATGCCGTTTGAAAGCATCTTTCTTGAAGAATGTAGAATCTAAATAAATATATTTATAATGTAATGGTGTGTTAAGGTAACAGTAGTTGAATATTGAAAATTTAATGGTAAGTATGACTGGCTAAATTTTGTTTTAATATATAAACATAATATCTTTTAGTATATTTTAAATCCAGATTCTCTCCTGTACCCTAATGCTGGGGTCCCCAACCTCCAGGGTCCCTGATGAACTGATGATGTGAGGATCTGAGGTGGAGCTGATGCAAAATAATAGAAATAAAGGGAACAATAAATGTAATGCACTTGAATCATCCCCAAACCACCCCCTGCTCTATGGAACCTGGTGCCAAAAAGGTTGGGGACAACTGCCCTAAGGCATTAAAAAATGGTTCAAACTTCTGAAATTAGATTAGTACTTGGGTTACTGCTAATTTTGACTGACTAGTTTGTTTGTTTTTTTTTAATTTTCCAAAGAACATAGAGTTCACACATAAAAAATTTCTGAGGGGGGAAAAATAAGGTATAATTCATCACTTAGCTGTTTTCTCAAAGCAAAGCCATAGTAATCATTAATGGAGTTAAATGACAAAAACACTCTACATTATCACAATAGTATCATCAGATTTGTATGAGTCATATATGCATTATATATGTGAGTTAGGCAAGGATGATCTTTCTTCCCCCTCTCCTTCTGTCCTTCCTTCTTTCCTCTTTCTCATGTTATCCTCATGAAAAAACAGTTTGGGAATTCTTGATAACTATGATATGAATGGCTCCTGATGAGATAACGGTACTGGAAGACTCTCAAAGTTCTATCAGATGATTAAGTGCAACTCTGGGCATCCTTAGTGTCAGAATATAATAAGGGAGGAGTTGTCACAGGTCATTGCATATCAGGAACAGGCCGTGGAATCAAATGGAAGGAAAGGTCAAGTTAGGTTTATGATGGGATATATAGAGAGAACTGATATCAGATTGAACAGTGTCAAACTTAGCAATAAGTTTATAAGGATCCAGTTATGAATTTAAATTTTATAAAATATGAAAGCAATAGATTATTAAAAAAAAAAAAAAAGAGCCATCTGGTACCTTAGACATGGTATAACTAATTAGAAGCTGTTTAGAACCTTGGACAGCTTCCAGGGAAAGGCTCTTACTTTAACTCAAAGTCATGGATCATGGAACATCATATGTCCATGTTTGTATCTTTACATAGAGAGTGATCTTCATAAGAGTCTGGTTGTCGACTTTTCTTGTGAGTACTTAGCTTTATCTTATTCCTGGATTTACATGAAAAATATTTAGGTGTCACTTGCACATTCAGGAGAGAAGGCCAAGTCTTGCCTAGAAATTCCACAGAGGTTTATACTAATTAGAAGACCATTATCCTGGTTACAATAGGAAATCTGGATTCTGCAATACTGTGTGTCCCAAGCCCTAAAGTATTAATTCCACTGGACTGAAGATAGAGGCCAGGCATATGCATGGATTCCAAGACAGCTGCTGTCTGCCACTGAATTAAGCAAGGTGCTGCTAATTTTTACAGTAACATTTCTAAGAAAGGGAAGAATAGATTATACATTATTTTTATAAATACCTTGAGTGTGATGTTATTAAATTGTGCATTGTCTTTTATTCAATTAAAGTCATGATTGGTTTTAATATGCTAGAACAATGAGGCAGAAAATGGCAAGACTCATATTTCATTTTATCCTTCACCTGCAGGTGAGCTGTTTGTTCCACTCTCCTTTGGGATTAAATGCTGGCATGTGATCTTGTTTAGAGAAATGGAATTTTCATGCAAGTGTAATATACCTCCTCCAGACTTGGGCTAATGTGTTCTCCCATGCCATCTTTCAAGATTTCTCTTTTCACCTCCCAATTTGATTAACGCAGGTTCAGAGGAACATTCCAAGACTCTAAAGCTTAACAAAGTCATAAACAAAATAAGCCTGGAACCCTGAATAACTGTGTGGAGCAGAAACAACCTCCCTCTCTATTCAACATAAATTCACTATAACATGAATAGGAAATAAATCTTTACTGCATTAAGACACCAAAACTTGGGGTTGTTATAGATTTATCCACTGCAACTAAGGTTGTGTAACTGGATAATTTTGAAAATGATTTATCTGATCCAATTATATCAATGTAGAGTTTTCATTCATGATTAGTGACATTTATATTTTAATAAGCTGAACTTTTAAAATATATAATACACTTTAATATTTTGCATTTAGCAAATCCACTGTGATCTGCTGAACCCAAGAATAAGACAGTCCACAGTTGCAAACATAGTCCCTGAATATTAAATATTATGATGATATGAATAATATCTTATTGAATTTATCATCTTTATAAGTAATGTATTTACTTAAATAATCTTACTCTCAAACATACTCAGGATAGACACTATTATTCCTAAAAAAACCCCAGAAAATATGAATAATAAAAGAAAAAATTCAAATTCAGATCTTCAGATTATTAACCCTAAAGTCCAAGGTTTACCATTACTCTGTATTTTTTTAGGCAGGGGATTTTCCTGGTAGTTCAGTGGCCAAAACTCTGTGCTCCCAGTGAAGAAGCCTGGGTTCAATACCTGGTCAAGGAACTAGATTCCACACATCTCAACTAAGACCCAATGCAGCCAAAAAAAAAAAAAAAAATTAGGCAGAAACTGTTACCAATATGTGGGTGTGCCTGAGTCTACTTAAAGGGCAGGGAGCTCTTTGTGTGTATGTCACTTGACAGACGTTACTATAAAACATGTTGAAACTGAAGATAAAGCATTTTTGTTTAATGATGTCCACCTTGGGGTCACACAGAGTCAGACACAACTGAAGTGACTTAGCAGCAGCAGCAGCACCATATAACCTGGACTTCCTTGCTGGCTCAGCAGTAAAGAATCTGCCTGCCAATGCAGAAAATGCAGGTTCAATTCCTGTATTGGGACGATCCCCTGGAGAAGGAAATGGCAACCCACTCTGGTGTTCTTGCCTGGAAAACCCCAGAGGAGCCTGACGGGTTACATATAGTCCATGGGGCTGCAAGAGTTGGACGTGACTCAGCAAGTAAACAACAATAACAGCCATATAGCCAGGATATTAAACTGCATTTAAGAGATGTAAAGTTGTCATTTAAATATTTACTGCTTTTGGCCTCTTATTTATTACTGACAGTAGATTTGAAATTAGGACTTAAACCTTCCTGTTTAGTCACCAAGTTGTGTCCAGCTATTTGCACCTCCATGGACTACAGCATGCCAGGCTTCCCTGTCCTTCACCATCTCCCAGAGTTTCCTCAAACTCATGTTCATTGAGTCGATGATGTCATCCAACCATATTATGCTCAGTCACCCCATTCTCCTGCTGTCAGTGTTTCCCAGCATCAGGATATTTTCCAGTGAGTCAGCTCTTCAAATTGGTGGTCAAAGTATTGGAGCTTGAGTTTCAGCATCAGTCCTTCCAACGAATATTCAGGGTTGATTTCCTTGAGGATTGACTGGTTTGATCTCTGCTGTTGAAAAGGATTCTCAAGAGTCTTCTCCAGCACCACAATTTGAAAGCATCAATTTTTTGGTGCTCAGGGCATCAGGTCAAAAGAGTTTCTCTGGAGCATTAGGATTAAATTTTGTTTGCCCTCTTAGGTTTTCAGTTTCGAGCCCTTTGCCCCTTTTGCTGTTTCTTTTCTCTTTTGGAATGGAAGTGTGTATGCTATGCGTCTCCCACTATTGTACTTTATAATATATAAATTATATTTTAGAACCGCATAACTCATGTGGTTTTAGAAATTCACAGTTAGAGATGAATTAGCCTTGGGATGAATTATACATTGAGTTTCATCCATATCTGATTTAAATGAGGTTTACATGAAACTTTTAATATGATTTTTAAATTAATTAAGTTTCGACTGTGTTGGTCTTCACTGCTGTGCAGACTCTTCCCTAGTTGCAGTGAGAGGGGGCTACTGTCCAGTTGTGGTGCGCAGGTTTCTCATTGTGGTGGTTTCTCTTGTTGCAGAGCATGGGCTCTAGGATGCACAGGCTTCAGTAGTTGTGATGTGTGGACTCTAGAGTTGTGGTTCCTGGGCTCCAAAGCACAGGCTCAACAGTTGTGGTGCATGGGCTCAGTTATTCCACGGCATGTGGGATCTTTCTGGACCAGATATCAAACCCAGTGTCTCCTGCACTGGAAGGTGGATTCTTTACCACTGAGCCAGCAGGTAAGTCCTTGGATGAAACTCTGAGCTTAGAATTTATTTTATTTTATCTTTTGTCTGTGCAGCAGGACATGTGGGATATTAGCTCCTCAACCAAGGAGGGATCAAGCCTGAAAGCCCTGCATTGGAAGTTTGGACTCTTAACCACTGGACTTCCAGGGAAGTCCCAAGATTACACTTTAAAGTTGATGCTAGAATAGGAAGTGACTTTGGGTCTATTAAGTTGGAATGATATATTTTGCATGTGAGAAGAATATGAATTTTTAGAAACCAGGACTACAATGGTCAGTTCAGTTCAGTTGCTCAGTCGTGTTGGACTCTTTGTGAGCCCATGGACTGCAGCATGCCAGGCTTCCCTGTCCATCACCAACTCCAGGAGCTTACACAAACTCATGTCCATCAAGTCAGTGAAGCTATAAAACCATCTCATCCTTGTCGTCCCCTTCTCCTCCTGCCTTCAGTCTTTCCCAGCATCAGCGTATTTTCCAATGAGTCAGTACTTTGCATCAGGTAGCCAAATAATTGGAGCTTCAGCATCAGTCCTTCCAATGAATATTCAGGGTTGATTTTCTTCAGGATTGACTAGTCTAATCTCCTTGAAGTGCCAGGGACTCTCAAGAGTCTTCTGCAGCACAACAGTTCAAAATCATCAATTCTACGGCACTCATCCTTCTTTATAGTCCAACTCTCACATCCATACATGACTACTGGAAAAAGCATAGCCTTGACTAGACGGACCTTTGTTGGCAAAGTAATGTCTCTGCTTTTTAATATGCTGTCTAGGTTTGTCATAGCTTTTCTTCCAAGGACCAAGTGCCTTTTAATATCATGAATGAAGTCACCATCTGTGCAGTGATTTTGGAGCCCAAGAAAAAAATATCTATCACTGTTTCCACTGTTGCCCCATCTATTTGTCATGAAGTGATGGGACCAGACACCATGATCTTCATTTTCTGATGTTGAGTTTTGAGCCAACTTTTTCACACTTCTCATTCACTTTCATCAAGAGGCTTTTTAGTTCCTCTTTGATTTCTGCAACTAGAGTGGTGTCATCTGCGTATCTGAGGTTATTGATATTTCTCCAAACCATCTTAATTCCAGTTTGTGCTTCATCCAGCCTGGCATTTCACATGATGTACACTGCATGTAAGTTAAATAAACAGAGTGACAATATATAGCTTTGACCTACTCCTTTCCCAATTCACAACCAGTCTGTTGTTCCATGTCTGTTGCTTCATGACCTGCATACATATTTCTGAGGAGACAGGTAAGGCTATCTTACCTGTCTTAAGATATTCCTATCTCTTGAAGAATTTTCCACAGTCTGTTGTGATCCCCACAGTCAAAGGCTTTGGCATAGTCAATAAAGCAGAAGTAGATGGTTTTCTGGAACTCTTGCTTTTTCCATGATCCAGCAGATGTTGGCAATTTGATCTCTGGTTTCTCTGCCGTTTCCAGCTTGAACATCTGGAAGTTCTCAGTTCACATACTGTTGAAGCCTGGCTTGGAGAATTTTGAGCATTACTTTACTAGCATGTGAGATGAGTGCAGTTGTGCAGTAGTTTGAACATTCTTTGGATTGCCTTTCTTTGGGATTGGGATGAAACTGTCCTTTCCAGTCCTGTGGCCACTGCTGAGTCTTCCAAATTTGCAGGCATATGCAGAGCAGCACTTTCACAGCGTCATCTTTCAGGATTTGAAACAGCTCAATTGGAATTCCATCACCTCCACTAGCTTTGTTTGTAGTGATGCTTCCTAAGGCCCACTTGACTTTGCATTCCAGAATATCTGGCTCTAGGTGAGTGATCACATTATCACGGTTATCTAGGCCATGAAGATCTTTTTTTAAATAATCTTCTGTGTATTCTTGCCACCTCTTAATATCTCTGCTTCTGCTAGGTCCATACTATTTCTGTCCTTAAGTGTGCCCATCTTTGCATGAAATGTTCCCTTGGTATCTCTAATTTTCTTGAAGAGACCTCTAGTCTTTCCCATTCTATTGTTTTCCTCTATTTCTTTGCACGGATCACTGAAGAAGGCTTTCTTATCTCTCCTTGCTATTCTTTGGAACACTGCATTCAAATACATTTATCTTTCCTTTTCTTCTTTGCCTTTTGTTTCTCTTTTCTCAGCTATTTGTAAGTCCTCCTCAGACAACCATTTTGCCATTTTGAAATTCTTTTTCTTGGGGATGGTCTTGATCACTGCTCCTGTATAATGTCACAAACCTCCATCCATAGTTCTTCAGGCACTCTATCAGATCTAATCCCTTGAATCTATTTGTCACTTCCACTGTATAATCATAAGGGATTTGATTTAGGTCATACCTAAATGGTCTAGTGGTTTCCCCTCCTTTCTTCAATTTAAGTCTGAATTTTTCAATAAGGAGTTTATGATCTGAGACACAGTCAGCTCTCGGTCTTGTTTTTGCTGACTGTACAGAG